>NC_137897.1:121803962-122259465 GCF_963455335.1 Martes martes | reverse complement strand
CTCTTGGCCCCTGCGGGCCCCAAACGCAGGGAGCGAGGAGCCTCCTGAGTCCCGCCCTCAACTCAGGCCTTGGGTGAGGCCATGACTGTGTTGCCAGATCAGACATGCCTTGTCCCTAAGACCTTACCCTAACCCTAACCCTAGCCCGAACTCTAAGCCTCCACCGGACCCGAAGCCCAGCTAGGGTGCTCAGGCTTCCGTCCGCAGAGGCCTGCTTCCCGAATTCTGCACGTGGGGAGCCCCGAGCTTCAGCCCACAACTGCATCTCAACGGAGGAGGAGAGCCTGCCCTTTGAAACGCGCTGAATCCGCAGAGCGGGAGACCCCTGCATGCATCCCTTGGGCCACCTCCACGTTAGGCGCCCGTCCTGACCAGGAACCGTGAGGCAGACGATCCTGCAGACACAAGGCCCCAACTCAGCCTTCGGGAGAGGCCACATCAGCGCGGGCAGCTCGGGCCTGCCATGCCCCGTCGGCCGAATCCTAACCCTAGGCGGGTTCCTCGGACTTCCGGCCCCAGTGGCCTGGCCCGGCAGCCCTGCAGTCTGGGGACTCCTTATTCATGACGACAGACTCTGGGGGCCCTCCTACTTGGAACGGGGCCCTTTGGCCTCGTGGAGAACCCTCCCGGCCGGCCAAACCTACATGCCCCCCTACAGACACGCACCCCACCGGAGGGCGCCCGCCCCCAAATCCCGCAGCCAGACGGACCGCCCGACCAACGCCCTCAACTCAGCCCTCCGCGGAGCCTCCCTTGGCACCGGCACATCAGGCCTGTATTCTCCCAGGAACAAACCCTAACCCTAGGTGGCGTGTTCAGGACCTGGACCCCAGAGGTCTGGCACCCAATTCCCCCCATGCAGGGCGGCCTCAGGCTGACAGCCGGACTCGGCCTCTCAGCGATGAGCAAACCCTCTCATTGTGTGCAGTCTACGAGCCTCGCGGTGAAAGAAAACAGCATGCTCCCTGGAGGCCATGATCGCTCTCTTGGCCCCTGCGGGCCCCAAACGCAGGGAGCGAGGAGCCTCCTGAGTCCCGCCCTCGACTCAGGCCTTGGGTGAGGCCATGACTGTGTTGCCAGATCAGACATGCCTTTTCCCTAAGACCTAACCCTAACCCTAAGCCTAGCCCGAACCCTAAGCCACCACCGGACCCGAAGCCCAGCTTGGGTGCTCAGGCTTCCGTCCGCAGAGGCCTGCTTCCCCAACTCTCCAGGCGGGGGATCCCCGACCTTCAGCCCACAACTGCATCTCAACGGAGGAGGAGAGCCTGCCTATTGAAACGCGCTGAATCCGCAGAGCGGGAGACCCCTGCATGCATCCCTTGGGCCACCTCCACGTTAGGCGCCCGTCCTGACCAGGACCCGGGAGGCTGACGATCCTGCAGACACAAGCCCTCAACTCAGCCTGCGGGAGAGGCCACGTCAGCGCGGGCAGCTCGGGCCTGCCATGCCCCGTTGGCCGAACCCTAACCCTAGGCTGGTTCCAAGGACTTCTGGCCCCAGTGGCCTGGCCCGGCAGCCCTGCAGTCTGGGGACTCCTCATTCACGACGACAGACCCTGGGGGCCCCCCTACGTGGGAACGGGGCCCTTTGGACCCGTGGAGAACCCTCCTGGCCGGCAAAACCTTCACGCCCGCCTACAGACACGCACCCCACCGGAGGGCGCCCGCCCCCAAATCCGGCAGCCAGACGGACCGCCCAGCCAACGCACTCAACTCAGCCCTCCGCAGAGCCTCCCTTGGCACTGGTACGTCAGGCCTGCCATATTCCCAGGAACAAACCCTAACCCTTGGTGACGTGTTCAGGACCCGGACCCCAGAGGTCTGGCACCCAATTCCCCCCATGCAGGGCGGCCCCAGGCTGACGGCTGGACTCGGCCTCTGAGCCAGGAGCAAACGCTCTCATTGGGTGCAGTCTACGACCCTCGCGGTGAAAGAAAACAGCACGCTCCATGCAGGCCATGCCCGCTCACTTGGCCCCTGCGGGCCCCAAACGCAGGGATTGAGGAGCCTCGTGAGTCGCGCCCTCAACTCACGCCTTGGGTGAGGCTATGACTGTGTTGCCAGATCAGACATGCCTTTTCCCTAAGACCTAACCCTAACCCTAACCCTAACCCGAACCCTAAGCCTCCACCGGACCCGAAGCCCACCGTGGGTGCTCTGGCTTCCGTCCGCAGAGGCCTGTTTCCCGAATTCTCCAGGCGGGGGAGCCCCGAGCTTCAGCCCACAACTGCATCTCAACGGAGGAGGAGAGCCTGACCTTTGAAACGCGCTGAATCCGCAGAGCGGGAGACCCCTGCATGCATCCCTTGGGCCACCTCCACGTTAGGCGCCCGTCCTGACCAGGAACCGGGAGGCTGACGATCCTGCAGACACAAGCCCGCAACTCAGCCTGCGGGAGAGGCCACGTCAGCGCGGGCAGCTCGGGCCTGCCATGCCCTGTTGGCCGAACCCTAAACCTAGGCTGGTTCCAAGGACTACCGGCCCAGTGGCCTGGCCCGGCAGCCCTGCAGTCTGGGGACTCCTCATTCACGACGACAGACCCTGGGGGCCCCCCTACAGGGAACGGGGCCCTTGGGACCCGTGGAGAACCCTCCTGGCCGGCAAAACCTTCACGCCCGCCTACAGACACGCACCCCACCGGAGGGCGCCCGCCCCCAAATCCGGCAGCCAGACGGACCGCCCAGCCAACGCACTCAACTCAGCCCTCCGCAGAGCCTCCCTTGGCACTGGTACGTCAGGCCTGCCATATTCCCAGGAACAAACCCTAACCCTTGGTGACGTGTTCAGGACCCGGACCCCAGAGGTCTGGCACCCAATTCCCCCCATGCATGGCGGCCCCAGGCTGACGGCCGGACTCGGCCTCTCAGCCAGGAGCAAACGCTGTCATTGTGTGCAGTCTACGACCCTCGCGTTGAAAGAAAACAGCACGCTCCATGCAGGCCATGCCCGCTCACTTGGCCCCTGCGGGCCCCAAACGCAGGGATTGAGGAGCCTCGTGAGTCGCGCCCTCAACTCACGCCTTGGGTGAGGCTATGACTGTGTTGCCAGATCAGACATGCCTTTTCCCTACGTCCTAACCCTAACCCTAACCCTAGCCCGAACCCTAAGCCTCCACCGGACCCGAAGCCCAGCGTGGGTGCTCAAGCTTCCGTCCGCAGAGGCCTGCTTCCCGAATTCTCCAGGCGGGGGAGCCCCGAGCTTCAGCCCACAACTGCATCTCAATGGAGGAGGAGAGCCTGCCCTTTGAAACACGCTGAATCCGCAGAGCGGGAGACCCCTGCATGCATCCCTTGGGCCACCTCCACGTTAGGCGCCCGTCCTGACCAGGACCCGGGAGGCTGACGATCCTGCAGACACAAGCCCTCAACTCAGCCTGCGGGAGAGGCCACGTCAGCGCGGGCAGCTCGGGCCTGCCATGCCCCGTTGGCCGAACCCTAACCCTAGGCTGGTTCCAAGGACTTCTGGCCCCAGTGGCCTGGCCCGGCAGCCCTGCAGTCTGGGGACTCCTCATTCACGACGACAGACCCTGGGGGCCCCCCTACGTGGGAACGGGGCCCTTTGGACCCGTGGAGAACCCTCCTGGCCGGCAAAACCTTCACGCCCGCCTACAGACACGCACCCCACCGGAGGGCGCCCGCCCCCAAATCCGGCAGCCAGACGGACCGCCCAGCCAACGCACTCAACTCAGCCCTCCGCAGAGCCTCCCTTGGCACTGGTACGTCAGGCCTGCCATATTCCCAGGAACAAACCCTAACCCTTGGTGACGTGTTCAGGACCCGGACCCCAGAGGTCTGGCACCCAATTCCCCCCATGCATGGCGGCCCCAGGCTGACGGCCGGACTCGGCCTCTCAGCCAGGAGCAAACGCTGTCATTGTGTGCAGTCTACGACCCTCGCGGTGAAAGAAAACAGCATGCTCCCTGGAGGCCATGCCCGCTCTCTTGGCCCCTGCGGTCCCCATACGCAGGGAGCGAGGAGCCTCCTGAGTCCCGCCCTCAACTCAGGCCTTGGGTGAGGCCATGACTGTGTTGCCAGATCAGACATGCCTTGTCCCTAAGACCTTACCCTAACCCTAACCCTA
Organism: Martes martes; assembly: GCF_963455335.1. Classification (NCBI taxonomy): domain Eukaryota; kingdom Metazoa; phylum Chordata; class Mammalia; order Carnivora; family Mustelidae; genus Martes; species Martes martes. Next base: position 122,255,383 of record NC_137897.1, on the reverse strand, counting down.
GCCCAAACCCTAAGCCTCCACCGGACCCGAAGCCCAGCTTGGGTGCTCAGGCTTCCGTCCGCAGAGGCCTGCTTCCCGAATTCTCCACGTGGGGAGCCCCGAGCATCAGCCCACAACTGCATCTCAACGAAGGAGGAGAGCCTGCCCTTTGAAACGCGCTGAATCCGCAGAGCGGGAGACCCCTGCATGCATCCCTTGGGCCACCTCCACATTAGGCGCCCGTCCTGACCAGGAACCGTGAGGCAGACGATCCTGCAGACACAAGGCCCCAACTCAGCCTGCGGGAGAGGCCACGTCACCGCGGGCAGCTCGGGCCTGCCATGCCCCGTCGGCCGAACCCTAACCCTAGGCTGGTTCCTCGGACTTCCGGCCCCAGTGGCCTGGCCCGGCAGCCCTGCAGTCTGGGGACTCCTCATTCACGACGACAGACTCTGGGGGCCCTCCTACTTGGATCGGGGCCCTTTGGCCTCGTGGAGAACCCTCCCGGCCGGCCAAACCTACATGCCCCCGTACAGACACGCACCCCACCGGAGGGCGCCCGCCCCCAAATCCCGCAGCCAGACGGACCGCCCGACCAACGCCCTCAACTCAGCCCTCCGCGGAGCCTCCCTTGGCACCGCCACGTCAGGCCTGTATTCTCCCAGGAACAAACCTAACCCTAGGTGGTGTGTTCAGGACCTGGACCCCAGAGGTCTGGCACAAAATTCCCCCAACACAGGGCGGCCTCAGGCTGAAGGCCGGACTCGGCCTCTCAGCCAGGAGCAAACGCTCTCATTGTGTGCAGTCTACGACCCTCGCGGTGAAAGAAAACAGCATGCTTCCTGGAGGCCATGCCCGCTCTCTTGGCCCCTGCGGGCCCCAAACGCAGGGAGCGAGGAGCCTCCTGAGTCCCGCCCTCAACTCAGGCCTTGGGTGAGGCCATGACTGTGTTGCCAGATCAGACATGCCTTGTCCCTAAGACCTTACCCTAACCCTAACCCTAGCCCGAACTCTAAGCCTCCACCGGACCCGAAGCCCAGCTAGGGTGCTCAGGCTTCCGTCCGCAGAGGCCTGCTTCCCGAATTCTGCACGTGGGGAGCCCCGAGCTTCAGCCCACAACTGCATCTCAACGGAGGAGGAGAGCCTGCCCTTTGAAACGCGCTGAATCCGCAGAGCGGGAGACCCCTGCATGCATCCCTTGGGCCACCTCCACGTTAGGCGCCCGTCCTGACCAGGAACCGTGAGGCAGACGATCCTGCAGACACAAGGCCCCAACTCAGCCTTCGGGAGAGGCCACATCAGCGCGGGCAGCTCGGGCCTGCCATGCCCCGTCGGCCGAATCCTAACCCTAGGCGGGTTCCTCGGACTTCCGGCCCCAGTGGCCTGGCCCGGCAGCCCTGCAGTCTGGGGACTCCTTATTCATGACGACAGACTCTGGGGGCCCTCCTACTTGGAACGGGGCCCTTTGGCCTCGTGGAGAACCCTCCCGGCCGGCCAAACCTACATGCCCCCCTACAGACACGCACCCCACCGGAGGGCGCCCGCCCCCAAATCCCGCAGCCAGACGGACCGCCCGACCAACGCCCTCAACTCAGCCCTCCGCGGAGCCTCCCTTGGCACCGGCACATCAGGCCTGTATTCTCCCAGGAACAAACCCTAACCCTAGGTGGCGTGTTCAGGACCTGGACCCCAGAGGTCTGGCACCCAATTCCCCCCATGCAGGGCGGCCTCAGGCTGACAGCCGGACTCGGCCTCTCAGCGATGAGCAAACCCTCTCATTGTGTGCAGTCTACGAGCCTCGCGGTGAAAGAAAACAGCATGCTCCCTGGAGGCCATGATCGCTCTCTTGGCCCCTGCGGGCCCCAAACGCAGGGAGCGAGGAGCCTCCTGAGTCCCGCCCTCGACTCAGGCCTTGGGTGAGGCCATGACTGTGTTGCCAGATCAGACATGCCTTTTCCCTAAGACCTAACCCTAACCCTAAGCCTAGCCCGAACCCTAAGCCACCACCGGACCCGAAGCCCAGCTTGGGTGCTCAGGCTTCCGTCCGCAGAGGCCTGCTTCCCCAACTCTCCAGGCGGGGGATCCCCGACCTTCAGCCCACAACTGCATCTCAACGGAGGAGGAGAGCCTGCCTATTGAAACGCGCTGAATCCGCAGAGCGGGAGACCCCTGCATGCATCCCTTGGGCCACCTCCACGTTAGGCGCCCGTCCTGACCAGGACCCGGGAGGCTGACGATCCTGCAGACACAAGCCCTCAACTCAGCCTGCGGGAGAGGCCACGTCAGCGCGGGCAGCTCGGGCCTGCCATGCCCCGTTGGCCGAACCCTAACCCTAGGCTGGTTCCAAGGACTTCTGGCCCCAGTGGCCTGGCCCGGCAGCCCTGCAGTCTGGGGACTCCTCATTCACGACGACAGACCCTGGGGGCCCCCCTACGTGGGAACGGGGCCCTTTGGACCCGTGGAGAACCCTCCTGGCCGGCAAAACCTTCACGCCCGCCTACAGACACGCACCCCACCGGAGGGCGCCCGCCCCCAAATCCGGCAGCCAGACGGACCGCCCAGCCAACGCACTCAACTCAGCCCTCCGCAGAGCCTCCCTTGGCACTGGTACGTCAGGCCTGCCATATTCCCAGGAACAAACCCTAACCCTTGGTGACGTGTTCAGGACCCGGACCCCAGAGGTCTGGCACCCAATTCCCCCCATGCAGGGCGGCCCCAGGCTGACGGCTGGACTCGGCCTCTGAGCCAGGAGCAAACGCTCTCATTGGGTGCAGTCTACGACCCTCGCGGTGAAAGAAAACAGCACGCTCCATGCAGGCCATGCCCGCTCACTTGGCCCCTGCGGGCCCCAAACGCAGGGATTGAGGAGCCTCGTGAGTCGCGCCCTCAACTCACGCCTTGGGTGAGGCTATGACTGTGTTGCCAGATCAGACATGCCTTTTCCCTAAGACCTAACCCTAACCCTAACCCTAACCCGAACCCTAAGCCTCCACCGGACCCGAAGCCCACCGTGGGTGCTCTGGCTTCCGTCCGCAGAGGCCTGTTTCCCGAATTCTCCAGGCGGGGGAGCCCCGAGCTTCAGCCCACAACTGCATCTCAACGGAGGAGGAGAGCCTGACCTTTGAAACGCGCTGAATCCGCAGAGCGGGAGACCCCTGCATGCATCCCTTGGGCCACCTCCACGTTAGGCGCCCGTCCTGACCAGGAACCGGGAGGCTGACGATCCTGCAGACACAAGCCCGCAACTCAGCCTGCGGGAGAGGCCACGTCAGCGCGGGCAGCTCGGGCCTGCCATGCCCTGTTGGCCGAACCCTAAACCTAGGCTGGTTCCAAGGACTACCGGCCCAGTGGCCTGGCCCGGCAGCCCTGCAGTCTGGGGACTCCTCATTCACGACGACAGACCCTGGGGGCCCCCCTACAGGGAACGGGGCCCTTGGGACCCGTGGAGAACCCTCCTGGCCGGCAAAACCTTCACGCCCGCCTACAGACACGCACCCCACCGGAGGGCGCCCGCCCCCAAATCCGGCAGCCAGACGGACCGCCCAGCCAACGCACTCAACTCAGCCCTCCGCAGAGCCTCCCTTGGCACTGGTACGTCAGGCCTGCCATATTCCCAGGAACAAACCCTAACCCTTGGTGACGTGTTCAGGACCCGGACCCCAGAGGTCTGGCACCCAATTCCCCCCATGCATGGCGGCCCCAGGCTGACGGCCGGACTCGGCCTCTCAGCCAGGAGCAAACGCTGTCATTGTGTGCAGTCTACGACCCTCGCGGTGAAAGAAAACAGCATGCTCCCTGGAGGCCATGCCCGCTCTCTTGGCCCCTGCGGTCCCCATACGCAGGGAGCGAGGAGCCTCCTGAGTCCCGCCCTCAACTCAGGCCTTGGGTGAGGCCATGACTGTGTTGCCAGATCAGACATGCCTTGTCCCTAAGACCTTACCCTAACCCTAACCCTAGCCCAAACCCTAAGCCTCCACCGGACCCGAAGCCCAGCTTGGGTGCTCAGGCTTCCGTCCGCAGAGGCCTGCTTCCCGAATTCTCCACGTGGGGAGCCCCGAGCATCAGCCCACAACTGCATCTCAACGAAGGAGGAGAGCCTGCCCTTTGAAACGCGCTGAATCCGCAGAGCGGGAGACCCCTGCATGCATCCCTTGGGCCACCTCCACATTAGGCGCCCGTCCTGACCAGGAACCGTGAGGCAGACGATCCTGCAGACACAAGGCCCCAACTCAGCCTGCGGGAGAGGCCACGTCACCGCGGGCAGCTCGGGCCTGCCATGCCCCGTCGGCCGAACCCTAACCCTAGGCTGGTTCCTCGGACTTCCGGCCCCAGTGGCCTGGCCCGGCAGCCCTGCAGTCTGGGGACTCCTCATTCACGACGACAGACTCTGGGGGCCCTCCTACTTGGATCGGGGCCCTTTGGCCTCGTGGAGAACCCTCCCGGCCGGCCAAACCTACATGCCCCCGTACAGACACGCACCCCACCGGAGGGCGCCCGCCCCCAAATCCCGCAGCCAGACGGACCGCCCGACCAACGCCCTCAACTCAGCCCTCCGCGGAGCCTCCCTTGGCACCGCCACGTCAGGCCTGTATTCTCCCAGGAACAAACCTAACCCTAGGTGGTGTGTTCAGGACCTGGACCCCAGAGGTCTGGCACAAAATTCCCCCAACACAGGGCGGCCTCAGGCTGAAGGCCGGACTCGGCCTCTCAGCCAGGAGCAAACGCTCTCATTGTGTGCAGTCTACGACCCTCGCGGTGAAAGAAAACAGCATGCTTCCTGGAGGCCATGCCCGCTCTCTTGGCCCCTGCGGGCCCCAAACGCAGGGAGTGAGGAGCCTCCTGAGTCCCGCCCTCAACTCAGGCCTTGGGTGAGGCCATGACTGTGTTGCCAGATCAGACATGCCTTGTCCCTAAGACCTTACCCTAACCCTAACCCTAGCCCGAACTCTAAGCCTCCACCGGACCCGAAGCCCAGCTAGGGTGCTCAGGCTTCCGTCCGCAGAGGCCTGTTTCCCGAATTCTCCAGGCGGGGGAGCCCCGAGCTTCAGCCCACAACTGCATCTCAACGGAGGAGGAGAGCCTGACCTTTGAAACGCGCTGAATCCGCAGAGCGGGAGACCCCTGCATGCATCCCTTGGGCCACCTCCACGTTAGGCGCCCGTCCTGACCAGGAACCGGGAGGCTGACGATCCTGCAGACACAAGCCCGCAACTCAGCCTGCGGGAGAGGCCACGTCAGCGCGGGCAGCTCGGGCCTGCCATGCCCTGTTGGCCGAACCCTAAACCTAGGCTGGTTCCAAGGACTACCGGCCCAGTGGCCTGGCCCGGCAGCCCTGCAGTCTGGGGACTCCTCATTCACGACGACAGACCCTGGGGGCCCCCCTACAGGGAACGGGGCCCTTGGGACCCGTGGAGAACCCTCCTGGCCGGCAAAACCTTCACGCCCGCCTACAGACACGCACCCCACCGGAGGGCGCCCGCCCCCAAATCCGGCAGCCAGACGGACCGCCCAGCCAACGCACTCAACTCAGCCCTCCGCAGAGCCTCCCTTGGCACTGGTACGTCAGGCCTGCCATATTCCCAGGAACAAACCCTAACCCTTGGTGACGTGTTCAGGACCCGGACCCCAGAGGTCTGGCACCCAATTCCCCCCATGCATGGCGGCCCCAGGCTGACGGCCGGACTCGGCCTCTCAGCCAGGAGCAAACGCTGTCATTGTGTGCAGTCTACGACCCTCGCGGTGAAAGAAAACAGCATGCTCCCTGGAGGCCATGCCCGCTCTCTTGGCCCCTGCGGTCCCCATACGCAGGGAGCGAGGAGCCTCCTGAGTCCCGCCCTCAACTCAGGCCTTGGGTGAGGCCATGACTGTGTTGCCAGATCAGACATGCCTTGTCCCTAAGACCTTACCCTAACCCTAACCCTAGCCCAAACCCTAAGCCTCCACCGGACCCGAAGCCCAGCTTGGGTGCTCAGGCTTCCGTCCGCAGAGGCCTGCTTCCCGAATTCTCCACGTGGGGAGCCCCGAGCATCAGCCCACAACTGCATCTCAACGAAGGAGGAGAGCCTGCCCTTTGAAACGCGCTGAATCCGCAGAGCGGGAGACCCCTGCATGCATCCCTTGGGCCACCTCCACATTAGGCGCCCGTCCTGACCAGGAACCGTGAGGCAGACGATCCTGCAGACACAAGGCCCCAACTCAGCCTGCGGGAGAGGCCACGTCACCGCGGGCAGCTCGGGCCTGCCATGCCCCGTCGGCCGAACCCTAACCCTAGGCTGGTTCCTCGGACTTCCGGCCCCAGTGGCCTGGCCCGGCAGCCCTGCAGTCTGGGGACTCCTCATTCACGACGACAGACTCTGGGGGCCCTCCTACTTGGATCGGGGCCCTTTGGCCTCGTGGAGAACCCTCCCGGCCGGCCAAACCTACATGCCCCCGTACAGACACGCACCCCACCGGAGGGCGCCCGCCCCCAAATCCCGCAGCCAGACGGACCGCCCGACCAACGCCCTCAACTCAGCCCTCCGCGGAGCCTCCCTTGGCACCGCCACGTCAGGCCTGTATTCTCCCAGGAACAAACCTAACCCTAGGTGGTGTGTTCAGGACCTGGACCCCAGAGGTCTGGCACAAAATTCCCCCAACACAGGGCGGCCTCAGGCTGAAGGCCGGACTCGGCCTCTCAGCCAGGAGCAAACGCTCTCATTGTGTGCAGTCTACGACCCTCGCGGTGAAAGAAAACAGCATGCTTCCTGGAGGCCATGCCCGCTCTCTTGGCCCCTGCGGGCCCCAAACGCAGGGAGCGAGGAGCCTCCTGAGTCCCGCCCTCAACTCAGGCCTTGGGTGAGGCCATGACTGTGTTGCCAGATCAGACATGCCTTGTCCCTAAGACCTTACCCTAACCCTAACCCTAGCCCGAACTCTAAGCCTCCACCGGACCCGAAGCCCAGCTAGGGTGCTCAGGCTTCCGTCCGCAGAGGCCTGCTTCCCGAATTCTGCACGTGGGGAGCCCCGAGCTTCAGCCCACAACTGCATCTCAACGGAGGAGGAGAGCCTGCCCTTTGAAACGCGCTGAATCCGCAGAGCGGGAGACCCCTGCATGCATCCCTTGGGCCACCTCCACATTAGGCGCCCGTCCTGACCAGGAACCGTGAGGCAGACGATCCTGCAGACACAAGGCCCCAACTCAGCCTGCGGGAGAGGCCACGTCACCGCGGGCAGCTCGGGCCTGCCATGCCCCGTCGGCCGAACCCTAACCCTAGGCTGGTTCCTCGGACTTCCGGCCCCAGTGGCCTGGCCCGGCAGCCCTGCAGTCTGGGGACTCCTCATTCACGACGACAGACTCTGGGGGCCCTCCTACTTGGATCGGGGCCCTTTGGCCTCGTGGAGAACCCTCCCGGCCGGCCAAACCTACATGCCCCCGTACAGACACGCACCCCACCGGAGGGCGCCCGCCCCCAAATCCCGCAGCCAGACGGACCGCCCGACCAACGCCCTCAACTCAGCCCTCCGCGGAGCCTCCCTTGGCACCGCCACGTCAGGCCTGTATTCTCCCAGGAACAAACCTAACCCTAGGTGGTGTGTTCAGGACCTGGACCCCAGAGGTCTGGCACAAAATTCCCCCAACACAGGGCGGCCTCAGGCTGAAGGCCGGACTCGGCCTCTCAGCCAGGAGCAAACGCTCTCATTGTGTGCAGTCTACGACCCTCGCGGTGAAAGAAAACAGCATGCTTCCTGGAGGCCATGCCCGCTCTCTTGGCCCCTGCGGGCCCCAAACGCAGGGAGTGAGGAGCCTCCTGAGTCCCGCCCTCAACTCAGGCCTTGGGTGAGGCCATGACTGTGTTGCCAGATCAGACATGCCTTGTCCCTAAGACCTTACCCTAACCCTAACCCTAGCCCGAACTCTAAGCCTCCACCGGACCCGAAGCCCAGCTAGGGTGCTCAGGCTTCCGTCCGCAGAGGCCTGTTTCCCGAATTCTCCAGGCGGGGGAGCCCCGAGCTTCAGCCCACAACTGCATCTCAACGGAGGAGGAGAGCCTGACCTTTGAAACGCGCTGAATCCGCAGAGCGGGAGACCCCTGCATGCATCCCTTGGGCCACCTCCACGTTAGGCGCCCGTCCTGACCAGGAACCGGGAGGCTGACGATCCTGCAGACACAAGCCCGCAACTCAGCCTGCGGGAGAGGCCACGTCAGCGCGGGCAGCTCGGGCCTGCCATGCCCTGTTGGCCGAACCCTAAACCTAGGCTGGTTCCAAGGACTACCGGCCCAGTGGCCTGGCCCGGCAGCCCTGCAGTCTGGGGACTCCTCATTCACGACGACAGACCCTGGGGGCCCCCCTACAGGGAACGGGGCCCTTGGGACCCGTGGAGAACCCTCCTGGCCGGCAAAACCTTCACGCCCGCCTACAGACACGCACCCCACCGGAGGGCGCCCGCCCCCAAATCCGGCAGCCAGACGGACCGCCCAGCCAACGCACTCAACTCAGCCCTCCGCAGAGCCTCCCTTGGCACTGGTACGTCAGGCCTGCCATATTCCCAGGAACAAACCCTAACCCTTGGTGACGTGTTCAGGACCCGGACCCCAGAGGTCTGGCACCCAATTCCCCCCATGCATGGCGGCCCCAGGCTGACGGCCGGACTCGGCCTCTCAGCCAGGAGCAAACGCTGTCATTGTGTGCAGTCTACGACCCTCGCGGTGAAAGAAAACAGCATGCTCCCTGGAGGCCATGCCCGCTCTCTTGGCCCCTGCGGTCCCCATACGCAGGGAGCGAGGAGCCTCCTGAGTCCCGCCCTCAACTCAGGCCTTGGGTGAGGCCATGACTGTGTTGCCAGATCAGACATGCCTTGTCCCTAAGACCTTACCCTAACCCTAACCCTAGCCCAAACCCTAAGCCTCCACCGGACCCGAAGCCCAGCTTGGGTGCTCAGGCTTCCGTCCGCAGAGGCCTGCTTCCCGAATTCTCCACGTGGGGAGCCCCGAGCATCAGCCCACAACTGCATCTCAACGAAGGAGGAGAGCCTGCCCTTTGAAACGCGCTGAATCCGCAGAGCGGGAGACCCCTGCATGCATCCCTTGGGCCACCTCCACATTAGGCGCCCGTCCTGACCAGGAACCGTGAGGCAGACGATCCTGCAGACACAAGGCCCCAACTCAGCCTGCGGGAGAGGCCACGTCACCGCGGGCAGCTCGGGCCTGCCATGCCCCGTCGGCCGAACCCTAACCCTAGGCTGGTTCCTCGGACTTCCGGCCCCAGTGGCCTGGCCCGGCAGCCCTGCAGTCTGGGGACTCCTCATTCACGACGACAGACTCTGGGGGCCCTCCTACTTGGATCGGGGCCCTTTGGCCTCGTGGAGAACCCTCCCGGCCGGCCAAACCTACATGCCCCCGTACAGACACGCACCCCACCGGAGGGCGCCCGCCCCCAAATCCCGCAGCCAGACGGACCGCCCGACCAACGCCCTCAACTCAGCCCTCCGCGGAGCCTCCCTTGGCACCGCCACGTCAGGCCTGTATTCTCCCAGGAACAAACCTAACCCTAGGTGGTGTGTTCAGGACCTGGACCCCAGAGGTCTGGCACAAAATTCCCCCAACACAGGGCGGCCTCAGGCTGAAGGCCGGACTCGGCCTCTCAGCCAGGAGCAAACGCTCTCATTGTGTGCAGTCTACGACCCTCGCGGTGAAAGAAAACAGCATGCTTCCTGGAGGCCATGCCCGCTCTCTTGGCCCCTGCGGGCCCCAAACGCAGGGAGCGAGGAGCCTCCTGAGTCCCGCCCTCAACTCAGGCCTTGGGTGAGGCCATGACTGTGTTGCCAGATCAGACATGCCTTGTCCCTAAGACCTTACCCTAACCCTAACCCTAGCCCGAACTCTAAGCCTCCACCGGACCCGAAGCCCAGCTAGGGTGCTCAGGCTTCCGTCCGCAGAGGCCTGCTTCCCGAATTCTGCACGTGGGGAGCCCCGAGCTTCAGCCCACAACTGCATCTCAACGGAGGAGGAGAGCCTGCCCTTTGAAACGCGCTGAATCCGCAGAGCGGGAGACCCCTGCATGCATCCCTTGGGCCACCTCCACGTTAGGCGCCCGTCCTGACCAGGAACCGTGAGGCAGACGATCCTGCAGACACAAGGCCCCAACTCAGCCTTCGGGAGAGGCCACATCAGCGCGGGCAGCTCGGGCCTGCCATGCCCCGTCGGCCGAATCCTAACCCTAGGCGGGTTCCTCGGACTTCCGGCCCCAGTGGCCTGGCCCGGCAGCCCTGCAGTCTGGGGACTCCTTATTCATGACGACAGACTCTGGGGGCCCTCCTACTTGGAACGGGGCCCTTTGGCCTCGTGGAGAACCCTCCCGGCCGGCCAAACCTACATGCCCCCCTACAGACACGCACCCCACCGGAGGGCGCCCGCCCCCAAATCCCGCAGCCAGACGGACCGCCCGACCAACGCCCTCAACTCAGCCCTCCGCGGAGCCTCCCTTGGCACCGGCACATCAGGCCTGTATTCTCCCAGGAACAAACCCTAACCCTAGGTGGCGTGTTCAGGACCTGGACCCCAGAGGTCTGGCACCCAATTCCCCCCATGCAGGGCGGCCTCAGGCTGACAGCCGGACTCGGCCTCTCAGCGATGAGCAAACCCTCTCATTGTGTGCAGTCTACGAGCCTCGCGGTGAAAGAAAACAGCATGCTCCCTGGAGGCCATGATCGCTCTCTTGGCCCCTGCGGGCCCCAAACGCAGGGAGCGAGGAGCCTCCTGAGTCCCGCCCTCGACTCAGGCCTTGGGTGAGGCCATGACTGTGTTGCCAGATCAGACATGCCTTTTCCCTAAGACCTAACCCTAACCCTAAGCCTAGCCCGAACCCTAAGCCACCACCGGACCCGAAGCCCAGCTTGGGTGCTCAGGCTTCCGTCCGCAGAGGCCTGCTTCCCCAACTCTCCAGGCGGGGGATCCCCGACCTTCAGCCCACAACTGCATCTCAACGGAGGAGGAGAGCCTGCCTATTGAAACGCGCTGAATCCGCAGAGCGGGAGACCCCTGCATGCATCCCTTGGGCCACCTCCACGTTAGGCGCCCGTCCTGACCAGGACCCGGGAGGCTGACGATCCTGCAGACACAAGCCCTCAACTCAGCCTGCGGGAGAGGCCACGTCAGCGCGGGCAGCTCGGGCCTGCCATGCCCCGTTGGCCGAACCCTAACCCTAGGCTGGTTCCAAGGACTTCTGGCCCCAGTGGCCTGGCCCGGCAGCCCTGCAGTCTGGGGACTCCTCATTCACGACGACAGACCCTGGGGGCCCCCCTACGTGGGAACGGGGCCCTTTGGACCCGTGGAGAACCCTCCTGGCCGGCAAAACCTTCACGCCCGCCTACAGACACGCACCCCACCGGAGGGCGCCCGCCCCCAAATCCGGCAGCCAGACGGACCGCCCAGCCAACGCACTCAACTCAGCCCTCCGCAGAGCCTCCCTTGGCACTGGTACGTCAGGCCTGCCATATTCCCAGGAACAAACCCTAACCCTTGGTGACGTGTTCAGGACCCGGACCCCAGAGGTCTGGCACCCAATTCCCCCCATGCAGGGCGGCCCCAGGCTGACGGCTGGACTCGGCCTCTCAGCCAGGAGCAAACGCTCTCATTGGGTGCAGTCTACGACCCTCGCGGTGAAAGAAAACAGCACGCTCCATGCAGGCCATGCCCGCTCACTTGGCCCCTGCGGGCCCCAAACGCAGGGATTGAGGAGCCTCGTGAGTCGCGCCCTCAACTCACGCCTTGGGTGAGGCTATGACTGTGTTGCCAGATCAGACATGCCTTTTCCCTAAGTCCTAACCCTAACCCTAACCCTAGCCCGAACCCTAAGCCTCCACCGGACCCGAAGCCCAGCGTGGGTGCTCAAGCTTCCGTCCGCAGAGGCCTGCTTCCCGAATTCTCCAGGCGGGGGAGCCCCGAGCTTCAGCCCACAACTGCATCTCAATGGAGGAGGAGAGCCTGCCCTTTGAAACACGCTGAATCCGCAGAGCGGGAGACCCCTGCATGCATCCCTTGGGCCACCTCCACGTTAGGCGCCCGTCCTGACCAGGACCCGGGAGGCTGACGATCCTGCAGACACAAGCCCTCAACTCAGCCTGCGGGAGAGGCCACGTCAGCGCGGGCAGCTCGGGCCTGCCATGCCCCGTTGGCCGAACCCTAACCCTAGGCTGGTTCCAAGGACTTCTGGCCCCAGTGGCCTGGCCCGGCAGCCCTGCAGTCTGGGGACTCCTCATTCACGACGACAGACCCTGGGGGCCCCCCTACGTGGGAACGGGGCCCTTTGGACCCGTGGAGAACCCTCCTGGCCGGCAAAACCTTCACGCCCGCCTACAGACACGCATCCCACCGGAGGGCACCCGCCCCCAAATCCGGCAGCCAGACGGACCGCCCAGCCAACGCACTCAACTCAGCCCTCCGCAGAGCCTCCCTTGGCACTGGTACGTCAGGCCTGCCATATTCCCAGGAACAAACCCTAACCCTTGGTGACGTGTTCAGGACCCGGACCCCAGAGGTCTGGCACCCAATTCCCCCCATGCATGGCGGCCCCAGGCTGACGGCCGGACTCGGCCTCTCAGCCAGGAGCAAACGCTGTCATTGTGTGCAGTCTACGACCCTCGCGGTGAAAGAAAACAGCATGCTCCCTGGAGGCCATGCCCGCTCTCTTGGCCCCTGCGGTCCCCATACGCAGGGAGCGAGGAGCCTCCTGAGTCCCGCCCTCAACTCAGGCCTTGGGTGAGGCCATGACTGTGTTGCCAGATCAGACATGCCTTGTCCCTAAGACCTTACCCTAACCCTAACCCTAGCCCAAACCCTAAGCCTCCACCGGACCCGAAGCCCAGCTTGGGTGCTCAGGCTTCCGTCCGCAGAGGCCTGCTTCCCGAATTCTCCACGTGGGGAGCCCCGAGCATCAGCCCACAACTGCATCTCAACGGAGGAGGAGAGCCTGCCCTTTGAAACGCGCTGAATCCGCAGAGCGGGAGACCCCTGCCTGCATCCCTTGGGCCACCTCCACGTGAGGCGCCCGTCCTGACCAGGAAGCGTGAGGCTGACGATCCTGCAGACACAAGGCCCCAACTCAGCCTGCAGGAGAGGCCACGTCACCGCGGGCAGCTCGGGCCTGCCATGCCCCGTCGGCCGAATCCCAACCCTAGGCTGGTTCCTCGGACTTCCGGCCCCAGTGGCCTGGCCCGGCAGCCCTGCAGTCTGGGGACTCCTCATTCACGACGACAGACTCTGGGGGCCCTCCTACTTGGATCGGGGCCCTTTGGCCTCGTGGAGAACCCTCCCGGCCGGCCAAACCTACATGCCCCCGTACAGACACGCACCCCACCGGAGGGCGCCCGCCCCCAAATCCCGCAGCCAGACGGACCGCCCGACCAACGCCCTCAACTCAGCCCTCCGCGGAGCCTCCCTTGGCACCGCCACGTCAGGCCTGTATTCTCCCAGGAACAAACCTAACCCTAGGTGGTGTGTTCAGGACCTGGACCCCAGAGGTCTGGCACAAAATTCCCCCAACACAGGGCGGCCTCAGGCTGAAGGCCGGACTCGGCCTCTCAGCCAGGAGCAAACGCTCTCATTGTGTGCAGTCTACGACCCTCGCGGTGAAAGAAAACAGCATGCTTCCTGGAGGCCATGCCCGCTCTCTTGGCCCCTGCGGGCCCCAAACGCAGGGAGCGAGGAGCCTCCTGAGTCCCGCCCTCAACTCAGGCCTTGGGTGAGGCCATGACTGTGTTGCCAGATCAGACATGCCTTGTCCCTAAGACCTTACCCTAACCCTAACCCTAGCCCGAACTCTAAGCCTCCACCGGACCCGAAGCCCAGCTAGGGTGCTCAGGCTTCCGTCCGCAGAGGCCTGCTTCCCGAATTCTGCACGTGGGGAGCCCCGAGCTTCAGCCCACAACTGCATCTCAACGGAGGAGGAGAGCCTGCCCTTTGAAACGCGCTGAATCCGCAGAGCGGGAGACCCCTGCATGCATCCCTTGGGCCACCTCCACGTTAGGCGCCCGTCCTGACCAGGAACCGTGAGGCAGACGATCCTGCAGACACAAGGCCCCAACTCAGCCTTCGGGAGAGGCCACATCAGCGCGGGCAGCTCGGGCCTGCCATGCCCCGTCGGCCGAATCCTAACCCTAGGCGGGTTCCTCGGACTTCCGGCCCCAGTGGCCTGGCCCGGCAGCCCTGCAGTCTGGGGACTCCTTATTCATGACGACAGACTCTGGGGGCCCTCCTACTTGGAACGGGGCCCTTTGGCCTCGTGGAGAACCCTCCCGGCCGGCCAAACCTACATGCCCCCCTACAGACACGCACCCCACCGGAGGGCGCCCGCCCCCAAATCCCGCAGCCAGACGGACCGCCCGACCAACGCCCTCAACTCAGCCCTCCGCGGAGCCTCCCTTGGCACCGGCACATCAGGCCTGTATTCTCCCAGGAACAAACCCTAACCCTAGGTGGCGTGTTCAGGACCTGGACCCCAGAGGTCTGGCACCCAATTCCCCCCATGCAGGGCGGCCTCAGGCTGACAGCCGGACTCGGCCTCTCAGCGATGAGCAAACCCTCTCATTGTGTGCAGTCTACGAGCCTCGCGGTGAAAGAAAACAGCATGCTCCCTGGAGGCCATGATCGCTCTCTTGGCCCCTGCGGGCCCCAAACGCAGGGAGCGAGGAGCCTCCTGAGTCCCGCCCTCGACTCAGGCCTTGGGTGAGGCCATGACTGTGTTGCCAGATCAGACATGCCTTTTCCCTAAGACCTAACCCTAACCCTAAGCCTAGCCCGAACCCTAAGCCACCACCGGACCCGAAGCCCAGCTTGGGTGCTCAGGCTTCCGTCCGCAGAGGCCTGCTTCCCCAACTCTCCAGGCGGGGGATCCCCGACCTTCAGCCCACAACTGCATCTCAACGGAGGAGGAGAGCCTGCCTATTGAAACGCGCTGAATCCGCAGAGCGGGAGACCCCTGCATGCATCCCTTGGGCCACCTCCACGTTAGGCGCCCGTCCTGACCAGGACCCGGGAGGCTGACGATCCTGCAGACACAAGCCCTCAACTCAGCCTGCGGGAGAGGCCACGTCAGCGCGGGCAGCTCGGGCCTGCCATGCCCCGTTGGCCGAACCCTAACCCTAGGCTGGTTCCAAGGACTTCTGGCCCCAGTGGCCTGGCCCGGCAGCCCTGCAGTCTGGGGACTCCTCATTCACGACGACAGACCCTGGGGGCCCCCCTACGTGGGAACGGGGCCCTTTGGACCCGTGGAGAACCCTCCTGGCCGGCAAAACCTTCACGCCCGCCTACAGACACGCACCCCACCGGAGGGCGCCCGCCCCCAAATCCGGCAGCCAGACGGACCGCCCAGCCAACGCACTCAACTCAGCCCTCCGCAGAGCCTCCCTTGGCACTGGTACGTCAGGCCTGCCATATTCCCAGGAACAAACCCTAACCCTTGGTGACGTGTTCAGGACCCGGACCCCAGAGGTCTGGCACCCAATTCCCCCCATGCAGGGCGGCCCCAGGCTGACGGCTGGACTCGGCCTCTGAGCCAGGAGCAAACGCTCTCATTGGGTGCAGTCTACGACCCTCGCGGTGAAAGAAAACAGCACGCTCCATGCAGGCCATGCCCGCTCACTTGGCCCCTGCGGGCCCCAAACGCAGGGATTGAGGAGCCTCGTGAGTCGCGCCCTCAACTCACGCCTTGGGTGAGGCTATGACTGTGTTGCCAGATCAGACATGCCTTTTCCCTAAGACCTAACCCTAACCCTAACCCTAACCCGAACCCTAAGCCTCCACCGGACCCGAAGCCCACCGTGGGTGCTCTGGCTTCCGTCCGCAGAGGCCTGTTTCCCGAATTCTCCAGGCGGGGGAGCCCCGAGCTTCAGCCCACAACTGCATCTCAACGGAGGAGGAGAGCCTGACCTTTGAAACGCGCTGAATCCGCAGAGCGGGAGACCCCTGCATGCATCCCTTGGGCCACCTCCACGTTAGGCGCCCGTCCTGACCAGGAACCGGGAGGCTGACGATCCTGCAGACACAAGCCCGCAACTCAGCCTGCGGGAGAGGCCACGTCAGCGCGGGCAGCTCGGGCCTGCCATGCCCTGTTGGCCGAACCCTAAACCTAGGCTGGTTCCAAGGACTACCGGCCCAGTGGCCTGGCCCGGCAGCCCTGCAGTCTGGGGACTCCTCATTCACGACGACAGACCCTGGGGGCCCCCCTACAGGGAACGGGGCCCTTGGGACCCGTGGAGAACCCTCCTGGCCGGCAAAACCTTCACGCCCGCCTACAGACACGCACCCCACCGGAGGGCGCCCGCCCCCAAATCCGGCAGCCAGACGGACCGCCCAGCCAACGCACTCAACTCAGCCCTCCGCAGAGCCTCCCTTGGCACTGGTACGTCAGGCCTGCCATATTCCCAGGAACAAACCCTAACCCTTGGTGACGTGTTCAGGACCCGGACCCCAGAGGTCTGGCACCCAATTCCCCCCATGCATGGCGGCCCCAGGCTGACGGCCGGACTCGGCCTCTCAGCCAGGAGCAAACGCTGTCATTGTGTGCAGTCTACGACCCTCGCGTTGAAAGAAAACAGCACGCTCCATGCAGGCCATGCCCGCTCACTTGGCCCCTGCGGGCCCCAAACGCAGGGATTGAGGAGCCTCGTGAGTCGCGCCCTCAACTCACGCCTTGGGTGAGGCTATGACTGTGTTGCCAGATCAGACATGCCTTTTCCCTACGTCCTAACCCTAACCCTAACCCTAGCCCGAACCCTAAGCCTCCACCGGACCCGAAGCCCAGCGTGGGTGCTCAAGCTTCCGTCCGCAGAGGCCTGCTTCCCGAATTCTCCAGGCGGGGGAGCCCCGAGCTTCAGCCCACAACTGCATCTCAATGGAGGAGGAGAGCCTGCCCTTTGAAACACGCTGAATCCGCAGAGCGGGAGACCCCTGCATGCATCCCTTGGGCCACCTCCACGTTAGGCGCCCGTCCTGACCAGGACCCGGGAGGCTGACGATCCTGCAGACACAAGCCCTCAACTCAGCCTGCGGGAGAGGCCACGTCAGCGCGGGCAGCTCGGGCCTGCCATGCCCCGTTGGCCGAACCCTAACCCTAGGCTGGTTCCAAGGACTTCTGGCCCCAGTGGCCTGGCCCGGCAGCCCTGCAGTCTGGGGACTCCTCATTCACGACGACAGACCCTGGGGGCCCCCCTACGTGGGAACGGGGCCCTTTGGACCCGTGGAGAACCCTCCTGGCCGGCAAAACCTTCACGCCCGCCTACAGACACGCACCCCACCGGAGGGCGCCCGCCCCCAAATCCGGCAGCCAGACGGACCGCCCAGCCAACGCACTCAACTCAGCCCTCCGCAGAGCCTCCCTTGGCACTGGTACGTCAGGCCTGCCATATTCCCAGGAACAAACCCTAACCCTTGGTGACGTGTTCAGGACCCGGACCCCAGAGGTCTGGCACCCAATTCCCCCCATGCATGGCGGCCCCAGGCTGACGGCCGGACTCGGCCTCTCAGCCAGGAGCAAACGCTGTCATTGTGTGCAGTCTACGACCCTCGCGGTGAAAGAAAACAGCATGCTCCCTGGAGGCCATGCCCGCTCTCTTGGCCCCTGCGGTCCCCATACGCAGGGAGCGAGGAGCCTCCTGAGTCCCGCCCTCAACTCAGGCCTTGGGTGAGGCCATGACTGTGTTGCCAGATCAGACATGCCTTGTCCCTAAGACCTTACCCTAACCCTAACCCTAGCCCAAACCCTAAGCCTCCACCGGACCCGAAGCCCAGCTTGGGTGCTCAGGCTTCCGTCCGCAGAGGCCTGCTTCCCGAATTCTCCACGTGGGGAGCCCCGAGCATCAGCCCACAACTGCATCTCAACGAAGGAGGAGAGCCTGCCCTTTGAAACGCGCTGAATCCGCAGAGCGGGAGACCCCTGCATGCATCCCTTGGGCCACCTCCACATTAGGCGCCCGTCCTGACCAGGAACCGTGAGGCAGACGATCCTGCAGACACAAGGCCCCAACTCAGCCTGCGGGAGAGGCCACGTCACCGCGGGCAGCTCGGGCCTGCCATGCCCCGTCGGCCGAACCCTAACCCTAGGCTGGTTCCTCGGACTTCCGGCCCCAGTGGCCTGGCCCGGCAGCCCTGCAGTCTGGGGACTCCTCATTCACGACGACAGACTCTGGGGGCCCTCCTACTTGGATCGGGGCCCTTTGGCCTCGTGGAGAACCCTCCCGGCCGGCCAAACCTACATGCCCCCGTACAGACACGCACCCCACCGGAGGGCGCCCGCCCCCAAATCCCGCAGCCAGACGGACCGCCCGACCAACGCCCTCAACTCAGCCCTCCGCGGAGCCTCCCTTGGCACCGCCACGTCAGGCCTGTATTCTCCCAGGAACAAACCTAACCCTAGGTGGTGTGTTCAGGACCTGGACCCCAGAGGTCTGGCACAAAATTCCCCCAACACAGGGCGGCCTCAGGCTGAAGGCCGGACTCGGCCTCTCAGCCAGGAGCAAACGCTCTCATTGTGTGCAGTCTACGACCCTCGCGGTGAAAGAAAACAGCATGCTTCCTGGAGGCCATGCCCGCTCTCTTGGCCCCTGCGGGCCCCAAACGCAGGGAGCGAGGAGCCTCCTGAGTCCCGCCCTCAACTCAGGCCTTGGGTGAGGCCATGACTGTGTTGCCAGATCAGACATGCCTTGTCCCTAAGACCTTACCCTAACCCTAACCCTAGCCCGAACTCTAAGCCTCCACCGGACCCGAAGCCCAGCTAGGGTGCTCAGGCTTCCGTCCGCAGAGGCCTGCTTCCCGAATTCTGCACGTGGGGAGCCCCGAGCTTCAGCCCACAACTGCATCTCAACGGAGGAGGAGAGCCTGCCCTTTGAAACGCGCTGAATCCGCAGAGCGGGAGACCCCTGCATGCATCCCTTGGGCCACCTCCACGTTAGGCGCCCGTCCTGACCAGGAACCGTGAGGCAGACGATCCTGCAGACACAAGGCCCCAACTCAGCCTTCGGGAGAGGCCACATCAGCGCGGGCAGCTCGGGCCTGCCATGCCCCGTCGGCCGAATCCTAACCCTAGGCGGGTTCCTCGGACTTCCGGCCCCAGTGGCCTGGCCCGGCAGCCCTGCAGTCTGGGGACTCCTTATTCATGACGACAGACTCTGGGGGCCCTCCTACTTGGAACGGGGCCCTTTGGCCTCGTGGAGAACCCTCCCGGCCGGCCAAACCTACATGCCCCCCTACAGACACGCACCCCACCGGAGGGCGCCCGCCCCCAAATCCCGCAGCCAGACGGACCGCCCGACCAACGCCCTCAACTCAGCCCTCCGCGGAGCCTCCCTTGGCACCGGCACATCAGGCCTGTATTCTCCCAGGAACAAACCCTAACCCTAGGTGGCGTGTTCAGGACCTGGACCCCAGAGGTCTGGCACCCAATTCCCCCCATGCAGGGCGGCCTCAGGCTGACAGCCGGACTCGGCCTCTCAGCGATGAGCAAACCCTCTCATTGTGTGCAGTCTACGAGCCTCGCGGTGAAAGAAAACAGCATGCTCCCTGGAGGCCATGATCGCTCTCTTGGCCCCTGCGGGCCCCAAACGCAGGGAGCGAGGAGCCTCCTGAGTCCCGCCCTCGACTCAGGCCTTGGGTGAGGCCATGACTGTGTTGCCAGATCAGACATGCCTTTTCCCTAAGACCTAACCCTAACCCTAAGCCTAGCCCGAACCCTAAGCCACCACCGGACCCGAAGCCCAGCTTGGGTGCTCAGGCTTCCGTCCGCAGAGGCCTGCTTCCCCAACTCTCCAGGCGGGGGATCCCCGACCTTCAGCCCACAACTGCATCTCAACGGAGGAGGAGAGCCTGCCTATTGAAACGCGCTGAATCCGCAGAGCGGGAGACCCCTGCATGCATCCCTTGGGCCACCTCCACGTTAGGCGCCCGTCCTGACCAGGACCCGGGAGGCTGACGATCCTGCAGACACAAGCCCTCAACTCAGCCTGCGGGAGAGGCCACGTCAGCGCGGGCAGCTCGGGCCTGCCATGCCCCGTTGGCCGAACCCTAACCCTAGGCTGGTTCCAAGGACTTCTGGCCCCAGTGGCCTGGCCCGGCAGCCCTGCAGTCTGGGGACTCCTCATTCACGACGACAGACCCTGGGGGCCCCCCTACGTGGGAACGGGGCCCTTTGGACCCGTGGAGAACCCTCCTGGCCGGCAAAACCTTCACGCCCGCCTACAGACACGCACCCCACCGGAGGGCGCCCGCCCCCAAATCCGGCAGCCAGACGGACCGCCCAGCCAACGCACTCAACTCAGCCCTCCGCAGAGCCTCCCTTGGCACTGGTACGTCAGGCCTGCCATATTCCCAGGAACAAACCCTAACCCTTGGTGACGTGTTCAGGACCCGGACCCCAGAGGTCTGGCACCCAATTCCCCCCATGCAGGGCGGCCCCAGGCTGACGGCTGGACTCGGCCTCTGAGCCAGGAGCAAACGCTCTCATTGGGTGCAGTCTACGACCCTCGCGGTGAAAGAAAACAGCACGCTCCATGCAGGCCATGCCCGCTCACTTGGCCCCTGCGGGCCCCAAACGCAGGGATTGAGGAGCCTCGTGAGTCGCGCCCTCAACTCACGCCTTGGGTGAGGCTATGACTGTGTTGCCAGATCAGACATGCCTTTTCCCTAAGACCTAACCCTAACCCTAACCCTAACCCGAACCCTAAGCCTCCACCGGACCCGAAGCCCACCGTGGGTGCTCTGGCTTCCGTCCGCAGAGGCCTGTTTCCCGAATTCTCCAGGCGGGGGAGCCCCGAGCTTCAGCCCACAACTGCATCTCAACGGAGGAGGAGAGCCTGACCTTTGAAACGCGCTGAATCCGCAGAGCGGGAGACCCCTGCATGCATCCCTTGGGCCACCTCCACGTTAGGCGCCCGTCCTGACCAGGAACCGGGAGGCTGACGATCCTGCAGACACAAGCCCGCAACTCAGCCTGCGGGAGAGGCCACGTCAGCGCGGGCAGCTCGGGCCTGCCATGCCCTGTTGGCCGAACCCTAAACCTAGGCTGGTTCCAAGGACTACCGGCCCAGTGGCCTGGCCCGGCAGCCCTGCAGTCTGGGGACTCCTCATTCACGACGACAGACCCTGGGGGCCCCCCTACAGGGAACGGGGCCCTTGGGACCCGTGGAGAACCCTCCTGGCCGGCAAAACCTTCACGCCCGCCTACAGACACGCACCCCACCGGAGGGCGCCCGCCCCCAAATCCGGCAGCCAGACGGACCGCCCAGCCAACGCACTCAACTCAGCCCTCCGCAGAGCCTCCCTTGGCACTGGTACGTCAGGCCTGCCATATTCCCAGGAACAAACCCTAACCCTTGGTGACGTGTTCAGGACCCGGACCCCAGAGGTCTGGCACCCAATTCCCCCCATGCATGGCGGCCCCAGGCTGACGGCCGGACTCGGCCTCTCAGCCAGGAGCAAACGCTGTCATTGTGTGCAGTCTACGACCCTCGCGGTGAAAGAAAACAGCATGCTCCCTGGAGGCCATGCCCGCTCTCTTGGCCCCTGCGGTCCCCATACGCAGGGAGCGAGGAGCCTCCTGAGTCCCGCCCTCAACTCAGGCCTTGGGTGAGGCCATGACTGTGTTGCCAGATCAGACATGCCTTGTCCCTAAGACCTTACCCTAACCCTAACCCTAGCCCAAACCCTAAGCCTCCACCGGACCCGAAGCCCAGCTTGGGTGCTCAGGCTTCCGTCCGCAGAGGCCTGCTTCCCGAATTCTCCACGTGGGGAGCCCCGAGCATCAGCCCACAACTGCATCTCAACGAAGGAGGAGAGCCTGCCCTTTGAAACGCGCTGAATCCGCAGAGCGGGAGACCCCTGCATGCATCCCTTGGGCCACCTCCACATTAGGCGCCCGTCCTGACCAGGAACCGTGAGGCAGACGATCCTGCAGACACAAGGCCCCAACTCAGCCTGCGGGAGAGGCCACGTCACCGCGGGCAGCTCGGGCCTGCCATGCCCCGTCGGCCGAACCCTAACCCTAGGCTGGTTCCTCGGACTTCCGGCCCCAGTGGCCTGGCCCGGCAGCCCTGCAGTCTGGGGACTCCTCATTCACGACGACAGACTCTGGGGGCCCTCCTACTTGGATCGGGGCCCTTTGGCCTCGTGGAGAACCCTCCCGGCCGGCCAAACCTACATGCCCCCGTACAGACACGCACCCCACCGGAGGGCGCCCGCCCCCAAATCCCGCAGCCAGACGGACCGCCCGACCAACGCCCTCAACTCAGCCCTCCGCGGAGCCTCCCTTGGCACCGCCACGTCAGGCCTGTATTCTCCCAGGAACAAACCTAACCCTAGGTGGTGTGTTCAGGACCTGGACCCCAGAGGTCTGGCACAAAATTCCCCCAACACAGGGCGGCCTCAGGCTGAAGGCCGGACTCGGCCTCTCAGCCAGGAGCAAACGCTCTCATTGTGTGCAGTCTACGACCCTCGCGGTGAAAGAAAACAGCATGCTTCCTGGAGGCCATGCCCGCTCTCTTGGCCCCTGCGGGCCCCAAACGCAGGGAGTGAGGAGCCTCCTGAGTCCCGCCCTCAACTCAGGCCTTGGGTGAGGCCATGACTGTGTTGCCAGATCAGACATGCCTTGTCCCTAAGACCTTACCCTAACCCTAACCCTAGCCCGAACTCTAAGCCTCCACCGGACCCGAAGCCCAGCTAGGGTGCTCAGGCTTCCGTCCGCAGAGGCCTGTTTCCCGAATTCTCCAGGCGGGGGAGCCCCGAGCTTCAGCCCACAACTGCATCTCAACGGAGGAGGAGAGCCTGACCTTTGAAACGCGCTGAATCCGCAGAGCGGGAGACCCCTGCATGCATCCCTTGGGCCACCTCCACGTTAGGCGCCCGTCCTGACCAGGAACCGGGAGGCTGACGATCCTGCAGACACAAGCCCGCAACTCAGCCTGCGGGAGAGGCCACGTCAGCGCGGGCAGCTCGGGCCTGCCATGCCCTGTTGGCCGAACCCTAAACCTAGGCTGGTTCCAAGGACTACCGGCCCAGTGGCCTGGCCCGGCAGCCCTGCAGTCTGGGGACTCCTCATTCACGACGACAGACCCTGGGGGCCCCCCTACAGGGAACGGGGCCCTTGGGACCCGTGGAGAACCCTCCTGGCCGGCAAAACCTTCACGCCCGCCTACAGACACGCACCCCACCGGAGGGCGCCCGCCCCCAAATCCGGCAGCCAGACGGACCGCCCAGCCAACGCACTCAACTCAGCCCTCCGCAGAGCCTCCCTTGGCACTGGTACGTCAGGCCTGCCATATTCCCAGGAACAAACCCTAACCCTTGGTGACGTGTTCAGGACCCGGACCCCAGAGGTCTGGCACCCAATTCCCCCCATGCATGGCGGCCCCAGGCTGACGGCCGGACTCGGCCTCTCAGCCAGGAGCAAACGCTGTCATTGTGTGCAGTCTACGACCCTCGCGGTGAAAGAAAACAGCATGCTCCCTGGAGGCCATGCCCGCTCTCTTGGCCCCTGCGGTCCCCATACGCAGGGAGCGAGGAGCCTCCTGAGTCCCGCCCTCAACTCAGGCCTTGGGTGAGGCCATGACTGTGTTGCCAGATCAGACATGCCTTGTCCCTAAGACCTTACCCTAACCCTAACCCTAGCCCAAACCCTAAGCCTCCACCGGACCCGAAGCCCAGCTTGGGTGCTCAGGCTTCCGTCCGCAGAGGCCTGCTTCCCGAATTCTCCACGTGGGGAGCCCCGAGCATCAGCCCACAACTGCATCTCAACGAAGGAGGAGAGCCTGCCCTTTGAAACGCGCTGAATCCGCAGAGCGGGAGACCCCTGCATGCATCCCTTGGGCCACCTCCACATTAGGCGCCCGTCCTGACCAGGAACCGTGAGGCAGACGATCCTGCAGACACAAGGCCCCAACTCAGCCTGCGGGAGAGGCCACGTCACCGCGGGCAGCTCGGGCCTGCCATGCCCCGTCGGCCGAACCCTAACCCTAGGCTGGTTCCTCGGACTTCCGGCCCCAGTGGCCTGGCCCGGCAGCCCTGCAGTCTGGGGACTCCTCATTCACGACGACAGACTCTGGGGGCCCTCCTACTTGGATCGGGGCCCTTTGGCCTCGTGGAGAACCCTCCCGGCCGGCCAAACCTACATGCCCCCGTACAGACACGCACCCCACCGGAGGGCGCCCGCCCCCAAATCCCGCAGCCAGACGGACCGCCCGACCAACGCCCTCAACTCAGCCCTCCGCGGAGCCTCCCTTGGCACCGCCACGTCAGGCCTGTATTCTCCCAGGAACAAACCTAACCCTAGGTGGTGTGTTCAGGACCTGGACCCCAGAGGTCTGGCACAAAATTCCCCCAACACAGGGCGGCCTCAGGCTGAAGGCCGGACTCGGCCTCTCAGCCAGGAGCAAACGCTCTCATTGTGTGCAGTCTACGACCCTCGCGGTGAAAGAAAACAGCATGCTTCCTGGAGGCCATGCCCGCTCTCTTGGCCCCTGCGGGCCCCAAACGCAGGGAGCGAGGAGCCTCCTGAGTCCCGCCCTCAACTCAGGCCTTGGGTGAGGCCATGACTGTGTTGCCAGATCAGACATGCCTTGTCCCTAAGACCTTACCCTAACCCTAACCCTAGCCCGAACTCTAAGCCTCCACCGGACCCGAAGCCCAGCTAGGGTGCTCAGGCTTCCGTCCGCAGAGGCCTGCTTCCCGAATTCTGCACGTGGGGAGCCCCGAGCTTCAGCCCACAACTGCATCTCAACGGAGGAGGAGAGCCTGCCCTTTGAAACGCGCTGAATCCGCAGAGCGGGAGACCCCTGCATGCATCCCTTGGGCCACCTCCACGTTAGGCGCCCGTCCTGACCAGGAACCGTGAGGCAGACGATCCTGCAGACACAAGGCCCCAACTCAGCCTTCGGGAGAGGCCACATCAGCGCGGGCAGCTCGGGCCTGCCATGCCCCGTCGGCCGAATCCTAACCCTAGGCGGGTTCCTCGGACTTCCGGCCCCAGTGGCCTGGCCCGGCAGCCCTGCAGTCTGGGGACTCCTTATTCATGACGACAGACTCTGGGGGCCCTCCTACTTGGAACGGGGCCCTTTGGCCTCGTGGAGAACCCTCCCGGCCGGCCAAACCTACATGCCCCCCTACAGACACGCACCCCACCGGAGGGCGCCCGCCCCCAAATCCCGCAGCCAGACGGACCGCCCGACCAACGCCCTCAACTCAGCCCTCCGCGGAGCCTCCCTTGGCACCGGCACATCAGGCCTGTATTCTCCCAGGAACAAACCCTAACCCTAGGTGGCGTGTTCAGGACCTGGACCCCAGAGGTCTGGCACCCAATTCCCCCCATGCAGGGCGGCCTCAGGCTGACAGCCGGACTCGGCCTCTCAGCGATGAGCAAACCCTCTCATTGTGTGCAGTCTACGAGCCTCGCGGTGAAAGAAAACAGCATGCTCCCTGGAGGCCATGATCGCTCTCTTGGCCCCTGCGGGCCCCAAACGCAGGGAGCGAGGAGCCTCCTGAGTCCCGCCCTCGACTCAGGCCTTGGGTGAGGCCATGACTGTGTTGCCAGATCAGACATGCCTTTTCCCTAAGACCTAACCCTAACCCTAAGCCTAGCCCGAACCCTAAGCCACCACCGGACCCGAAGCCCAGCTTGGGTGCTCAGGCTTCCGTCCGCAGAGGCCTGCTTCCCCAACTCTCCAGGCGGGGGATCCCCGACCTTCAGCCCACAACTGCATCTCAACGGAGGAGGAGAGCCTGCCTATTGAAACGCGCTGAATCCGCAGAGCGGGAGACCCCTGCATGCATCCCTTGGGCCACCTCCACGTTAGGCGCCCGTCCTGACCAGGACCCGGGAGGCTGACGATCCTGCAGACACAAGCCCTCAACTCAGCCTGCGGGAGAGGCCACGTCAGCGCGGGCAGCTCGGGCCTGCCATGCCCCGTTGGCCGAACCCTAACCCTAGGCTGGTTCCAAGGACTTCTGGCCCCAGTGGCCTGGCCCGGCAGCCCTGCAGTCTGGGGACTCCTCATTCACGACGACAGACCCT
The DNA here is from genome assembly GCF_963455335.1 of Martes martes. Lineage (NCBI taxonomy): Eukaryota > Metazoa > Chordata > Mammalia > Carnivora > Mustelidae > Martes > Martes martes. Next base: position 122,229,376 of record NC_137897.1, on the reverse strand, counting down.
GGGGGCCCCCCTACGTGGGAACGGGGCCCTTTGGACCCGTGGAGAACCCTCCTGGCCGGCAAAACCTTCACGCCCGCCTACAGACACGCACCCCACCGGAGGGCGCCCGCCCCCAAATCCGGCAGCCAGACGGACCGCCCAGCCAACGCACTCAACTCAGCCCTCCGCAGAGCCTCCCTTGGCACTGGTACGTCAGGCCTGCCATATTCCCAGGAACAAACCCTAACCCTTGGTGACGTGTTCAGGACCCGGACCCCAGAGGTCTGGCACCCAATTCCCCCCATGCAGGGCGGCCCCAGGCTGACGGCTGGACTCGGCCTCTCAGCCAGGAGCAAACGCTCTCATTGGGTGCAGTCTACGACCCTCGCGGTGAAAGAAAACAGCACGCTCCATGCAGGCCATGCCCGCTCACTTGGCCCCTGCGGGCCCCAAACGCAGGGATTGAGGAGCCTCGTGAGTCGCGCCCTCAACTCACGCCTTGGGTGAGGCTATGACTGTGTTGCCAGATCAGACATGCCTTTTCCCTAAGTCCTAACCCTAACCCTAACCCTAGCCCGAACCCTAAGCCTCCACCGGACCCGAAGCCCAGCGTGGGTGCTCAAGCTTCCGTCCGCAGAGGCCTGCTTCCCGAATTCTCCAGGCGGGGGAGCCCCGAGCTTCAGCCCACAACTGCATCTCAATGGAGGAGGAGAGCCTGCCCTTTGAAACACGCTGAATCCGCAGAGCGGGAGACCCCTGCATGCATCCCTTGGGCCACCTCCACGTTAGGCGCCCGTCCTGACCAGGACCCGGGAGGCTGACGATCCTGCAGACACAAGCCCTCAACTCAGCCTGCGGGAGAGGCCACGTCAGCGCGGGCAGCTCGGGCCTGCCATGCCCCGTTGGCCGAACCCTAACCCTAGGCTGGTTCCAAGGACTTCTGGCCCCAGTGGCCTGGCCCGGCAGCCCTGCAGTCTGGGGACTCCTCATTCACGACGACAGACCCTGGGGGCCCCCCTACGTGGGAACGGGGCCCTTTGGACCCGTGGAGAACCCTCCTGGCCGGCAAAACCTTCACGCCCGCCTACAGACACGCACCCCACCGGAGGGCACCCGCCCCCAAATCCGGCAGCCAGACGGACCGCCCAGCCAACGCACTCAACTCAGCCCTCCGCAGAGCCTCCCTTGGCACTGGTACGTCAGGCCTGCCATATTCCCAGGAACAAACCCTAACCCTTGGTGACGTGTTCAGGACCCGGACCCCAGAGGTCTGGCACCCAATTCCCCCCATGCATGGCGGCCCCAGGCTGACGGCCGGACTCGGCCTCTCAGCCAGGAGCAAACGCTGTCATTGTGTGCAGTCTACGACCCTCGCGGTGAAAGAAAACAGCATGCTCCCTGGAGGCCATGCCCGCTCTCTTGGCCCCTGCGGTCCCCATACGCAGGGAGCGAGGAGCCTCCTGAGTCCCGCCCTCAACTCAGGCCTTGGGTGAGGCCATGACTGTGTTGCCAGATCAGACATGCCTTGTCCCTAAGACCTTACCCTAACCCTAACCCTAGCCCAAACCCTAAGCCTCCACCGGACCCGAAGCCCAGCTTGGGTGCTCAGGCTTCCGTCCGCAGAGGCCTGCTTCCCGAATTCTCCACGTGGGGAGCCCCGAGCATCAGCCCACAACTGCATCTCAACGGAGGAGGAGAGCCTGCCCTTTGAAACGCGCTGAATCCGCAGAGCGGGAGACCCCTGCCTGCATCCCTTGGGCCACCTCCACGTGAGGCGCCCGTCCTGACCAGGAAGCGTGAGGCTGACGATCCTGCAGACACAAGGCCCCAACTCAGCCTGCAGGAGAGGCCACGTCACCGCGGGCAGCTCGGGCCTGCCATGCCCCGTCGGCCGAATCCCAACCCTAGGCTGGTTCCTCGGACTTCCGGCCCCAGTGGCCTGGCCCGGCAGCCCTGCAGTCTGGGGACTCCTCATTCACGACGACAGACTCTGGGGGCCCTCCTACTTGGATCGGGGCCCTTTGGCCTCGTGGAGAACCCTCCCGGCCGGCCAAACCTACATGCCCCCGTACAGACACGCACCCCACCGGAGGGCGCCCGCCCCCAAATCCCGCAGCCAGACGGACCGCCCGACCAACGCCCTCAACTCAGCCCTCCGCGGAGCCTCCCTTGGCACCGCCACGTCAGGCCTGTATTCTCCCAGGAACAAACCTAACCCTAGGTGGTGTGTTCAGGACCTGGACCCCAGAGGTCTGGCACAAAATTCCCCCAACACAGGGCGGCCTCAGGCTGAAGGCCGGACTCGGCCTCTCAGCCAGGAGCAAACGCTCTCATTGTGTGCAGTCTACGACCCTCGCGGTGAAAGAAAACAGCATGCTTCCTGGAGGCCATGCCCGCTCTCTTGGCCCCTGCGGGCCCCAAAAGGGAGCGAGGAGCCTCCTGAGTCCCGCCCTCAACTCAGGCCTTGGGTGAGGCCATGACTGTGTTGCCAGATCAGACATGCCTTGTCCCTAAGACCTTACCCTAACCCTAACCCTAGCCCGAACTCTAAGCCTCCACCGGACCCGAAGCCCAGCTAGGGTGCTCAGGCTTCCGTCCGCAGAGGCCTGTTTCCCGAATTCTCCAGGCGGGGGAGCCCCGAGCTTCAGCCCACAACTGCATCTCAACGGAGGAGGAGAGCCTGACCTTTGAAACGCGCTGAATCCGCAGAGCGGGAGACCCCTGCATGCATCCCTTGGGCCACCTCCACGTTAGGCGCCCGTCCTGACCAGGAACCGGGAGGCTGACGATCCTGCAGACACAAGCCCGCAACTCAGCCTGCGGGAGAGGCCACGTCAGCGCGGGCAGCTCGGGCCTGCCATGCCCTGTTGGCCGAACCCTAAACCTAGGCTGGTTCCAAGGACTACCGGCCCAGTGGCCTGGCCCGGCAGCCCTGCAGTCTGGGGACTCCTCATTCACGACGACAGACCCTGGGGGCCCCCCTACAGGGAACGGGGCCCTTGGGACCCGTGGAGAACCCTCCTGGCCGGCAAAACCTTCACGCCCGCCTACAGACACGCACCCCACCGGAGGGCGCCCGCCCCCAAATCCGGCAGCCAGACGGACCGCCCAGCCAACGCACTCAACTCAGCCCTCCGCAGAGCCTCCCTTGGCACTGGTACGTCAGGCCTGCCATATTCCCAGGAACAAACCCTAACCCTTGGTGACGTGTTCAGGACCCGGACCCCAGAGGTCTGGCACCCAATTCCCCCCATGCATGGCGGCCCCAGGCTGACGGCCGGACTCGGCCTCTCAGCCAGGAGCAAACGCTGTCATTGTGTGCAGTCTACGACCCTCGCGGTGAAAGAAAACAGCATGCTCCCTGGAGGCCATGCCCGCTCTCTTGGCCCCTGCGGTCCCCATACGCAGGGAGCGAGGAGCCTCCTGAGTCCCGCCCTCAACTCAGGCCTTGGGTGAGGCCATGACTGTGTTGCCAGATCAGACATGCCTTGTCCCTAAGACCTTACCCTAACCCTAACCCTAGCCCAAACCCTAAGCCTCCACCGGACCCGAAGCCCAGCTTGGGTGCTCAGGCTTCCGTCCGCAGAGGCCTGCTTCCCGAATTCTCCACGTGGGGAGCCCCGAGCATCAGCCCACAACTGCATCTCAACGAAGGAGGAGAGCCTGCCCTTTGAAACGCGCTGAATCCGCAGAGCGGGAGACCCCTGCATGCATCCCTTGGGCCACCTCCACATTAGGCGCCCGTCCTGACCAGGAACCGTGAGGCAGACGATCCTGCAGACACAAGGCCCCAACTCAGCCTGCGGGAGAGGCCACGTCACCGCGGGCAGCTCGGGCCTGCCATGCCCCGTCGGCCGAACCCTAACCCTAGGCTGGTTCCTCGGACTTCCGGCCCCAGTGGCCTGGCCCGGCAGCCCTGCAGTCTGGGGACTCCTCATTCACGACGACAGACTCTGGGGGCCCTCCTACTTGGATCGGGGCCCTTTGGCCTCGTGGAGAACCCTCCCGGCCGGCCAAACCTACATGCCCCCGTACAGACACGCACCCCACCGGAGGGCGCCCGCCCCCAAATCCCGCAGCCAGACGGACCGCCCGACCAACGCCCTCAACTCAGCCCTCCGCGGAGCCTCCCTTGGCACCGCCACGTCAGGCCTGTATTCTCCCAGGAACAAACCTAACCCTAGGTGGTGTGTTCAGGACCTGGACCCCAGAGGTCTGGCACAAAATTCCCCCAACACAGGGCGGCCTCAGGCTGAAGGCCGGACTCGGCCTCTCAGCCAGGAGCAAACGCTCTCATTGTGTGCAGTCTACGACCCTCGCGGTGAAAGAAAACAGCATGCTTCCTGGAGGCCATGCCCGCTCTCTTGGCCCCTGCGGGCCCCAAACGCAGGGAGCGAGGAGCCTCCTGAGTCCCGCCCTCAACTCAGGCCTTGGGTGAGGCCATGACTGTGTTGCCAGATCAGACATGCCTTGTCCCTAAGACCTTACCCTAACCCTAACCCTAGCCCGAACTCTAAGCCTCCACCGGACCCGAAGCCCAGCTAGGGTGCTCAGGCTTCCGTCCGCAGAGGCCTGCTTCCCGAATTCTGCACGTGGGGAGCCCCGAGCTTCAGCCCACAACTGCATCTCAACGGAGGAGGAGAGCCTGCCCTTTGAAACGCGCTGAATCCGCAGAGCGGGAGACCCCTGCATGCATCCCTTGGGCCACCTCCACGTTAGGCGCCCGTCCTGACCAGGAACCGTGAGGCAGACGATCCTGCAGACACAAGGCCCCAACTCAGCCTTCGGGAGAGGCCACATCAGCGCGGGCAGCTCGGGCCTGCCATGCCCCGTCGGCCGAATCCTAACCCTAGGCGGGTTCCTCGGACTTCCGGCCCCAGTGGCCTGGCCCGGCAGCCCTGCAGTCTGGGGACTCCTTATTCATGACGACAGACTCTGGGGGCCCTCCTACTTGGAACGGGGCCCTTTGGCCTCGTGGAGAACCCTCCCGGCCGGCCAAACCTACATGCCCCCCTACAGACACGCACCCCACTGGAGGGCGCCCGCCCCCAAATCCCGCAGCCAGACGGACCGCCTGACCAACGCCCTCAACTCAGCCCTCCGCGGAGCCTCCCTTGGCACCGGCACATCAGGCCTGTATTCTCCCAGGAACAAACCCTAACCCTAGGTGGCGTGTTCAGGACCTGGACCCCAGAGGTCTGGCACCCAATTCCCCCCATGCAGGGCGGCCTCAGGCTGACAGCCGGACTCGGCCTCTCAGCGATGAGCAAACCCTCTCATTGTGTGCAGTCTACGAGCCTCGCGGTGAAAGAAAACAGCATGCTCCCTGGAGGCCATGATCGCTCTCTTGGCCCCTGCGGGCCCCAAACGCAGGGAGCGAGGAGCCTCCTGAGTCCCGCCCTCGACTCAGGCCTTGGGTGAGGCCATGACTGTGTTGCCAGATCAGACATGCCTTTTCCCTAAGACCTAACCCTAACCCTAAGCCTAGCCCGAACCCTAAGCCACCACCGGACCCGAAGCCCAGCTTGGGTGCTCAGGCTTCCGTCCGCAGAGGCCTGCTTCCCCAACTCTCCAGGCGGGGGATCCCCGACCTTCAGCCCACAACTGCATCTCAACGGAGGAGGAGAGCCTGCCTATTGAAACGCGCTGAATCCGCAGAGCGGGAGACCCCTGCATGCATCCCTTGGGCCACCTCCACGTTAGGCGCCCGTCCTGACCAGGACCCGGGAGGCTGACGATCCTGCAGACACAAGCCCTCAACTCAGCCTGCGGGAGAGGCCACGTCAGCGCGGGCAGCTCGGGCCTGCCATGCCCCGTTGGCCGAACCCTAACCCTAGGCTGGTTCCAAGGACTTCTGGCCCCAGTGGCCTGGCCCGGCAGCCCTGCAGTCTGGGGACTCCTCATTCACGACGACAGACCCTGGGGGCCCCCCTACGTGGGAACGGGGCCCTTTGGACCCGTGGAGAACCCTCCTGGCCGGCAAAACCTTCACGCCCGCCTACAGACACGCACCCCACCGGAGGGCGCCCGCCCCCAAATCCGGCAGCCAGACGGACCGCCCAGCCAACGCACTCAACTCAGCCCTCCGCAGAGCCTCCCTTGGCACTGGTACGTCAGGCCTGCCATATTCCCAGGAACAAACCCTAACCCTTGGTGACGTGTTCAGGACCCGGACCCCAGAGGTCTGGCACCCAATTCCCCCCATGCAGGGCGGCCCCAGGCTGACGGCTGGACTCGGCCTCTCAGCCAGGAGCAAACGCTCTCATTGGGTGCAGTCTACGACCCTCGCGGTGAAAGAAAACAGCACGCTCCATGCAGGCCATGCCCGCTCACTTGGCCCCTGCGGGCCCCAAACGCAGGGATTGAGGAGCCTCGTGAGTCGCGCCCTCAACTCACGCCTTGGGTGAGGCTATGACTGTGTTGCCAGATCAGACATGCCTTTTCCCTAAGTCCTAACCCTAACCCTAACCCTAACCCGAACCCTAAGCCTCCACCGGACCCGAAGCCCAGCGTGGGTGCTCAAGCTTCCGTCCGCAGAGGCCTTCTTCCCGAATTCTCCAGGCGGGGGAGCCCCGAGCTTCAGCCCACAACTGCATCTCAATGGAGGAGGAGAGCCTGCCCTTTGAAACACGCTGAATCCGCAGAGCGGGAGACCCCTGCATGCATCCCTTGGGCCACCTCCACGTTAGGCGCCCGTCCTGACCAGGACCCGGGAGGCTGACGATCCTGCAGACACAAGCCCTCAACTCAGCCTGCGGGAGAGGCCACGTCAGCGCGGGCAGCTCGGGCCTGCCATGCCCCGTTGGCCGAACCCTAACCCTAGGCTGGTTCCAAGGACTTCTGGCCCCAGTGGCCTGGCCCGGCAGCCCTGCAGTCTGGGGACTCCTCATTCACGACGACAGACCCTGGGGGCCCCCCTACGTGGGAACGGGGCCCTTTGGACCCGTGGAGAACCCTCCTGGCCGGCAAAACCTTCACGCCCGCCTACAGACACGCACCCCACCGGAGGGCGCCCGCCCCCAAATCCGGCAGCCAGACGGACCGCCCAGCCAACGCACTCAACTCAGCCCTCCGCAGAGCCTCCCTTGGCACTGGTACGTCAGGCCTGCCATATTCCCAGGAACAAACCCTAACCCTTGGTGACGTGTTCAGGACCCGGACCCCAGAGGTCTGGCACCCAATTCCCCCCATGCATGGCGGCCCCAGGCTGACGGCCGGACTCGGCCTCTCAGCCAGGAGCAAACGCTGTCATTGTGTGCAGTCTACGACCCTCGCGGTGAAAGAAAACAGCATGCTCCCTGGAGGCCATGCCCGCTCTCTTGGCCCCTGCGGTCCCCATACGCAGGGAGCGAGGAGCCTCCTGAGTCCCGCCCTCAACTCAGGCCTTGGGTGAGGCCATGACTGTGTTGCCAGATCAGACATGCCTTGTCCCTAAGACCTTACCCTAACCCTAACCCTAGCCCAAACCCTAAGCCTCCACCGGACCCGAAGCCCAGCTTGGGTGCTCAGGCTTCCGTCCGCAGAGGCCTGCTTCCCGAATTCTCCACGTGGGGAGCCCCGAGCATCAGCCCACAACTGCATCTCAACGAAGGAGGAGAGCCTGCCCTTTGAAACGCGCTGAATCCGCAGAGCGGGAGACCCCTGCATGCATCCCTTGGGCCACCTCCACATTAGGCGCCCGTCCTGACCAGGAACCGTGAGGCAGACGATCCTGCAGACACAAGGCCCCAACTCAGCCTGCGGGAGAGGCCACGTCACCGCGGGCAGCTCGGGCCTGCCATGCCCCGTCGGCCGAACCCTAACCCTAGGCTGGTTCCTCGGACTTCCGGCCCCAGTGGCCTGGCCCGGCAGCCCTGCAGTCTGGGGACTCCTCATTCACGACGACAGACTCTGGGGGCCCTCCTACTTGGATCGGGGCCCTTTGGCCTCGTGGAGAACCCTCCCGGCCGGCCAAACCTACATGCCCCCGTACAGACACGCACCCCACCGGAGGGCGCCCGCCCCCAAATCCCGCAGCCAGACGGACCGCCCGACCAACGCCCTCAACTCAGCCCTCCGCGGAGCCTCCCTTGGCACCGCCACGTCAGGCCTGTATTCTCCCAGGAACAAACCTAACCCTAGGTGGTGTGTTCAGGACCTGGACCCCAGAGGTCTGGCACAAAATTCCCCCAACACAGGGCGGCCTCAGGCTGAAGGCCGGACTCGGCCTCTCAGCCAGGAGCAAACGCTCTCATTGTGTGCAGTCTACGACCCTCGCGGTGAAAGAAAACAGCATGCTTCCTGGAGGCCATGCCCGCTCTCTTGGCCCCTGCGGGCCCCAAACGCAGGGAGCGAGGAGCCTCCTGAGTCCCGCCCTCAACTCAGGCCTTGGGTGAGGCCATGACTGTGTTGCCAGATCAGACATGCCTTGTCCCTAAGACCTTACCCTAACCCTAACCCTAGCCCGAACTCTAAGCCTCCACCGGACCCGAAGCCCAGCTAGGGTGCTCAGGCTTCCGTCCGCAGAGGCCTGCTTCCCGAATTCTGCACGTGGGGAGCCCCGAGCTTCAGCCCACAACTGCATCTCAACGGAGGAGGAGAGCCTGCCCTTTGAAACGCGCTGAATCCGCAGAGCGGGAGACCCCTGCATGCATCCCTTGGGCCACCTCCACGTTAGGCGCCCGTCCTGACCAGGAACCGTGAGGCAGACGATCCTGCAGACACAAGGCCCCAACTCAGCCTTCGGGAGAGGCCACATCAGCGCGGGCAGCTCGGGCCTGCCATGCCCCGTCGGCCGAATCCTAACCCTAGGCGGGTTCCTCGGACTTCCGGCCCCAGTGGCCTGGCCCGGCAGCCCTGCAGTCTGGGGACTCCTTATTCATGACGACAGACTCTGGGGGCCCTCCTACTTGGAACGGGGCCCTTTGGCCTCGTGGAGAACCCTCCCGGCCGGCCAAACCTACATGCCCCCCTACAGACACGCACCCCACCGGAGGGCGCCCGCCCCCAAATCCCGCAGCCAGACGGACCGCCCGACCAACGCCCTCAACTCAGCCCTCCGCGGAGCCTCCCTTGGCACCGGCACATCAGGCCTGTATTCTCCCAGGAACAAACCCTAACCCTAGGTGGCGTGTTCAGGACCTGGACCCCAGAGGTCTGGCACCCAATTCCCCCCATGCAGGGCGGCCTCAGGCTGACAGCCGGACTCGGCCTCTCAGCGATGAGCAAACCCTCTCATTGTGTGCAGTCTACGAGCCTCGCGGTGAAAGAAAACAGCATGCTCCCTGGAGGCCATGATCGCTCTCTTGGCCCCTGCGGGCCCCAAACGCAGGGAGCGAGGAGCCTCCTGAGTCCCGCCCTCGACTCAGGCCTTGGGTGAGGCCATGACTGTGTTGCCAGATCAGACATGCCTTTTCCCTAAGACCTAACCCTAACCCTAAGCCTAGCCCGAACCCTAAGCCACCACCGGACCCGAAGCCCAGCTTGGGTGCTCAGGCTTCCGTCCGCAGAGGCCTGCTTCCCCAACTCTCCAGGCGGGGGATCCCCGACCTTCAGCCCACAACTGCATCTCAACGGAGGAGGAGAGCCTGCCTATTGAAACGCGCTGAATCCGCAGAGCGGGAGACCCCTGCATGCATCCCTTGGGCCACCTCCACGTTAGGCGCCCGTCCTGACCAGGACCCGGGAGGCTGACGATCCTGCAGACACAAGCCCTCAACTCAGCCTGCGGGAGAGGCCACGTCAGCGCGGGCAGCTCGGGCCTGCCATGCCCCGTTGGCCGAACCCTAACCCTAGGCTGGTTCCAAGGACTTCTGGCCCCAGTGGCCTGGCCCGGCAGCCCTGCAGTCTGGGGACTCCTCATTCACGACGACAGACCCTGGGGGCCCCCCTACGTGGGAACGGGGCCCTTTGGACCCGTGGAGAACCCTCCTGGCCGGCAAAACCTTCACGCCCGCCTACAGACACGCACCCCACCGGAGGGCGCCCGCCCCCAAATCCGGCAGCCAGACGGACCGCCCAGCCAACGCACTCAACTCAGCCCTCCGCAGAGCCTCCCTTGGCACTGGTACGTCAGGCCTGCCATATTCCCAGGAACAAACCCTAACCCTTGGTGACGTGTTCAGGACCCGGACCCCAGAGGTCTGGCACCCAATTCCCCCCATGCAGGGCGGCCCCAGGCTGACGGCTGGACTCGGCCTCTGAGCCAGGAGCAAACGCTCTCATTGGGTGCAGTCTACGACCCTCGCGGTGAAAGAAAACAGCACGCTCCATGCAGGCCATGCCCGCTCACTTGGCCCCTGCGGGCCCCAAACGCAGGGATTGAGGAGCCTCGTGAGTCGCGCCCTCAACTCACGCCTTGGGTGAGGCTATGACTGTGTTGCCAGATCAGACATGCCTTTTCCCTAAGACCTAACCCTAACCCTAACCCTAACCCGAACCCTAAGCCTCCACCGGACCCGAAGCCCACCGTGGGTGCTCTGGCTTCCGTCCGCAGAGGCCTGTTTCCCGAATTCTCCAGGCGGGGGAGCCCCGAGCTTCAGCCCACAACTGCATCTCAACGGAGGAGGAGAGCCTGACCTTTGAAACGCGCTGAATCCGCAGAGCGGGAGACCCCTGCATGCATCCCTTGGGCCACCTCCACGTTAGGCGCCCGTCCTGACCAGGAACCGGGAGGCTGACGATCCTGCAGACACAAGCCCGCAACTCAGCCTGCGGGAGAGGCCACGTCAGCGCGGGCAGCTCGGGCCTGCCATGCCCCGTCGGCCGAACCCTAACCCTAGGCTGGTTCCTCGGACTTCAGGCCCCAGTGGCCTGGCCCGGCAGCCCTGCAGTCTCGGGACTCCTCATTCACGACGACAGACCCTGGGGGCCCACCTACGTGGGAACGGGGCCCTTGGGACCCGTGGAGAACCCTCCAGGCCGGCAAAACCTACACGCCCGCCTACAGACACGCACCCCAACGGAGGGCGCCCGCCCCCAAATCCCGCAGCCAGATGGACGCCCGACCAACGCACTCAACTCAGCCCTCCGCAGAGCCTCCCTTGGCACCGGCACGTCAGGCCTGCCATTCTCCCAGGAACAAACCCTAACCCTTGGTGACGTGTTCAGGACCCGGACCCCAGTGGTCTAGCACCCAATTCGCCCCACGCAGGGCGGCCCCAGGCTGACGGCCAGACTCGGCCTCTCAGCCAGGAGCAAACGCTCTCATTGGGTGCAGTCTACGACCCTCGTGGTCAAAGAAAAGATCATGCTCCATGGAGGCCATGCCCGCTCACTTGGCCCCTGCGGGCCCCAAAGGCAGGGATTGAGGAGCCTCGTGAGTCGCACCCTCAACTCAGGCCTTGGGTGAGGCTATGACTGTGTTGCCAGATCAGACATGCCTTTTCCCTAAGACCTAACCCTAACCCTAACCCTAGCCCGAACCCTAAGCCTCCACCGGACCCGAAGCCCAGCTTGGGTGCTCAGGCTTCCGTCCGCGGAGGCCTTCTTCCCCAACTCTCTAGGCGGGGGAGCCCCGAGCTTCAGCCCACAACTGCATCTCAACGGAGGAGGAGAGCCTGCCCTTTGAAACGCGCTGAATCCGCAGAGCGGGAGACCCCTGCATGCATCCCTTGGGCCACCTCCACGTTAGGCCCCCGACCTGACCAGGAACCGGGAGGCTGACGATCCTGCAGACACAAGCCCTCAAATCAACCTGCGGGAGAGGCCAAGTCAGTGCGGGCAGCTCGGGCCTCCCATGCCCCGTCGGCCGAATCCTAACCCTAGGCTGGTTCCTCGGACTTCCGGCCCCAGTGCCCGGGCCCGGCAGCCCTGCAGTCTGGGGACTCCTCATTCACGACGACAGACTCTGGGGGCCCCCCTACGTGGGAACGGGGCCCTTTGGTTTCGTGGAAAATCCTCTTGGCCGGCCAAACCTACATGCCCCGCTACAGACACACACCCCAACGGAGGGCGCCCGCCCCCAAAACCCGCAGCCTGACGAACCGCCTGACAAACGCCCTCAATTCAGCCCTCTGCGGAGCCTCCCTTGGCACCGGAACGTCAGGCCTGCCATTCTCCCAGGAACAAACCCTAACCCTAGGTGGCGTGGTCAGGGCCCGGACCCCAGAGGTCTGGAACCCAATTCCCCCCATGCAGGGCGGCCTCAGGCTGAAGGCCAGAGTCGGCCTCTCAGGCAGGAGCAAACGCTCTCATTGTGTGCAGTCTACGACCCTCGCGGTGAAAGAAAACAGCATGCTCCCTGGAGGCCATGCCAGCTCTCTTGGCCCCTGCGGGCCCCAAACGCAGGGAGCAAGGAGCCTCCTGAGTAGCTCCCTCAACTCAGGCCTTGGGTGAGGCCATGACTGTGTTGCCAGATCAGACATGCCTTGTCCCTAAGACCTAACCCTAACCCTAACCCTAGCCCGAACCCTAAGCCTCCACCAGAACCGAAGCCCAACTTGGGTGCTCAGGCTTCCGTCCGCAGAGGCCTGCTTCCCGAATTCTCCAGGCGGGGGAGCCCCGAGCTTCAGCCCACAACTGCATCTCAACGGAGGAGGAGAGCCTGCCCTTTGAAACGCGCTGAATCCGCAGAGCGGGAGACCCCTGCCTGCATCCCTTGGGCCACCTCCACGTGAGGCGCCCGTCCTGACCAGGAAGCGTGAGGCTGACGATCCTGCAGACACAAGGCCCCAACTCAGCCTGCAGGAGAGGCCACGTCACCGCGGGCAGCTCGGGCCTGCCATGCCCCGTCGGCCGAATCCCAACCCTAGGCTGGTTCCTCGGACTTCCGGCCCCAGTGGCCTGGCCCGGCAGCCCTGCAGTCTGGGGACTCCTCATTCACGACGACAGACTCTGGGGGCCCTCCTACTTGGATCGGGGCCCTTTGGCCTCGTGGAGAACCCTCCCGGCCGGCCAAACCTACATGCCCCCGTACAGACACGCACCCCACCGGAGGGCGCCCGCCCCCAAATCCCGCAGCCAGACGGACCGCCCGACCAACGCCCTCAACTCAGCCCTCCGCGGAGCCTCCCTTGGCACCGCCACGTCAGGCCTGTATTCTCCCAGGAACAAACCTAACCCTAGGTGGTGTGTTCAGGACCTGGACCCCAGAGGTCTGGCACAAAATTCCCCCAACACAGGGCGGCCTCAGGCTGAAGGCCGGACTCGGCCTCTCAGCCAGGAGCAAACGCTCTCATTGTGTGCAGTCTACGACCCTCGCGGTGAAAGAAAACAGCATGCTTCCTGGAGGCCATGCCCGCTCTCTTGGCCCCTGCGGGCCCCAAACGCAGGGAGCGAGGAGCCTCCTGAGTCCCGCCCTCAACTCAGGCCTTGGGTGAGGCCATGACTGTGTTGCCAGATCAGACATGCCTTGTCCCTAAGACCTTACCCTAACCCTAACCCTAGCCCGAACTCTAAGCCTCCACCGGACCCGAAGCCCAGCTAGGGTGCTCAGGCTTCCGTCCGCAGAGGCCTGCTTCCCGAATTCTGCACGTGGGGAGCCCCGAGCTTCAGCCCACAACTGCATCTCAACGGAGGAGGAGAGCCTGCCCTTTGAAACGCGCTGAATCCGCAGAGCGGGAGACCCCTGCATGCATCCCTTGGGCCACCTCCACGTTAGGCGCCCGTCCTGACCAGGAACCGTGAGGCAGACGATCCTGCAGACACAAGGCCCCAACTCAGCCTTCGGGAGAGGCCACATCAGCGCGGGCAGCTCGGGCCTGCCATGCCCCGTCGGCCGAATCCTAACCCTAGGCGGGTTCCTCGGACTTCCGGCCCCAGTGGCCTGGCCCGGCAGCCCTGCAGTCTGGGGACTCCTTATTCATGACGACAGACTCTGGGGGCCCTCCTACTTGGAACGGGGCCCTTTGGCCTCGTGGAGAACCCTCCCGGCCGGCCAAACCTACATGCCCCCCTACAGACACGCACCCCACCGGAGGGCGCCCGCCCCCAAATCCCGCAGCCAGACGGACCGCCCGACCAACGCCCTCAACTCAGCCCTCCGCGGAGCCTCCCTTGGCACCGGCACATCAGGCCTGTATTCTCCCAGGAACAAACCCTAACCCTAGGTGGCGTGTTCAGGACCTGGACCCCAGAGGTCTGGCACCCAATTCCCCCCATGCAGGGCGGCCTCAGGCTGACAGCCGGACTCGGCCTCTCAGCGATGAGCAAACCCTCTCATTGTGTGCAGTCTACGAGCCTCGCGGTGAAAGAAAACAGCATGCTCCCTGGAGGCCATGATCGCTCTCTTGGCCCCTGCGGGCCCCAAACGCAGGGAGCGAGGAGCCTCCTGAGTCCCGCCCTCGACTCAGGCCTTGGGTGAGGCCATGACTGTGTTGCCAGATCAGACATGCCTTTTCCCTAAGACCTAACCCTAACCCTAAGCCTAGCCCGAACCCTAAGCCACCACCGGACCCGAAGCCCAGCTTGGGTGCTCAGGCTTCCGTCCGCAGAGGCCTGCTTCCCCAACTCTCCAGGCGGGGGATCCCCGACCTTCAGCCCACAACTGCATCTCAACGGAGGAGGAGAGCCTGCCTATTGAAACGCGCTGAATCCGCAGAGCGGGAGACCCCTGCATGCATCCCTTGGGCCACCTCCACGTTAGGCGCCCGTCCTGACCAGGACCCGGGAGGCTGACGATCCTGCAGACACAAGCCCTCAACTCAGCCTGCGGGAGAGGCCACGTCAGCGCGGGCAGCTCGGGCCTGCCATGCCCCGTTGGCCGAACCCTAACCCTAGGCTGGTTCCAAGGACTTCTGGCCCCAGTGGCCTGGCCCGGCAGCCCTGCAGTCTGGGGACTCCTCATTCACGACGACAGACCCTGGGGGCCCCCCTACGTGGGAACGGGGCCCTTTGGACCCGTGGAGAACCCTCCTGGCCGGCAAAACCTTCACGCCCGCCTACAGACACGCACCCCACCGGAGGGCGCCCGCCCCCAAATCCGGCAGCCAGACGGACCGCCCAGCCAACGCACTCAACTCAGCCCTCCGCAGAGCCTCCCTTGGCACTGGTACGTCAGGCCTGCCATATTCCCAGGAACAAACCCTAACCCTTGGTGACGTGTTCAGGACCCGGACCCCAGAGGTCTGGCACCCAATTCCCCCCATGCAGGGCGGCCCCAGGCTGACGGCTGGACTCGGCCTCTGAGCCAGGAGCAAACGCTCTCATTGGGTGCAGTCTACGACCCTCGCGGTGAAAGAAAACAGCACGCTCCATGCAGGCCATGCCCGCTCACTTGGCCCCTGCGGGCCCCAAACGCAGGGATTGAGGAGCCTCGTGAGTCGCGCCCTCAACTCACGCCTTGGGTGAGGCTATGACTGTGTTGCCAGATCAGACATGCCTTTTCCCTAAGACCTAACAATAACCCTAACCCTAACCCGAACCCTAAGCCTCCACCGGACCCGAAGCCCACCGTGGGTGCTCTGGCTTCCGTCCGCAGAGGCCTGTTTCCCGAATTCTCCAGGCGGGGGAGCCCCGAGCTTCAGCCCACAACTGCATCTCAACGGAGGAGGAGAGCCTGACCTTTGAAACGCGCTGAATCCGCAGAGCGGGAGACCCCTGCATGCATCCCTTGGGCCACCTCCACGTTAGGCGCCCGTCCTGACCAGGAACCGGGAGGCTGACGATCCTGCAGACACAAGCCCGCAACTCAGCCTGCGGGAGAGGCCACGTCAGCGCGGGCAGCTCGGGCCTGCCATGCCCTGTTGGCCGAACCCTAAACCTAGGCTGGTTCCAAGGACTCCCGGCCCAGTGGCCTGGCCCGGCAGCCCTGCAGTCTGGGGACTCCTCATTCACGACGACAGACCCTGGGGGCCCCCCTACAGGGAACGGGGCCCTTGGGACCCGTGGAGAACCCTCCAGGCCGGAAAACCTACACGCCCGCCTACAGACACGCACCCCACCGGAGGGCGCCCGCCCCCAAAACCCGCAGCCTGACGAACCGCCTGACCAACGCCCTCAATTCAGCCCTCTGCGGAGCCTCCCTTGGCACCGGAACGTCAGGCCTGCCATTCTCCCCGGAACAAACCCTAACCCTAGGTGGCGTGGTCAGGGCCCGGACCCCAGAGTTCTGGCACCCAATTCCCCCCATGCAGGGCGGCCCCAGGCTGACGGCCGGACTCGGCCTCTCAGCCAGGAGCAAACGCTCTCATTGGTTGAAGTCTACGACCCTCACGGTGAAAGAAAAGAGCATGCTCCATGGAGGCCATGCCTGCTCACTTGGCCCCTGCGGGGCCCAAACGCAGGGATTGAGGAGCCTCCTGAGTCGCGCCCTCAAATCAGGCCTTGGGTGAGGCTTTGACTGTGTTGCCAGATCAGACATGCCTTTTCCCTAAGACCTAACCCTAACCCTAACCCTAGCCCGAAACCTAAGCCTCCACCAGACCCGAAGCCCAGCATGGGTGCTCTGGCTTACGTCCGCAGAGGCCTGCTTCCCGAATTCTCCAGGCGGGGGAGCCCCGAGCTTCAGCCCACAACTGCATCTCAACGGAGGAGGAGAGCCTGCCCTTTGAAACGCGCTGAATCCGCAGAGCGGGAGACCCCTGCCTGCATCCCTTGGGCCACCTCCACGTGAGGCGCCCGTCCTGACCAGGAAGCGTGAGGCTGACGATCCTGCAGACACAAGGCCCCAACTCAGCCTGCAGGAGAGGCCACGTCACCGCGGGCAGCTCGGGCCTGCCATGCCCCGTCGGCCGAATCCCAACCCTAGGCTGGTTCCTCGGACTTCCGGCCCCAGTGGCCTGGCCCGGCAGCCCTGCAGTCTGGGGACTCCTCATTCACGACGACAGACTCTGGGGGCCCTCCTACTTGGATCGGGGCCCTTTGGCCTCGTGGAGAACCCTCCCGGCCGGCCAAACCTACATGCCCCCGTACAGACACGCACCCCACCGGAGGGCGCCCGCCCCCAAATCCCGCAGCCAGACGGACCGCCCGACCAACGCCCTCAACTCAGCCCTCCGCGGAGCCTCCCTTGGCACCGCCACGTCAGGCCTGTATTCTCCCAGGAACAAACCTAACCCTAGGTGGTGTGTTCAGGACCTGGACCCCAGAGGTCTGGCACAAAATTCCCCCAACACAGGGCGGCCTCAGGCTGAAGGCCGGACTCGGCCTCTCAGCCAGGAGCAAACGCTCTCATTGTGTGCAGTCTACGACCCTCGCGGTGAAAGAAAACAGCATGCTTCCTGGAGGCCATGCCCGCTCTCTTGGCCCCTGCGGGCCCCAAACGCAGGGAGCGAGGAGCCTCCTGAGTCCCGCCCTCAACTCAGGCCTTGGGTGAGGCCATGACTGTGTTGCCAGATCAGACATGCCTTGTCCCTAAGACCTTACCCTAACCCTAACCCTAGCCCGAACTCTAAGCCTCCACCGGACCCGAAGCCCAGCTAGGGTGCTCAGGCTTCCGTCCGCAGAGGCCTGCTTCCCGAATTCTGCACGTGGGGAGCCCCGAGCTTCAGCCCACAACTGCATCTCAACGGAGGAGGAGAGCCTGCCCTTTGAAACGCGCTGAATCCGCAGAGCGGGAGACCCCTGCATGCATCCCTTGGGCCACCTCCACGTTAGGCGCCCGTCCTGACCAGGAACCGTGAGGCAGACGATCCTGCAGACACAAGGCCCCAACTCAGCCTTCGGGAGAGGCCACATCAGCGCGGGCAGCTCGGGCCTGCCATGCCCCGTCGGCCGAATCCTAACCCTAGGCGGGTTCCTCGGACTTCCGGCCCCAGTGGCCTGGCCCGGCAGCCCTGCAGTCTGGGGACTCCTTATTCATGACGACAGACTCTGGGGGCCCTCCTACTTGGAACGGGGCCCTTTGGCCTCGTGGAGAACCCTCCCGGCCGGCCAAACCTACATGCCCCCCTACAGACACGCACCCCACCGGAGGGCGCCCGCCCCCAAATCCCGCAGCCAGACGGACCGCCCGACCAACGCCCTCAACTCAGCCCTCCGCGGAGCCTCCCTTGGCACCGGCACATCAGGCCTGTATTCTCCCAGGAACAAACCCTAACCCTAGGTGGCGTGTTCAGGACCTGGACCCCAGAGGTCTGGCACCCAATTCCCCCCATGCAGGGCGGCCTCAGGCTGACAGCCGGACTCGGCCTCTCAGCGATGAGCAAACCCTCTCATTGTGTGCAGTCTACGAGCCTCGCGGTGAAAGAAAACAGCATGCTCCCTGGAGGCCATGATCGCTCTCTTGGCCCCTGCGGGCCCCAAACGCAGGGAGCGAGGAGCCTCCTGAGTCCCGCCCTCGACTCAGGCCTTGGGTGAGGCCATGACTGTGTTGCCAGATCAGACATGCCTTTTCCCTAAGACCTAACCCTAACCCTAAGCCTAGCCCGAACCCTAAGCCACCACCGGACCCGAAGCCCAGCTTGGGTGCTCAGGCTTCCGTCCGCAGAGGCCTGCTTCCCCAACTCTCCAGGCGGGGGATCCCCGACCTTCAGCCCACAACTGCATCTCAACGGAGGAGGAGAGCCTGCCTATTGAAACGCGCTGAATCCGCAGAGCGGGAGACCCCTGCATGCATCCCTTGGGCCACCTCCACGTTAGGCGCCCGTCCTGACCAGGACCCGGGAGGCTGACGATCCTGCAGACACAAGCCCTCAACTCAGCCTGCGGGAGAGGCCACGTCAGCGCGGGCAGCTCGGGCCTGCCATGCCCCGTTGGCCGAACCCTAACCCTAGGCTGGTTCCAAGGACTTCTGGCCCCAGTGGCCTGGCCCGGCAGCCCTGCAGTCTGGGGACTCCTCATTCACGACGACAGACCCTGGGGGCCCCCCTACATGGGAACGGGGCCCTTTGGACCCGTGGAGAACCCTCCTGGCCGGCAAAACCTTCACGCCCGCCTACAGACACGCACCCCACCGGAGGGCGCCCGCCCCCAAATCCGGCAGCCAGACGGACCGCCCAGCCAACGCACTCAACTCAGCCCTCCGCAGAGCCTCCCTTGGCACTGGTACGTCAGGCCTGCCATATTCCCAGGAACAAACCCTAACCCTTGGTGACGTGTTCAGGACCCGGACCCCAGAGGTCTGGCACCCAATTCCCCCCATGCAGGGCGGCCCCAGGCTGACGGCTGGACTCGGCCTCTGAGCCAGGAGCAAACGCTCTCATTGGGTGCAGTCTACGACCCTCGCGGTGAAAGAAAACAGCACGCTCCATGCAGGCCATGCCCGCTCACTTGGCCCCTGCGGGCCCCAAACGCAGGGATTGAGGAGCCTCGTGAGTCGCGCCCTCAACTCACGCCTTGGGTGAGGCTATGACTGTGTTGCCAGATCAGACATGCCTTTTCCCTAAGACCTAACCCTAACCCTAACCCGAACCCTAAGCCTCCACCGGACTCGAAGCCCACCGTGGGTGCTCTGGCTTCCGTCCGCAGAGGCCTGTTTCCCGAATTCTCCAGGCGGGGGAGCCCCGAGCTTCAGCCCACAACTGCATCTCAACGGAGGAGGAGAGCCTGACCTTTGAAACGCGCTGAATCCGCAGAGCGGGAGACCCCTGCATGCATCCCTTGGGCCACCTCCACGTTAGGCGCCCGTCCTGACCAGGAACCGGGAGGCTGACGATCCTGCAGACACAAGCCCGCAACTCAGCCTGCGGGAGAGGCCACGTCAGCGCGGGCAGCTCGGGCCTGCCATGCCCTGTTGGCCGAACCCTAAACCTAGGCTGGTTCCAAGGACTACCGGCCCAGTGGCCTGGCCCGGCAGCCCTGCAGTCTGGGGACTCCTCATTCACGACGACAGACCCTGGGGGCCCCCCTACAGGGAACGGGGCCCTTGGGACCCGTGGAGAACCCTCCAGGCCGGAAAACCTACACGCCCGCCTACAGACACGCACCCCACCGGAGGGCGCCCGCCCCCAAATCCGGCAGCCAGACGGACCGCCCAGCCAACGCACTCAACTCAGCCCTCCGCAGAGCCTCCCTTGGCACTGGTACGTCAGGCCTGCCATATTCCCAGGAACAAACCCTAACCCTTGGTGACGTGTTCAGGACCCGGACCCCAGAGGTCTGGCACCCAATTCCCCCCATGCATGGCGGCCCCAGGCTGACGGCCGGACTCGGCCTCTCAGCCAGGAGCAAACGCTGTCATTGTGTGCAGTCTACGACCCTCGCGGTGAAAGAAAACAGCATGCTCCCTGGAGGCCATGCCCGCTCTCTTGGCCCCTGCGGTCCCCATACGCAGGGAGCGAGGAGCCTCCTGAGTCCCGCCCTCAACTCAGGCCTTGGGTGAGGCCATGACTGTGTTGCCAGATCAGACATGCCTTGTCCCTAAGACCTTACCCTAACCCTAACCCTAGCCCAAACCCTAAGCCTCCACCGGACCCGAAGCCCAGCTTGGGTGCTCAGGCTTCCGTCCGCAGAGGCCTGCTTCCCGAATTCTCCACGTGGGGAGCCCCGAGCATCAGCCCACAACTGCATCTCAACGAAGGAGGAGAGCCTGCCCTTTGAAACGCGCTGAATCCGCAGAGCGGGAGACCCCTGCATGCATCCCTTGGGCCACCTCCACATTAGGCGCCCGTCCTGACCAGGAACCGTGAGGCAGACGATCCTGCAGACACAAGGCCCCAACTCAGCCTGCGGGAGAGGCCACGTCACCGCGGGCAGCTCGGGCCTGCCATGCCCCGTCGGCCGAACCCTAACCCTAGGCTGGTTCCTCGGACTTCCGGCCCCAGTGGCCTGGCCCGGCAGCCCTGCAGTCTGGGGACTCCTCATTCACGACGACAGACTCTGGGGGCCCTCCTACTTGGATCGGGGCCCTTTGGCCTCGTGGAGAACCCTCCCGGCCGGCCAAACCTACATGCCCCCGTACAGACACGCACCCCACCGGAGGGCGCCCGCCCCCAAAACCCGCAGCCAGACGGACCGCCCGACCAACGCCCTCAATTCAGCCCTCCGCGGAGCCTCCCTTGGCACCGGAACTTCAGGCCTGCCATTCTCCCAGGAACAAACCCTAACCCTAGGTGGCGTGGTCAGGGCCCGGACCCCAGAGGTCTGGCACCCAATTCCCCCCACGCAGGGCGGCCTCAGGCCGAAGGCCAGAGTCGGCCTCTCAGCCAGGAGCAAACGCTCTCATTCTGTGCAGTCTACGACCCTCGCGGTGAAAGAAAACAGCATGCTCCCTGGAGGCCATGCCCGCTCTCTTGGCCCCTGCGGGCCCCAAACGCAGGGAACGAGGAGCCTCCTGAATCCCGCACTCGAATCAGGCCTTGGGTGAGGCCATGACTGTGTTGCCAGATCAGACATGCCTTGTCTCTAAGACCTAACCCTAACCCTAAACCTAGCCCGAACCCTAAGCCTCCACCGGACCCGAAGCCCAGCTTGGGTGCTCAGGCTTCCGTCCGCAGAGGCCTGCTTCCCGAATTTTCCAGGCGGGGGAGCCCCGAGCTTCAGCCCACAACTGTATCTCAACGGAGGAGGAGAGCCTGACCTTTGAAACGCGCTGAATCCGCAGAGCGGGAGACCCCTGCATGCATCCCTTGGGCCACCTCCACGTTAGGCGCCCGTCCTGACCAGGAACCGGGAGGCTGACGATCCTGCAGACAGAAGCCCTCAATTCAGCCTGCGGGAGAGGCCACGTCAGCGCGGGCAGCTCGGGCCTGCCATGCCCCGTCTGCCGAACCCTAACCCAGGGCTGGTTCCTCGGACTTCGGGCCCCAGTGGCCTGGCCCGGCAGCCCTGCAGTCTGGGGACTCCTCATTCACGACGACAGACCCTGGGGGACGCCCTACGTGGGAACGGGGCCCTTTAGACCCGTGGAGAAACCTCCTGGCCGGCCAAACCTACATGCCCCGCTACAGACACACACCCCAACGGAGGGCGCCCGCCCCCAAAACCCGCAGCCTGACGAACCGCCCGACCAACGCCCTCAACTCCGCCCTCCGCGGAGCCTCCCTTGGCACGGCACGTCAGGCCTGCCATTCTCCCAGGAACAAACGCTAACCCTAGGTGGCGTGTTCAAGGCCCGGACCCCAGAGGTCTGGCACCCAATTCCCCCCACGCAGGGCGGCCTCAGGCCGACGGCCGGACTCGGCCTCTCAGCCAGGAGCAAACGCTCTCATTGGGTGCTGTCTACGACCCTCGCGGTGAAAGAAAACAGCATGCTCCCTGGAGGCCATGCCCGCTCTCTTGGCCCCTGCGGTCCCCATACGCAGGGAGCGAGGAGCCTCCTGAGTCCCGCCCTCAACTCAGGCCTTGGGTGAGGCCATGACTGTGTTGCCAGATCAGACATGCCTTGTCCCTAAGACCTTACCCTATCCCTAACCCTAGCCCGAAACCTAAGCCTCCACCGGACCAGAAGCCCAGCTAGGGTGCTCAGGCTTCCGTCCGCAGAGGCCTGCTTTCCCAACTCTCCAGGCGGGGGAGCCCCGACCTTCAGCCCACAACTGCATCTCAACGGAGGAGGAGAGCCTGCCCTTTGAAACGCGCTGAATCCGCAGAGCGGGAGACCCCTGCATGCATCCCTTGGGCCACCTCCACGTTAGGCGCCCGTCCTGACCAGGATCCGGGAGGCTGACGATCCTGCAGACACAAGCCCTCAACTCAGCCTGCGGGAGAGGCCACGTCAGCGCGGGCAGCTCGGGCCTGCCATGCCCCGTTGGCCGAACCCTAACCCTAGGCTGGTTCCAAGGACTTCCGGCCCCAGTGGCCTGGCCCGGCAGCCCTGCAGTCTGGGGACTCCTCATTCACGACGACAGACCCTGGGGGCCCCCCTACGTGGGAACGGGGCCCTTTGGCCCCGTGGAGAACCCTCCCGGCCGGCCAAACCTACATGCCCCCTACAGACACACACCCCACCGGAGGGCGCCCGCCCCCAAATCCCGGAGCCAGACGGACCGCCCGACCAACGCCCTCAACTCAACCCTCCGCGGAGCCTCCCTTGGCACCGGCACATCAGGCCTGTATTCTCCCAGGAACAAATCCTAACCCTAGGTGGCGTGTTCAGGACCTGGACCCCAGAGGTCTGGCACCCAATTCCCCCCATGCAGGGCGGCCTCAGGCCGACGGCCGGACTCGGCCTCTGAGCCAGGAGCAAACGCTCTCATTTGGTGTTGTCTACGACCCTCGCGGTGAAAGAAATCAGCATGCTCCCTGGAGGCCATGCCCGCTCTCTTGGCCCCTGCGGGCCCCAAACGCAGGGAGCGAGGAGCCTCCTGAGTCCCGCCCTCGACTCAGGCCTTGGGTGAGGCCATGACTGTGTTGCCAGATCAGACATGCCTTGTCCCTAAGACCTAACCCTAAACCTAACCCTAGCCCGAAACTTAAGCCTCCACCGGACACGAAGCCCAGCTTGGGTGCTCAGGCTTCCGTCCGCAGAGGCCTGCTTCCCCAACTCTCCAGGCGGGGGAGCCCCGACCTTCAGCCCACAACTGCATCTCAAAGGAGGACGAGAGCCTGCCCTTTGAAACACGCTGAATCCGCAGAGCGGGAGACCCCTGCATGCATCCCTTGGGCCACCTCCACGTTAGGCGCCCGTCCTGACCAGGAACCGGGAGGCTGACGATCCTGCAGACACAAGCCCTCAACTCAGCCTGCGGGAGAGGACACGTCAGCGCGGGCAGTTCGGGCCTGCCATGCCCCATCGGCCGAACCATAACCCTAGGCTGGTTCCTCGGACTTCAGGCCCCAGTGGCCTGGCCCGGCAGCCCTGCAGTCTGGGGACTCCTCATTCACGACGACAGACCCTGCGGGCCACCCTATGTGGGAACGGGGCCCTTTGGACCCGTGGAGAACCCTCCTGGCCGGCCAAATCTACATGCCCCCCTACAGACACGCACACAACCGGAGGGCGCCCGCCCCATATCCCGCAGCCAGACGGACCGCCCGGCCAACGTACTCAACTCAGCCCTCCGCAGAGCCTCCCTTGGCACCGGCACGTCAGGCCTGCCATTCTCCCAGGAACAAACCCTAACCCTAGGTGGCGTGTTCACGGCCCGGACCCCAGAGATCTGGCACCCAATTCCCCCACGCAGGGCGGCCTCAGGCCGAAGGCCAGACTCGGCCTCTCAGCCAGGAGCAAACGCTGTCACTGTGTGCAGTCTACGACCCTCGCGGTGAAAGAAAACAGCATGCTCCCTGGAGGCCATGCCCGCTCTCTTGGCCCCTGCGGTCCCCATACGCAGGGAGCGAGGAGCCTCCTGAGTCCCGCCCTCAACTCAGGCCTTGGGTGAGGCCATGACTGTGTTGCCAGATCAGACATGCCTTGTCCCTAAGACCTTACCCTAACCCTAACCCTAGCCCAAACCCTAAGCCTCCACCGGACCCGAAGCCCAGCTTGGGTGCTCAGGCTTCCGTCCGCAGAGGCCTGCTTCCCGAATTCTCCACGTGGGGAGCCCCGAGCATCAGCCCACAACTGCATCTCAACGGAGGAGGAGAGCCTGCCCTTTGAAACGCGCTGAATCCGCAGAGCGGGAGACCCCTGCATGCATCCCTTGGGCCACCTCCACATTAGGCGCCCGTCCTGACCAGGAACCGTGAGGCTGACGATCCTGCAGACACAAGGCCCCAACTCAGCCTGCGGGAGAGGCCACGTCACCGCGGGCAGCTCGGGCCTGCCATGCCCCGTCGTCTGAATCCTAACCCTAGGCTGGTTCCTCGGACTTCCGGCCCCAGTGGCCTGGCCCGGCAGCCCTGCAGTCTGGGGACTCCTCATTCACGACGAAAGACTCTGGGGGCCCCCCTACGTGGGAACAGGGCCCTTTGGTCCCGTGGAAAATCCTCTTGACCGGCCAAACCTACATGCCCCGCTACAGACACACACCCCAACGGAGGGCGCCCTCCGCCAAAACCCGCAGCCTGACGAACCGCCTGACCAACGCCCTCAACTCAGCCCTCCGCGGAGCCTCCCTTGGCACCGGAACTTCAGGCCTGCCATTCTCCCAGGAACAAACCCTAACCCTAGGTGGCGTGGTCAGGGCCCGGACCCCAGAGGTCTGGCACCCAATTCCCCCCACGCAGGGCGGCCTCAGGCCGAAGGCCAGAGTCGGCCTCTCAGCCAGGAGCAAACGCTCTCATTCTGTGCAGTCTACGACCCTCGCGGTGAAAGAAAACAGCATGCTCCCTGGAGGCCATGCCCGCTCTCTTGGCCCCTGCGGGCCCCAAACGCAGGGAACGAGGAGCCTCCTGAATCCCGCACTCGAATCAGGCCTTGGGTGAGGCCATGACTGTGTTGCCAGATCAGACATGCCTTGTCTCTAAGACCTAACCCTAACCCTAAACCTAGCCCGAACCCTAAGCCTCCACCGGACCCGAAGCCCAGCTTGGGTGCTCAGGCTTCCGTCCGCAGAGGCCTGCTTCCCGAATTTTCCAGGCGGGGGAGCCCCGAGCTTCAGCCCACAACTGTATCTCAACGGAGGAGGAGAGCCTGACCTTTGAAACGCGCTGAATCCGCAGAGCGGGAGACCCCTGCATGCATCCCTTGGGCCACCTCCACGTTAGGCGCCCGTCCTGACCAGGAACCGGGAGGCTGACGATCCTGCAGACAGAAGCCCTCAATTCAGCCTGCGGGAGAGGCCACGTCAGCGCGGGCAGCTCGGGCCTGCCATGCCCCGTCTGCCGAACCCTAACCCAGGGCTGGTTCCTCGGACTTCGGGCCCCAGTGGCCTGGCCCGGCAGCCCTGCAGTCTGGGGACTCCTCATTCACGACGACAGACACTGGGGGCCCCCCTACGTCGGAACGGGGCCCTTTGGCCCCCTGAAGAACCCTCTTGGCCGGCCAAACCTACATGCCCCGCTACAGACACACACCCCAACGGAGGGCGCCCGCCCCCAAAACCCGCAGCCTGACGAACCGCCCGACCAACGCCCTCAACTCCGCCCTCCGCGGAGCCTCCCTTGGCACGGCACGTCAGGCCTGCCATTCTCCCAGGAACAAACGCTAACCCTAGGTGGCGTGTTCAAGGCCCGGACCCCAGAGGTCTGGCACCCAATTCCCCCCACGCAGGGCGGCCTCAGGCCGACGGCCGGACTCGGCCTCTCAGCCAGGAGCAAACGCTCTCATTGGGTGCCGTCTACGACCCTCGCGGTGAAAGAAAACAGCATGCTCCCTGGAGGCCATGCCCTCTCTCTTGGCCCCTGCGGGCCCCAAACGCAGGGAGCGAGGAGCCTCCTGAGTCCCGCCCTCGACTCAGGCCTTGGGTGAGGCCATGACTGTGTTGCCAGATCAGACATGCCTTGTCCCTAAGACCTAACCCTAAACCTAACCCTAGCCCGAAACTTAAGCCTCCACCGGACACGAAGCCCAGCTTGGGTGCTCAGGCTTCCGTCCGCAGAGGCCTGCTTCCCAAACTCTCCAGGCGGGGGAGCCCCGAGCTTCAGCCCACAACTGCATCTCAAAGGAGGACGAGAGCCTGCCCTTTGAAACGCGCTGAATCCGCAGAGCGGGAGACCCCTGCATGCATCCCTTGGGCCACCTCCACGTTAGGCGCCCGTCCTGACCAGGAACCGGGAGGCTGACGATCCTGCAGACACAAGCCCTCAACTCAGCCTGCGGGAGAGGCCACGTCAGCGCGGGCAGTTCGGGCCTGCCATGCCCCGTCGGCCGAACCCTAACCCTAGGCTGGTTCCTCGGACTTCAGGCCCCAGTGGCCTGGCCCGGCAGCCCTGCAGTCTGGGGACTCCTCATTCACGACGACAGACCCTGGGGGCCACCCTATGTGGGAACGGGGCCCTTTGGACCCGTGGAGAACCCTCCTGGCCGGCCAAATCTACATGCCCCCCTACAGACACGCACACAACCGGAGGGCGCCCGCCCCAAATCCCGCAGCCAGACGGACCGCCCGGCCAACGTACTCAAATCAGCCCTCCGCAGAGCCTCCCTTGGCACTGGTACGTAAGGCCTGCCATTCTCCCAGGAACAAACCCTAACCCTAGGTGGCGTGTTCAGGACCCGGACCCCAGAGGTCTGGCACCCAATTCCCCCCATGCAGTGCGGCCCCAGGCTGACGGCCGGACTCGGCCTCTCAGCCAGGAGCAAACGCTCTCATTGGGTGCAGTCTACGACCCTCGCGGTGAAAGAAAACAGCATGCTCCATGCAGGCCATGCCCGCTCACTTGGTCCCTGCGGGCCCCAAACGCAGGGATTGAGGAGCCTCCTGAGTCGCGCCCTCAACTCAGGCCTTGGGTGAGGCTATGACTGTCTTGCCAGATCAGACATGCCTTTTCCCTAAGACCTAACCCTAACCTTAACCCTAGCCCGAACCTTAAGCCTCCACCGGACCCGAAGCCCAGCTTGGGTACTCAGGCTTCCGTCCAAAGAGGCCTGCTTCCCGAATTCTCCAGGCGGGAGAGCCCCGAGCTTCAGCCCACAACTGCATCTCAACGGAGGAGGAGAGCCTGCCCTTTGAAACGCGCTGAATCCGCAGAGCGGGAGACCCCTGCATGCATCCCTTGGGCCACCTCCACGTCAGGCGCCCGTCCTGACCAGGAACCGGGAGGCTGACGATCCTGCAGACACAAGCCCTCAACTCAGCCTGCGGGAGAGGCCACGTCAGCGCGGGCAGTTCGGGCCTGCCATGCCCCGTCGGCCGAACCCTAACCCTAGGCTGGTTCCTCGGACTTCAGGCCCCAGTGGCCTGGCCCGGCAGCCCTGCAGTCTGGGGACTCCTCATTCACGACGACAGACCCTGGGGGCCACCCTATGTGGGAACGGGGCCCTTTGGACCCGTGGAGAACCCTCCTGGCCGGCCAAATCTACATGCCCCCCTACAGACACGCACACAACCGGAGGGCGCCCGCCCCAAATCCCGCAGCCAGACGGACCGCCCGGCCAACGTACTCAAATCAGCCCTCCGCAGAGCCTCCCTTGGCACTGGTACGTAAGGCCTGCCATTCTCCCAGGAACAAACCCTAACCCTAGGTGGCGTGTTCAGGACCCGGACCCCAGAGGTCTGGCACCCAATTCCCCCCATGCAGTGCGGCCCCAGGCTGACGGCCGGACTCGGCCTCTCAGCCAGGAGCAAACGCTCTCATTGGGTGCAGTCTACGACCCTCGCGGTGAAAGAAAACAGCATGCTCCATGCAGGCCATGCCCGCTCACTTGGTCCCTGCGGGCCCCAAACGCAGGGATTGAGGAGCCTCCTGAGTCGCGCCCTCAACTCAGGCCTTGGGTGAGGCTA
The DNA here is from genome assembly GCF_963455335.1 of Martes martes. NCBI lineage: Eukaryota > Metazoa > Chordata > Mammalia > Carnivora > Mustelidae > Martes > Martes martes. The sequence goes on along the minus strand of NC_137897.1, from coordinate 122,201,336 downwards.
TGACTGTCTTGCCAGATCAGACATGCCTTTTCCCTAAGACCTAACCCTAACCTTAACCCTAGCCCGAACCTTAAGCCTCCACCGGACCCGAAGCCCAGCTTGGGTACTCAGGCTTCCGTCCAAAGAGGCCTGCTTCCCGAATTCTCCAGGCGGGAGAGCCCCGAGCTTCAGCCCACAACTGCATCTCAACGGAGGAGGAGAGCCTGCCCTTTGAAACGCGCTGAATCCGCAGAGCGGGAGACCCCTGCATGCATCCCTTGGGCCACCTCCACGTCAGGCGCCCGTCCTGACCAGGAACCGGGAGGCTGACGATCCTGCAGACACAAGCCCTCAACTCAGCCTGCGGGAGAGGCCACGTCAGCGCGGGCAGCTCGGGCCTGCCATGCCCCGTTGGCCGAACCCTAACCCTAGGCTGGTTCCAAGGACTTCCGGCCACAGTGGCCTGGCCCGGAAGCCCTGCAGTCTGGGGACTCCTCATTCACGACGACAGACCCTGGGGGCCCCCCTACATGGGAACGGGGCCCTTTGGACCCGTGGAGAACCCTCCTGGCCGGCAAAACCTTCACGCCCGCCTACAGACACGCACCCCACCGGAGGGCGCCCGCCCCCAAATCCGGCAGCCAGACGGACCGCCCAGCCAACGCACTCAACTCAGCCCTCCGCGGAGCCTCCCTTGGCACTGGTATGTCAGGCCTGCCATTCTCCCAGGAACAAACCCTAACCCTAGGTGGCGTGTTCAGGACCCGGACCCCAGAGGTCTGGCACCCAATTCCCCCCATGCAGGGCGGCCTCAGGCCGACGTCCAGACTCGGCCTCTCAGCCAGGAGCAAACGCTCTCATTGGGTGCTGTCTACGACCCTCGCGGTAAAAGAAAACAGCATGCTCCCTGGAGGCCATGCCCTCTCTCTTGGCCCCGGCGGGCCCCAAACGCAGGTGATCGAGGAGCCTCCTGAGTCCCGCACTCGACTCAGGCCTTGGGTGAGGCCATGACTGTGTTGCCAGATCAGACATGCCTTGTCCTTAAGACCTAACCCAAACCCTAACCCTAGCCCGAACCCTAAGCCTCCACCGGACCAGAAGCCCAGTTTGGGTGCTCAGGCTTCCGTCCGCAGAGGCCTGCTTCCCCAACTCTCCAGGCGGGGGAGCCCCGACCTTCAGCCCACAACTGCATCTCAATGGAGGAGGAGAGCCTGCCCTTTGAAACGGGCTGAAACCGCAGAGCGGGAGACCCCTGCATGCATCCCTTGGGCCACCTCCACGTTAGGCGCCCGTCCTGACCAGGAACCGGGAGACTGACGATCCTGCAGACACAAACCCTCAACTCAGCCTGCGGGAGAGGCCACGTCAGCGCGGGCAGCTCGGGCCTGCCATGCCCCGTCGGCCAAACCCTAACCCTAGGCTGGTTCCTCGGACTTCAGGCCCCAGTGGCCTGGCCCGGCAGCCCTGCAGTCTGGGACTCCTCATTCACGACGACAGACCCTGGGGGCCCACCTACGTGGGAACGGGGCCCTTTGGACCCGTGGAGAACCCTCCTGGCCGGCAAAACCTTCACGGCCGCCTACAGACACGCACCCCACCGGAGGGCGCCCGCCCCCAAATCCGGCAGCCAGACGGACCGCCCAGCCAACGCACTCAACTCAGCCCTCCGTGGAGCCTCCCTTGGCACTGGTACGTCAGGCTTGCCATATACCCAGGAACAAACCCTAACCCTTGGTGACGTGTTCTTGACCCGGACCCCAGAGGTCTGGCACCCAATTCCCCCCACGCAGGGCGGCCCCAGGCTGACGGCCGGACTCCGCCTCTCAGCCAGGAGCAAACGCTCTCATTGGGTGCCGTCTACGACCCTCGCGGTGAAAGAAAACAGCATGCTCCCTGGAGGCCATGCCCTCTCTCTTGGCCCCTGCGGGCCCCAAACGCAGGGAGCGAGGAGCCTCCTGAGTCGCGCCCTCAACTCAGGCCTTGGGTGAGGCTATGACTGTGTTGCCAGATCAGACATGCCTTTTCCCTAAGACCTAACCCTAACCCTAACCCTAGCCCGAACCCTAAGCCTACACCGGACCCGAAGCCCAGCGTGGGTGCTCAGGATTCCGATCGCAGAGGCCTGCTTCCCGAATTATCCAGGCGGGGGAGCCCCGAGCTTCAGCCCACAACTGCATCTCAATGGAGGAGGAGAGCCTGCCCTTTGAAACGCGCTGAATCCGCAGAGCGGGAGACCCCTGCATGCATCCCTTGGGCCACCTCCACGTTAGGCGCCCGTCCTGACCAGGAACCGGGAGGCTGACGATCCTGCAGACACAAGCCCTCAACTCAGCCTGCGGGAGAGGCCACGTCAGCGCGGGCAGCTCGGGCCTGCCATGCCCCGTCGGCCGAACCCTAACCCCAGGATGGTTCCTCGGACTTCGGGCCCCAGTGGCCTGGCCCGGCAGCCCTGCAGTCTGGGGACTCCTCATTCACGACGACAGACCCTGGGGGACGCCCTACGTGGGAACGGGGCCCTTTAGACCCGTGGAGAAACCTCCTGGCCGGCCAAACCTACATGCCCCCCTACAGACATGCACCCAAACAGAGGGCGCCCGCCCCCAAATCCGGCAGCCAGACGGACCGCTCAGCCAACGCACTCAACTCAGCCCTCTGCGGAGCCTCCCTTGGCACTGGTACGTCAGGCCTACCATTCTCCCAGGAACAAACCCTAACCCTAGGTGGCGTGTTCAGGACCCGGACCCCAGAGGTCTGGCACCCAATTCCCCCCATGCAGGGCGGCCTCAGGCCGACGGCCGGACTCGGCCTCTCAGCCAGGAGCAAACGCTCTCATTGGGTGCTGTGTACGACCCTCGCGGTGAAAGATAACAGCATGCTCCCTGGAGGCCATGCCCGCTCTCTTGGCCCCTGCGGGCCCCAAACGCAGGGAGCAAGGAGCCTCCTGAGTCGCGCCCCCAACTCAGGCCGTGGGTGAGGCTATGACTGTGTTGCCAGATCAGACATGCCTTTTCCCTAAGACCTAACCCTAACCCTAACCCTAGCCCGAAACTTAAGCCTCCACCGGACCCGAAGCCAGCGTGGGTGCTCAAGCTTCCGTCCGCAGAGGCCTGCTTCCCGAATTCTCCAGGCGGGAGAGCCCCGAGCTTCAGCCCACAACTGCATCTCAATGGAGGAGGAGAGCCTGCCCTTTGAAACGCGCTGAATCCACAGAGCGGGAGACCCCTGCATGCATCCCTTGGGCCACCTCCACGTTAGGCGCCCGTCCTGACCAGGAACCGGGAGGCTGACGATCCTGCAGACACAAGCCCTCAACTCAGCCTGCTGGAGAGGCCACGTCAGCGCGGGCAGCTCGGGCCTGCCATGCCCCGTCGGCCGAACCCTAACCCTTGGCTGGTTCCTCGGACTTCCGGCCCCAGTGGCCTGGCCCGGCAGCCCTGCAGTCTGGGGACTCCTCATTCACGACGGCAGACTCTGGGGGCCCCCCTACGTGGGAACGGGGCCCTTTGGCCCCGTGGAGAACCCTCTTGGCCGGCCAAACCTACATGCCCCGCTACAGACAACACCCCAACGGAGGGCGCCCTCTCCCAAATCCCGCAGCCAGATGGACGCCCGACCAACGCACTCAACTCAGCCCTCCGCAGAGCCTCCCTTGGCGCCGGCACGTCAGGCCTGAAACTCTCCCAGGAACAAACCCTAACCCTTGGTGACGTGTTCAGGACCCGGACCCCAGAGGTCTGGCACCCAATTCCCCCCACGCAGGGCGGCCTCAGGCTGAAGGCCAGAGTCGGCCTCTCAGCCAGGAGCAAACGCTCTCATTGTGTGCAGTCTACGACCCTCGGGGTGAAAGAAAACAGCATGCTCCCTGGAGGCCATGCCCGCTCTCTTGGCCCCTGCGGGCCCCATACGCAGGGAGCAAGGAGCCTCCTGAGTAGCTCCCTCAACACAGGCCTTGGGTGAGGCCATGACTGTGTTGCCAGATCAGACATGCCTTGTCCCTAAGACCTATCCCTAACCCGAACCCTAGCCCGAACCCTAAGCCTCCACCAGAACCGAAGCCCAACTTGGGTGCTCAGGTTTCCGTCCGCAGAGGCCTGCTTCCCGAATTCTCCACGTGGGGAGCCCCGAGCTTCAGCCCACAACTGCATCTCAACGGAGGAGGAGAGCCTGCCCTTTGAAACGCGCTGAATCCGCAGAGCGGGAGACCCCTGCATGCATCCCTTGGGCCACCTCCACGTTAGGCGCCCGTCCTGACCAGGAACCGTGAGGCTGACGATCCTGCAGACACAAGGCCCCAACTCAGCCTTCGGGAGCGGCCACATCAGCGCGGGCAGCTCGGGCCTGCCATGCCCCGTCGGCCGAATCCTAACCCTAGGCTGGTTCCTCGGACTTCCGGCCCCAGTGGCCAGGCCCGGCAGCCCTGCAGTCTGGGGACTCCTTATTCATGACGACAGACTCTGGGGGCCCTCCTACTTGGAACGGGGCCCTTTGGCCTCGTGGAGAACCCTCCCGGCCGGCCAAACCTACATGCCCCCCTACAGACACGCACCCCACCGGAGGGCGCCCGCCCCCAAATCCTGCAGCCCAGACGGACCGTCCGACCAATGCCCTCAACTCAGCCCTCCGCGGAGCCTCCCTTGGCACCGGCACATCAGGCCTGTATTCTCCCAGGAACAAACCCTAACCCTAGGTGGCGTGTTCAGGACCTGGACCCCAGAGGTCTGGCACCCAATTCCCCCCATGCAGGGCGGCATCAGGCTGTCGACCGGACTCGGCCTCTCAGCAAGAATCAAACGCTCTCATTGCGTGCAGTCTACGACCCTCGCGGTGAAAGAAAACAGCATGCTCCCTGGAGGCCATGCCCGCTCTCTTGGCCCCTGCGGTCCCCATACGCAGGGAGCGAGGAGCCTCCTGAGTCCCGCCCTCAACTCAGGCCTTGGGTGAGGCCATGACTGTGTTGCCAGATCAGACATGCCTTGTCCCTAAGACCTTACCCTAACCCTAACCCTAGCCCGAAACCTAAGCCTCCACCGGACCCGAAGCCCAGCTAGGGTGCTCAGGCTTCCGTCCGCAGAGGCCTGCTTCCCGAATTCTCCACGTGGGGAGCCCCGAGCTTCAGCCCACAACTGCATCTCAACGGAGGAGGAGAGCCTGCCCTTTGAAACGCGCTGAATCCGCAGAGCGGGAGACCCCTGCATGCATCCCTTGGGCCACCTCCACGTTAGGCGCCCGTCCTGACCAGGAACTGTGAGGCTGACGATCCTGCAGACACAAGGCCCCAACTCAGCCTGCGGGAGAGGCCACATCAGCGCGGGCAGCTCGGGCCTGCCATGCCCCGTCGGCCGAATCCTAACCCTAGGCTGGTTCCTCGGACTTCCGGCCCCAGTGACCTGGCCCGGCAGCCCTGCAGTCTGGGGACTCCTCATTCACGACGACAGACTCTGGGGGCCCTCCTACTTGGAACGGGGCCCTTTGGCCTCGTGGAGAACCCTCCCGGCCGGCCAAACCTACATGCCCCCTACAGACACACACCCCACCGGAGGGCGCCCGCCCCCAAATCCCGAAGCCAGACGGACCGCCCGACCAACGCCCTCAACTCAACCCTCCGCGGAGCCTCCCTTGGCACCGGCACATCAGGCCTGTATTCTCCCAGGAACAAATCCTAACCCTAGGTGGCGTGTTCAGGACCTGGACCCCAGAGGTCTGGCACCCAATTCCCCCCATGCAGGGCGGCCTCAGGCCGACGGCCGGACTCGGCCTCTGAGCCAGGAGCAAACGCTCTCATTGGGTGCCGTCTACGACCCTCGCGGTGAAAGAAAACAGCATGCTCCCTGGAGGCCATGCCCTCTCTCTTGGCCCCTGCGGGCCCCAAACGCAGGGAGCGAGGAGCCTCCTGAGTCCCGCCCTCAACTCAGGCCTTGGGTGAGGCCATGACTGTGTTGCCAGATCAGACATGCCTTGTCCCTAAGACCTAACCCTAACCCTAACCCTAGCCCGAACCCTAAGCCTCCACCAGAACCGAAGCCCAACTTGGGTGCTCAGGTTTCCCTCCGCAGAGGCGAAGCTTCCCGAATTCTCCAGGCGGGGGAGCCCCAAGCTTCAGCCCACAACTGCATCTCAACGGAGGAGGAGAGCCTGCCCTTTGAAACGCGCTGAATCCGCAGAGCGGGAGACCCCTGCATGCATCCCTTGGGCCACCTCCACGTTAGGCGCCCGTCCTGACCAGGAACCGGGAGGCTGACGATCCTGCAGACAGAAGCCCTCAATTCAGCCTGCGGGAGAGGCCACGTCAGCGCGGGCAGCTCGGGCCTGCCATGCCCCGTCGGCCGAACCCTAACCCCAGGCTGGTTCCTCGGACTTCGGGCCCCAGTGGCCTGGCCCGGCAGCCCTGCAGTCTGGGGACTCCTCATTCACGACGACAGACCCTGGGGGACGCCCTACGTGGGAACGGGGCCCTTTAGACCCGTGGAGAAACCTCCTGGCCGGCCAAACCTACATGCCCCCCTACAGACATGCACCCAAACAGAGGGCGCCCGCCCCCAAATCCGGCAGCCAGACGACCGCTCAGCCAACGCACTCAACTCAGCCCTCTGCGGAGCCTCCCTTGGCACTGGTACATCAGGCCTGCCATTCTCCCAGGAACAAACCCTAACCCTAGGTGGCGTGTTCAGGAACCGGACCCCAGAGGTCTGGCACCCAATTCCCCCCATGCAGGGCGGCCTCAGGCCGTCGTCCGGACTCGGCCTCTCAGCCAGGAGCAAACGCTCTCATTGGGTGCTGTCTACGACCCTCGCGGTGAAAGATAACAGCATGCTCCCTGGAGGCCATGCCCGCTCTCTTGGCCCCTGCGGGCCCCAAACGCAGGGAGCGAGGAGCCTCCTGATTCCCGCCCTCAACTCAGGCCTTGGGGGAGGCCATGACTGTGTTGCCAGATCAGACATTCCTTTTCCCTAAGACCTAACCCTAACCCTAACCCTAGCCCGAACCTTAAGCCTCCACCGGACCCGAAGCCCAGCTTGGGTGCTCAGGCTTCCGTCCAAAGAGGCCTGCTTCCCGAATTCTCCAGGCGGGGGAGCCCCGAGCTTCAGCCCACAACTGCATCTCAACGGAGGAGGAGAGCCTGCCCTTTGAAACGGGCTGAATCCGCAGAGCGGGAGACCCCTGCATGCATCCCTTGGGCCACCTCCACGTCAGGCGCCCGTCCTGACCAGGAACCGGGAGGCTGACGATCCTGCAGACACAAGCCCTCAACTCAGCCTGCGGGAGAGGCCACGTCAGCGCAGGTAGCTCGGGCCTGCCATGCCCCGTCGGCCGAACCCTAACTCTAGGCTGGTTCCTCGGACTTCAGGCCCCAGTGGCCTGGCCCGGCAGCCCTGCAGTCCGGGGACTCCTCATTCACGACGACAGACCCTGGGGGCCCACCTACGTGGGAACGGGGCCCTTGAGACCCGTGGAGAACCCTCCTGGCCGGCAAAACCTTCACGCCTGCCTACAGACACGCACCCCACCGGAGGGCGCCCGCCCCCAAATCCGGCAGCCAGACGGACCGCCCAGCCAACGCACTCAACTCAGCCCTCCGTGGAGCCTCCCTTGGCACTGGTACGTCAGGCCTGCCATATACCCAGGAACAAACCCTAACCCTTGGTGACGTGTTCTTGACCCGGACCCCAGAGGTCTGGCACCCAATTCCCCCCACGCAGGGCGGCCCCAGGCTGACGGCCGGACTCGGCCTCTCAGCCAGGAGCAAACCCTCTCATTGGGTTCAGTCCACGACCCTCGCGGTGAAAGAAAACAGCATGCTCCATGGAGTCCATGCCCGCTCACTTGGCCCCTGCGGGCCCCAAACGCAGGGAGCGAGGAGCCTCCTGAGTCGCGCCCCCAACTCAGGCCTTGGGTGAGGCTATGACTGTGTTGCCAGATCAGACATGCCTTTTCCCTAAGACCTAACCCTAACCCTAACCCTAGCCCGAACCCTAAGCCTCCACCGGACCCGAAGCCCAGCGTGGGTGCTCAAGCTTCCGTCCGCAGAGGCCTGCTTCCCGAATTCTCCAGGCGGGAGAGCCCCGAGCTTCAGCCCACAACTGCATCTCAATGGAGGAGGAGAGCCTGCCCTTTGAAACGCGCGGAATCCGCAGAGCGGGAGACCCCTGCATGCATCCCTTGGGCCACCTCCACGTTAGGCGCCCGTCTTGACCAGGACCCGGGAGGCTGACGATCCTGCAGACACAAGCCCTCAACTCAGCCTGCGGGAGAGGCCACGTCAGCGCGGGCAGCTCGGGCCTGCCATGCCCCGTTGGCCGACCCCTAACCCTAGGCTGGTTCCAAGGACTTCCGGCCCCAGTGGCCTGGCCCGGCAGCCCTGCAGTCTGGGGACTCCTCATTCACGACGACAGACCCTGGGGGCCCCCCTACGTGGGAACGGGGCCCTTTGGACCCGTGGAGAACCCTCCTGGCCGGCAAAACCTTCACGCCCGCCTACAGACACGCACCCCACCGGAGGGCGCCCGCCCCCAAATCCGGCAGCCAGACGGACCGCCCAGCCAACGCACTCAACTCAGCCCTCCGCGGAGCCTCCCTTGGCACTGGTATGTCAGGCCTGCCATTCTCCCAGGAACAAACCCTAACCCTAGGTGGCGTGTTCAGGACCCGGACCCCAGAGGTCTGGCACCCAATTCCCCCCATGCAGGGCGGCCTCAGGCCGACGTCCAGACTCGGCCTCTCAGCCAGGAGCAAACGCTCTCATTGGGTGCTGTCTACGACCCTCGCGGTGAAAGAAAACAGCATGCTCCCTGGAGGCCATGCCCTCTCTCTTGGCCCCGGCGGGCCCCAAACGCAGGTGATCGAGGAGCCTCCTGAGTCCCGCACTCGACTCAGGCCTTGGGTGAGGCCATGACTGTGTTGCCAGATCAGACATGCCTTGTCCTTAAGACCTAACCCTAACCCTAACCCTAGCCCGAACCCTAAGCCTCCACCGGACCAGAAGCCCAGTTTGGGTGCTCAGGCTTCCGTCCGCAGAGGCCTGCTTCCCCAACTCTCCAGGCGGGGGAGCCCCGACCTTCAGCCCACAACTGCATCTCAATGGAGGAGGAGAGCCTGCCCTTTGAAACGGGCTGAATCCGCAGAGCGGGAGACCCCTGCATGCATCCCTTGGGCCACCTCCACGTTAGGCGCCCGTCCTGACCAGGAACCGGGAGACTGACGATCCTGCAGACACAAGCCCTCAACTCAGCCTGCGGGAGAGGCCACGTCAGCACGGGCAGCTCGGGCCTGCCATGCCCCGTCGGCCGAACCCTAACCCTAGGCTGGTTCCAAGGACTTCAGGCCCCAGTGGCCTGGCCCGGCAGCCCTGCAGTCTGGGGACTCCTCATTCACGACGACAGACCCTGCGGGCCCACCTACGTGGGAACGGGGCCCTTTGGACCCTTGGAGAACCCTCCAGGCCGGCAAAACCTACACGGCCGCCTACAGACACGCACCCCACCGGAGGGCGCCCGCCCCCATATCCCGCAGCCAGATGGACGCCCGACCAACGCACTCAACTCAGCCCTCCGCGGAGCCTCCCTTGGCACCGGCACGTCAGGCCTGCCATTCTCCCAGGAACAAACCCTAACCCTTGGTGACGTGTTCAGGACCCGGACCCCAGAGGTCTGGCACCCAATTCCCCCCACACAGGGCGGCCCCAGGCTGACGGCCGGACTCCGCCTCTCAGCCAGGAGCAAATGCTCTCATTGGGTGCAGTCTACGACCCTCGCGGCGAAAGAAAAGAGCATGCTCCATGCAGGCCATGCCCGCTCACTTGGCCCCTGCGGGCCCCAAACGCAGGGATTGAGGAGCCTCCTGAGTCGCGCCCTCAACTCAGGCCTTGGGTGAGGCTATGACTGTGTTGCCAGATCAGACATGCCTTTTCCCTAAGACCTAACCCTAACCCTAACCCTAGCCCGAACCCTAAGCCTCTACCGGACCCGAAGCCCAGCGTGGGTGCTCAGGATTCCGATCGCAGAGGCCTGCTTCCCGAATTATCCAGGCTGGGGAGCCCCGAGCTTCAGCCCACAACTGCATCTCAATGGAGGAGGAGAGCCTGCCCTTTGAAACGCGCTGAATCCGCAGAGCGGGAGAACCCTGCATGCATCCCTTGGGCCACCTCCACGTTAGGCGCCCGTCCTGACCAGGACCCAGGAGGCTGACGATCCTGCAGACACAAGCCATCAACTCAGCCTGCGGGAGAGGCCACGTCAGCGCGGGCAGCTCGGGCCTGCCATGCCCCGTTGGCCGAACCCTAACCCTAGGCTGGTTCCAAGGACTTCCGGCCCCAGTGGCCTGGCCCGGCAGCCCTGCAGTCTGGGGACTCCTCATTCACGAAGACAGACCCTGGGGGCCCCCCTACGTGGGAACGGGGCCCTTTGGCCCCGTGGAGAACCCTCCTGGCCGGCAAAACCTTCACGCCCGCCTACAGACACGCACCCCACCGGAGGGCGCCCGCCCCCAAATCCGGCAGCCAGACGGACCGCCCAGCCAACGCACTCAACTCAGCCCTCCGTGGAGCCTCCCTTGGCACTGGTACGTCAGGCTTGCCATATACCCAGGAACAAACCCTAACCCTTGGTGACGTGTTCTTGACCCGGACCCCAGAGGTCTGGCACCCAATTCCCCCCACGCAGGGCGGCCCCAGGCTGACGGCCGGACTCGGCCTCTCAGCAAGGAGCAACCGCTCTCATTGGGTTCAGTCTACGACCCTCACGGTGAAAGAAAACAGCATGCTCCCTGGAGGCCATGCCCGCTCTCTTGGCCCCTGCGGGCCCCATAAGAAGGGCGCGAGGAACCTCCTGAGTCCCGCCCTCAACTCAGGCCTTGGGTGAGGCCATGACTGTGTTGCCAGATCAGACATGCCTTGTCCCTAAGACCTAACCCTAACCCTAACCCTAGCCCGAACCCTAAGCCTCCACCAGAACCGAAGCCCAACTTGGGTGCTCAGGTTTCCGTCCGCAGAGGCGAAGCTTCCCGAATTCTCCAGGCGGGGGAGCCCCAAGCTTCAGCCCACAACTGCATCTCAACGGAGGAGGAGAGCCTGCCCTTTGAAACGCGCTGAATCCGCAGAGCGGGAGACCCCTGCATGCATCCCTTGGGCCACCTCCACGTTAGGCGCCCGTCCTGACCAGGACCCGGGAGGCTGACGATCCTGCAGATACAAGCCCTCAACTCAGCCTGCGGGAGAGGCCACGTCAGCGCGGGCAGCTCGGGCCTGCCATGCCCCGTTGGCCGAACCCTAACCCTAGGCTGGTTCCAAGGACTTCCGGCCCCAGTGGCCTGACCCGGCAGCCCTGCAGTCTGGGGACTCCTCATTCACGACGACAGACCCTGGGGGCCCCCCTACGTGGGAACGGGGCCCTTTGGCCCCGTGGAGAACCCTCCTGGCCGGCAAAACCTTCACGCCCGCCTACAGACACGCACCCCACCGGAGGGCGCCCGCCCCCAAATCCGGCAGCCAGACGTACCGCCCAGCCAACGCACTCAACTCAGCCCTCCGCGGTGCCTCCCTTGGCACTGGTACGTCAGGCCTGCCATTTTCCCAGGAACAAACCCTAACCCTTGGTGACGTGTTCAGGACCCGGACCCCAGAGGTCTGGCACCCAATTCCCCCCACGCAGGGCGGCCTCAGGCTTACGGCCGGACTCGGCCTCTCAGACAGGAGCAAACGCTCTCATTGGGTGCAGTCTACGACCCTCGCGGTGAAAGAAAATAGCATGCTCCATGCAGGCCATGCCCGCTCACTTGGCCCCGCGGGCCCCAAATGCAGGGATTGAGGAGCCTCCTGAGTCGCGCCCTCCACTCAGGCCTTGGGTGAGGCTATGACTGTGTTGCCAGATCAGACATGCCTTGTCCCTAAGACCTAACCCTAACCCTAACCCTAGCCCGAACCCTAAGCCTCCACCGGACCCGAAGCCCAGCTTGGGTGCTCAGGCTTCCGTCCGCAGAGGCCTGCTTCCCGAATTTTCCAGGCGGGGGAGCCCCGAGCTTCAGCCCACAACTGTATCTCAACGGAGGAGGAGAGCCTGCCCTTTGAAACGCGCTGAATCCGCAGAGCGGGAGACCCCTGCATGCATCCCTTGGGCCACCTCCACGTTAGGCGCCCGTCCTGACCAGGAACCGGGAGGCTGACGATCCTGCAGACAGAAGCCCTCAATTCAGCCTGCGGGAGAGGCCACCTCAGCGCGGGCAGCTCGGGCCTGCCATGCCCCGTCGGCCGAACCCTAACCCCAGGCTGGTTCCTCGGACTTCGGGCCCCAGTGGCCTGGCCCGGCAGCCCTGCAGTCTGGGGACTCCTCATTCACGACGACAGACCCTGGGGGACGCCCTACGTGGGAACGGGGCCCTTTAGACCCGTGGAGAAACCTCCTGGCCGGCCAAACCTACATGCCCCCCTACAGACATGCACCCAAACAGAGGGCGCCCGCCCCCAAATCCGGCAGCCAGACGGACCACTCAGCCAACGCACTCAACTCAGCCCTCTGCGGAGCCTCCCTTGGCACTGGTACGTCAGGCCTGCCATTCTCCCAGGAACAAACCCTAACCCTAGGTGGCGTGTTCAGGAACCGGACCACAGAGGTCTGGCACCCAATTCCCCCCATGCAGGGCGGCCTCAGGCCGACGGCCGGACTCGGCCTCTCAGCCAGGAGCAAACGCTCTCATTGGGTGCTGTCTACGACCCTCGCGGTGAAAGATAACAGCATGCTCCCTGGAGGCCATGCCCGCTCTCTTGGCCCCTGCGGGCCCCAAACGCAGGGAGCAAGGAGCCTCCTGATTCCCGCCCTCAACTCAGGCCTTGGGGGAGGCCATGACTGTGTTGCCAGATCAGACATTCCTTTTCCCTAAGACCTAACCCTAACCCTAACCCTAGCCCGAACCTTAAGCCTCCACCGGACCCGAAGCCCAGCTTGGGTGCTCAGGCTTCCGTAAAAAGAGGCCTGCTTCCCGAATTCTCCAGGCGGGGGAGCCCCGAGCTTCAGCCCACAACTGCATCTCAACGGAGGAGGAGAGCCTGCCCTTTGAAACGGGCTGAATCCGCAGAGCGGGAGACCCCTGCATGCATCCCTTGGGCCACCTCCACGTCAGGCGCCCGTCCTGACCAGGAACCGGGAGGCTGACGATCCTGCAGACACAAGCCCTCAACTCAGCCTGCGGGAGAGGCCACGTCAGCGCAGGTAGCTCGGGCCTGCCATGCCCCGTCGGCCGAACCCTAACTCTAGGCTGGTTCCTCGGACTTCAGGCCCCAGTGGCCTGGCCCGGCAGCCCTGCAGTCCGGGGACTCCTCATTCACGACGACAGACCCTGGGGGACCGCCTACGTGGGAACGGGGCCCTTGAGACCCGGGGAGAACCCTCCTGGCCGGCAAAACCTTCACGCCTGCCTACAGACACGCACCCCACCGGAGGGCGCCCGCCCCCAAATCCGGCAGCCAGACGGACCGCCCAGCCAACGCACTCAACTCAGCCCTCCGTGGAGCCTCCCTTGGCACTGGTACGTCAGGCCTGCCATATACCCAGAAACAAACCCTAACCCTTGGTGACGTGTTCTTGACCCGGACCCCAGAGGTCTGGCACCCAATTCCCCCCACGCAGGGCGGCCCCAGGCTGACGGCCGGACTCGGCCTCTCAGCCAGGAGCAACCGCTCTCATTGGGTTCAGTCCACGACCCTCGCGGTGAAAGAAAACAGCATGCTCCATGGAGTCCATGCCCGCTCACTTGGCCCCTGCGGGCCCCAAACGCAGGGAGCGAGGAGCCTCCTGAGTCGCGCCCCCAACTCAGGCCTTGGGTGAGGCTATGACTGTGTTGCCAGATCAGACATGCCTTTTCCCTAAGACCTAACCCTAACCCTAACCCTAGCCCGAACCCTAAGCCTCCACCGGACCCGAAGCCCAGCTTGGGTGCTCAGGCTTCCGTCCAAAGAGGCCTGCTTCCCGAATTCTCCAGGCGGGGGAGCCCCGAGCTTCAGCCCACAACTGCATCTCAACGGAGGAGGAGAGCCTGCCCTTTGAAACGGGCTGAATCCACAGAGCGGGAGACCCCTGCATGCATCCCTTGGGCCACCTCCACGTTAGGCGCCCGTCTTGACCAGGACCCGGGAGGCTGACGATCCTGCAGACACAAGCCCTCAACTCAGCCTGCGGGAGAGGCCACGTCAGCGCGGGCAGCTCGGGCCTGCCATGCCCCGTTGGCCGACCCCTAACCCTAGGCTGGTTCCAAGGACTTCCGGCCCCAGTGGCCTGGCCCGGCAGCCCTGCAGTCTGGGGACTCCTCATTCACGACGACAGACCCTGGGGGCCCCCCTACGTGGGAACGGGGCCCTTTGGACCCGTGGAGAACCCTCCTGGCCGGCAAAACCTTCACGCCCGCCTACAGACACGCACCCCACCGGAGGGCGCCCGCCCCCAAATCCGGCAGCCAGACGGACCGCCCAGCCAACGCACTCAACTCAGCCCTCCGCGGAGCCTCCCTTGGCACTGGTATGTCAGGCTTGCCATATACCCAGGAACAAACCCTAACCCAAGGTGGCGTGTTCAGGACCCGGACCCCAGAGGTCTGGCACCCAATTCCCCCCATGCAGGGCGGCCTCAGGCCGACGTCCAGACTCGGCCTCTCAGCCAGGAGCAAACGCTCTCATTGGGTGCTGTCTACGACCCTCGCGGTGAAAGAAAACAGCATGCTCCCTGGAGGCCATGCCCTCTCTCTTGGCCCCGGCGGGCCCCAAACGCAGGTGATCGAGGAGCCTCCTGAGTCCCGCACTCGACTCAGGCCTTGGGTGAGGCCATGACTGTGTTGCCAGATCAGACATGCCTTGTCCTTAAGACCTAACCCTAACCCTAACCCTAGCCCGAACCCTAAGCCTCCACCGGACCAGAAGCCCAGTTTGGGTGCTCAGGCTTCCGTCCGCAGAGGCCTGCTTCCCCAACTCTCCAGGCGGGGGAGCCCCGACCTTCAGCCCACAACTGCATCTCAATGGAGGAGGAGAGCCTGCCCTTTGAAACGGGCTGAATCCGCAGAGCGGGAGACCCCTGCATGCATCCCTTGGGCCACCTCCACGTTAGGCGCCCGTCCTGACCAGGAACCGGGAGACTGACGATCCTGCAGACACAAGCCCTCAACTCAGCCTGCGGGAGAGGCCACGTCAGCGCGGGCAGCTCGGGCCTGCCATGCCCCGTCGGCCGAACCCTAACCCTAGGCTGGTTCCTCGGACTTCAGGCCCCAGTGGCCTGGCCCGGCAGCCCTGCAGTCTGGGGACTCCTCATTCACGACGACAGACCCTGCGGGCCCACCTACGTGGGAACGGGGCCCTTTGGACCCTTGGAGAACCCTCCAGGCCGGCAAAACCTACACGGCCGCCTACAGACACGCACCCCACCGGAGGGCGCCCGCCCCCAAATCCCGCAGCCAGATGGACGCCCGACCAACGCACTCAACTCAGCCCTCCGCGGAGCCTCCCTTGGCACCGGCACGTCAGGCCTGCCATTCTCCCAGGAACAAACCCTAACCCTTGGTGACGTGTTCAGGACCCGGACCCCAGAGGTCTGGCACCCAATTCCCCCCACACAGGGCGGCCCCAGGCTGACGGCCGGACTCCGCCTCTCAGCCAGGAGCAAATGCTCTCATTGGGTGCAGTCTACGACCCTCGCGGCGAAAGAAAAGAGCATGCTCCATGCAGGCCATGCCCGCTCACTTGGCCCCTGCGGGCCCCAAACGCAGGGATTGAGGAGCCTCCTGAGTCGCGCCCTCAACTCAGGCCTTGGGTGAGGCTATGACTGTGTTGCCAGATCAGACATGCCTTTTCCCTAAGACCTAACCCTAACCCTAACCCTAGCCCGAACCCTAAGCCTCAACCGGACCCGAAGCCCAGCGTGGGTGCTCAGGATTCCGATCGCAGAGGCCTGCTTCCCGAATTATCCAGGCGGGGGAGCCCCGAGCTTCAGCCCACAACTGCATCTCAATGGAGGAGGAGAGCCTGCCCTTTGAAACGCGCTGAATCCGCAGAGCGGGAGAACCCTGCATGCATCCCTTGGGCCACCTCCACGTTAGGCGCCCGTCCTGACCAGGACCCAGGAGGCTGACGATCCTGCAGACACAAGCCCTCAACTCAGCCTGCGGGAGAGGCCACGTCAGCGCGGGCAGCTCGGGCCTGCCATGCCCCGTCGGCCGAACCCTAACCCTAGGCTGGTTCCTCGGACTTCCGGCCCCAGTGGCCTGGCCCGGCAGCCCTGCAGTCCGGGGACTCCTCATTCACGACGACAGACACTGGGGGCCCCCCTTCGTGGGAAAGGGGCCCTTTGGCCCCATGGAGAACCCTCCTAGCTGGCCAATCCTACATGCCCCCAACAGACACGGACCCCACCGGAGGGCGCCCGACCCCAAATCCCGCAGCCAGACGGACCGCCCGACCAACGCCCTCAACTCAGCCCTCCGCGGAGCCTCCCTTGGCACCGGCACATCAGGCCTGTATTCTCCCAGGAACAAACCCTAACCCTAGGTGGCGTGTTCAGGACCCGGACCCCAGAGATCTGGCACCCAATTCCCCCCATGCAGGCTGGCCTCAGGCTGTCGACAGGACTCGGCCTCTCAGCAAGAAGCAAACGCTCTCATTGGGTGCAGTCTACGACCCTCGCGGCGAAAGAAAACAGCATGCTCCCTGGAGGCCATGCCCGCTCTCTTGGCCCCTGCGGGCCCCATAAGCAGGGCGCGAGGAACCTCCTGAGTCCCGACCTCAACTCAGGCCTTGGGTGAGGCCATGACTGTGTTGCCAGATCAGACATGCCTTTTCCCTAAGACCTAACCCTAACCCTAACCCTAGCCCGAACCCTAAGCCTCCACCGTACCTGAAGCCCAGCTTGGGTGCTCAGGCTTCCGTCCGCAGAGGCCTGCTTCCCCAACTCTCCAGGCGGGGGAGCCCCGAGCTTCAGCCCACAACTGCATCTCAACGGAGGAGGAGAGCCTGCCCTTTGAAACGCGCTGAATCCGCAGAGCGGGAGACCCCTGCATGCATCCTTTGGGCCACCTCCACGTTAGGCGCCCGTCCTGACCAGGAACCGGGAGGCTGACAATCCTGCAGACACAAGCCCTCAACTCAGCCTGCTGGAGAGGCCACGTCAGCGCGGGCAGCTCGGGCCTGCCATGCCCCGTCGTCCGAACCCTAACCCTAGGCTGGTTTCTAGGACTTCAGGCCCCAGTGGCCTGGCCCGGCAGCCCTGCAGTCTGGGGACTCCTCATTCACGACGACAGACACTGGGGGCCCCCCTACGTGGGAACGGGGCCCTTTGGCCCCCTGAAGAACCCTCTTGGCCGGCCAAACCTACATGCCCCGCTACAGACACACACCCCAACGGAGGGCGCCCGCCCCCAAAACCCGCAGCCTGACGAACCGCCCGACCAACGCCCTCAACTCAGCCCTCCGCGGAGCCTCCCTTGGCACGGCACGTCAGGCCTGCCATTCTCCCAGGAACAAACGCTAACCCTAGGTGGCGTGTTCAAGGCCCGGACCCCAGAGGTCTGGCACCCAATTCCCCCCATGCAGGGCGGCCTCAGGCTGAAGGCCAGAGTCGGCCTCTCAGCCAGGAGCAAACGCTGTCATTGTGTGCAGTCTACGACCCTCGCGGGTAAAGAAAACAGCATGCTTCCTGGAGGCCATGCCCGCTCTCTTGGCCCCTGCGGGCCCCATACGCAGGGAGCGAGGAGCCTCCTGAGTCCCGCCCTCAACTCAGGCCTTGGGTGAGGCCATGACTGTGTTGCCAGATCAGACATGCCTTGTCCCTAAGACCTAACCCTAACCCTAACCCTAGCCCGAACCCTAAGCCTCCACCAGAACCGAAGCCCAACTTGGGTGCTCAGGTTTCCGTCCGCAGAGGCGAAGCTTCCCGAATTCTCCAGGCGGGGGAGCCCCAAGCTTCAGCCCACAACTGCATCTCAATGGAGGAGGAGAGCCTGCCCTTTGAAACGCGCTGAATCCGCAGAGCGGGAGACCCCTGCATGCATCCCTTGGGCCACCTCCACGTTAGGCGCCCGTCCTGACCAGGACCCGGGAGGCTGACGATCCTGCAGATACAAGCCCTCAACTCAGCCTGCGGGAGAGGCCACGTCAGCGCGGGCAGCTCGGGCCTGCCATGCCCCGTTGGCCGAAACCTAACCCTAGGCTGGTTCCAAGGACTTCCGGCCCCAGTGGCCTGACCCGGCAGCCCTGCAGTCTGGGGACTCCTCATTCACGACGACAGACCCTGGGGGCCCCCCTACGTGGGAACGGGGCCCTTTGGCCCCGTGGAGAACCCTCCTGGCCGGCAAAACCTTCACGCCCGCCTACAGACACGCACCCCAACGGAGGGCGCCCGCCCCCAAATCCGGCAGCCAGACGTACCGCCCAGCCAACGCACTCAACTCAGCCCTCCGCGGTGCCTCCCTTGGCACTGGTACGTCAGGCCTGCCATTTTCCCAGGAACAAACCCTAACCCTTGGTGACGTGTTCAGGACCCGGACCCCAGAGGTCTGGCACCCAATTCCCCCCACGCAGGGCGGCCACAGGCTTACGGCCGGACTCGGCCTCTCAGACAGGAGCAAACGCTCTCATTGGGTGCAGTCTACGACCCTCGCGGTGAAAGAAAATAGCATGCTCCATGCAGGCCATGCCCGCTCACTTGGCCCCTGCGGGCCCCAAACGCAGGGATTGAGGAGCCTCCTGAGTCGCGCCCTCCACTCAGGCCTTGGGTGAGGCTATGACTGTGTTGCCAGATCAGACATGCCTTGTCCCTAAGACCTAACCCTAACCCTAACCCTAGCCCGAACCCTAAGCCTCCACCGGACCCGAAGCCCAGCTTGGGTGCTCAGGCTTCCGTCCGCAGAGGCCTGCTTCCCGAATTTTCCAGGCGGGGGAGCCCCGAGCTTCAGCCCACAACTGTATCTCAACGGAGGAGGAGAGCCTGCCCTTTGAAACGCGCTGAATCCGCAGAGCGGGAGACCCCTGCATGCATCCCTTGGGCCACCTCCACGTTAGGCGCCCGTCCTGACCAGGAACCGGGAGGCTGACGATCCTGCAGACAGAAGCCCTCAATTCAGCCTGCGGGAGAGGCCACGTCAGCGCGGGCAGCTCGGGCCTGCCATGCCCCGTCGGCCGAACCCTAACCCCAGGCTGGTTCCTCGGACTTCGGGCCCCAGTGGCCTGGCCCGGCAGCCCTGCAGTCTGGGGACTCCTCATTCACGACGACAGACCCTGCGGGCCCACCTACGTGGGAACGGGGCCCTTTGGACCCGTGGAGAACCCTCCTGGCCGGCAAAACCTTCACGCCCGCCTACAGACACGCACCCCACCGGAGGGCGCCCGCCCCCAAATCCGGCAGCCAGACGGACCGCCCAGCCAACGCACTCAACTCAGCCCTCCGCGGAGCCTCCCTTGGCACTGGTATGTCAGGCTTGCCATATACCCAGGAACAAACCCTAACCCAAGGTGGCGTGTTCAGGACCCGGACCCCAGAGGTCTGGCACCCAATTCCCCCCATGCAGGGCGGCCTCAGGCCGACGTCCAGACTCGGCCTCTCAGCCAGGAGCAAACGCTCTCATTGGGTGCTGTCTACGACCCTCGCGGTGAAAGAAAACAGCATGCTCCCTGGAGGCCATGCCCTCTCTCTTGGCCCCGGCGGGCCCCAAACGCAGGTGATCGAGGAGCCTCCTGAGTCCCGCACTCGACTCAGGCCTTGGGTGAGGCCATGACTGTGTTGCCAGATCAGACATGCCTTGTCCTTAAGACCTAACCCTAACCCTAACCCTAGCCCGAACCCTAAGCCTCCACCGGACCAGAAGCCCAGTTTGGGTGCTCAGGCTTCCGTCCGCAGAGGCCTGCTTCCCCAACTCTCCAGGCGGGGGAGCCCCGACCTTCAGCCCACAACTGCATCTCAATGGAGGAGGAGAGCCTGCCCTTTGAAACGGGCTGAATCCGCAGAGCGGGAGACCCCTGCATGCATCCCTTGGGCCACCTCCACGTTAGGCGCCCGTCCTGACCAGGAACCGGGAGACTGACGATCCTGCAGACACAAGCCCTCAACTCAGCCTGCGGGAGAGGCCACGTCAGCGCGGGCAGCTCGGGCCTGCCATGCCCCGTCGGCCGAACCCTAACCCTAGGCTGGTTCCTCGGACTTCAGGCCCCAGTGGCCTGGCCCGGCAGCCCTGCAGTCTGGGGACTCCTCATTCACGACGACAGACCCTGCGGGCCCACCTACGTGGGAACGGGGCCCTTTGGACCCTTGGAGAACCCTCCAGGCCGGCAAAACCTACACGGCCGCCTACAGACACGCACCCCACCGGAGGGCGCCCGCCCCCAAATCCCGCAGCCAGATGGACGCCCGACCAACGCACTCAACTCAGCCCTCCGCGGAGCCTCCCTTGGCACCGGCACGTCAGGCCTGCCATTCTCCCAGGAACAAACCCTAACCCTTGGTGACGTGTTCAGGACCCGGACCCCAGAGGTCTGGCACCCAATTCCCCCCACACAGGGCGGCCCCAGGCTGACGGCCGGACTCCGCCTCTCAGCCAGGAGCAAATGCTCTCATTGGGTGCAGTCTACGACCCTCGCGGCGAAAGAAAAGAGCATGCTCCATGCAGGCCATGCCCGCTCACTTGGCCCCTGCGGGCCCCAAACGCAGGGATTGAGGAGCCTCCTGAGTCGCGCCCTCAACTCAGGCCTTGGGTGAGGCTATGACTGTGTTGCCAGATCAGACATGCCTTTTCCCTAAGACCTAACCCTAACCCTAACCCTAGCCCGAACCCTAAGCCTCAACCGGACCCGAAGCCCAGCGTGGGTGCTCAGGATTCCGATCGCAGAGGCCTGCTTCCCGAATTATCCAGGCGGGGGAGCCCCGAGCTTCAGCCCACAACTGCATCTCAATGGAGGAGGAGAGCCTGCCCTTTGAAACGCGCTGAATCCGCAGAGCGGGAGAACCCTGCATGCATCCCTTGGGCCACCTCCACGTTAGGCGCCCGTCCTGACCAGGACCCAGGAGGCTGACGATCCTGCAGACACAAGCCCTCAACTCAGCCTGCGGGAGAGGCCACGTCAGCGCGGGCAGCTCGGGCCTGCCATGCCCCGTTGGCCGAACCCTAACCCTAGGCTGGTTCCAAGGAATTCCGGCCCCAGTGGCCTGGCCTGGCAGCCCTGCAGTCTGGGGACTCCTCATTCACGAAGACAGACCCTGGGGGCCCCCCTACGTGGGAACGGGGCCCTTTGGCCCCGTGGAGAACCCTCCTGGCCGGCAAAACCTTCACGCCCGCCTACAGACACGCACCCCACCGGAGGGCGCCCGCCCCCAAATCCGGCAGCCAGACGGACCGCCCAGCCAACGCACTCAACTCAGCCCTCCGTGGAGCCTCCCTTGGCACTGGTACGTCAGGCTTGCCATATACCCAGGAACAAACCCTAACCCTTGGTGACGTGTTCTTGACCCGGACCCCAGAGGTCTGGCACCCAATTCCCCCCACGCAGGGCGGCCCCAGGCTGACGGCCGGACTCGGCCTCTCAGCCAGGAGCAACCGCTCTCATTGGGTTCAGTCTACGACCCTCACGGTGAAAGAAAACAGCATGCTCCCTGGAGGCCATGCCCGCTCTCTTGGCCCCTGCGGGCCCCATAAGCAGGGCGCGAGGAACCTCCTGAGTCCCGACCTCAACTCAGGCCTTGGGTGAGGCCATGACTGTGTTGCCAGATCAGACATGCCTTGTCCCTAATACCTAACCCTAACCCGAACCCTAGCCCGAACCCTAAGCCTCCACCAGAACCGAAGCCCAACTTGGGTGCTCAGGTTTCCGTCCGCAGAGGCCTGCTTCCCGAATTCTCCACGTGGGGAGCCCCGAGCTTCAGCCCACAACTGCATCTCAACGGAGGAGGAGAGCCTGCCCTTTGAAACGCGCTGAATCCGCAGAGCGGGAGACCCCTGCATGCATCCCTTGGGCCAACTCCACGTTAGGCGCCCGTCCTGACCAGGAACCGTGAGGCTGACGATCCTGCAGACACAAGGCCCCAACTCAGCCTTCGGGAGAGGCCACATCAGCTCGGGCAGCTCGGGCCTGCCATGCCGCGTCGGCCGAATCCTAACCCTAGGCTGGTTCCTCGGACTTCCGGCCCCAGTGGCCAGGCCCGGCAGCCCTGCAGTCTGGGGACTCCTTATTCATGACGACAGACTCTGGGGGCCCTCCTACTTGGAACGGGGCCCTTTGGCCTCGTGGAGAACCCTCCCCGCCGGCCAAACCTACATGCCCCCCTACAGACACGCACCCCACCGGAGGGCGCCCGCCCCCAAATCCTGCAGCCCAGACGGACCGCCCGACCAACGCCCTCAACTCAGCCCTCCGCGGAGCCTCCCTTGGCACCGGCACATCAGGCCTGTATTCTCCCAGGAACAAACCCGAACCCTAGGTGGCGTGTTCAGGACCTGGACCCCAGAGGTCTGGCACCCAATTCCCCCCATGCAGGGCGGCATCAGGCTGTCGACCGGATTCGGCCTCTCAGCAAGAATCAAACGCTCTCATTGCGTGCAGTCTACGACCCTCGCGGTGAAAGAAAACAGCATGCTCCCTGGAGGCCATGCCCGCTCTCTTGGCCCCTGCGGGCCCCATAAGCAGGGCGCGAGGAACCTCCTGAGTCCCGACCTCAACTCAGGCCTTGGGTGAGGCCATGACTGTGTTGCCAGATCAGACATGCCTTGTCCCTAATACCTAACCCTAACCCGAACCCTAGCCCGAACCCTAAGCCTCTACCAGAACCGAAGCCCAACTTGGGTGCTCAGGTTTCCGTCCGCAGAGGCTTGCTTCCCGAATTCTCCACGTGGGGAGCCCCGAGCTTCAGCCCACAACTGCATCTCAACGGAGGAGGAGAGCCTGCCCTTTGAAACGCGCTGAATCCGCAGAGCGGGAGACCCCTGCATGCATCCCTTGGGCCACCTCCACGTTAGGCGCCCGTCCTGACCAGGAACCGGGAGGCTGACGATCCTGCAGACACAAGCCCTCAACTCAGCCTGCGGGAGAGGCCACGTCAGCGCGGGCAGTTCGGGCCTGCCATGCCCCATCGGCCGAACCCTAACCCTAGGCTGGTTCCTCGGACTTCAGGCCCCAGTGGCCTGGCCCGGCAGCCCTGCAGTCTGGGGACTCCTCATTCACGACGACAGACCCTGGGGGCCACCCTATGTGGGAACGGGGCCCTTTGGACCCGTGGAGAACCCTCCTGGCCGGCCAAATCTACATGCCCCCCTACAGACACGCACCCAACCGGAGGGCGCCCGCCCCAAATCCCGCAGCCAGACGGACCGCCCGGCCAACGTACTCAACTCAGCCCTCCGCAGAGCCTCCCTTGGCACTGGTACGTAAGGCCTGCCATTCTCCCAGGAACAAACCCTAACCCTAGGTGGCGTGTTCAGGACCCGGACCCCAGAGGTCTGGCACCCAATTCCCCCCATGCAGGGCGGCCTCAGGCCGACGGCCGGACTCGGCCTCTCAGCCAGGAGCAAACGCTCTCATTGGGTGCCGTCTACGACCCTCGCGGTGAAAGAAAACAGCATGCTCCCTGGAGGCCATGCCCTCTCTCTTGGCCCCTGCGGGCCCCAAACGCAGGGAGCGAGGAGCCTCCTGAGTCCCGCCCTCAACTCAGGCCTTGGGTGAGGCCATGACTGTGTTGCCAGATCAGACATGCCTTGTCCCTAAGACCTAACCCTAACCCGAACCCTAGCCCGAACCCTAAGCCTCCACCAGAACCGAAGCCCAACTTGGGTGCTCAGGTTTCCGTCCGCAGAGGCGAAGCTTCCCGAATTCTCCAGGCGGGGGAGCCCCAAGCTTCAGCCCACAACTGCATCTCAACGGAGGAGGAGAGCCTGCCCTTTGAAACGCGCTGAATCCGCAGAGCGGGAGACCCCTGCATGCATCCCTTGGGCCACCTCCACGTTAGGCGCCCGTCCTGACCAGGACCCGGGAGGCTGACGATCCTGCAGATACAAGCCCTCAACTCAGCCTGCGGGAGAGGCCACGTCAGCGCGGGCAGCTCGGGCCTGCCATGCCCCGTTGGCCGAACCCTAACCCTAGGCTGGTTCCAAGGACTTCCGGCCCCAGTGGCCTGACCCGGCAGCCCTGCAGTCTGGGGACTCCTCATTCACGACGACAGACCCTGGGGGCCCCCCTACGTGGGAACGGGGCCCTTTGGCCCCGTGGAGAACCCTCCTGGCCGGCAAAACCTTCACGCCCGCCTACAGACACGCACCCCAACGGAGGGCGCCCGCCCCCAAATCCGGCAGCCAGACGTACCGCCCAGCCAACGCACTCAACTCAGCCCTCCGCGGTGCCTCCCTTGGCACTGGTACGTCAGGCCTGCCATTTTCCCAGGAACAAACCCTAACCCTTGGTGACGTGTTCAGGACCCGGACCCCAGAGGTCTGGCACCCAATTCCCCCCACGCAGGGCGGCCACAGGCTTACGGCCGGACTCGGCCTCTCAGACAGGAGCAAACGCTCTCATTGGGTGCAGTCTACGACCCTCGCGGTGAAAGAAAATAGCATGCTCCATGCAGGCCATGCCCGCTCACTTGGCCCCTGCGGGCCCCAAACGCAGGGATTGAGGAGCCTCCTGAGTCGCGCCCTCCACTCAGGCCTTGGGTGAGGCTATGACTGTGTTGCCAGATCAGACATGCCTTGTCCCTAAGACCTAACCCTAACCCTAACCCTAGCCCGAACCCTAAGCCTCCACCGGACCCGAAGCCCAGCTTGGGTGCTCAGGCTTCCGTCCGCAGAGGCCTGCTTCCCGAATTTTCCAGGCGGGGGAGCCCCGAGCTTCAGCCCACAACTGTATCTCAACGGAGGAGGAGAGCCTGCCCTTTGAAACGCGCTGAATCCGCAGAGCGGGAGACCCCTGCATGCATCCCTTGGGCCACCTCCACGTTAGGCGCCCGTCCTGACCAGGAACCGGGAGGCTGACGATCCTGCAGACAGAAGCCCTCAATTCAGCCTGCGGGAGAGGCCACGTCAGCGCGGGCAGCTCGGGCCTGCCATGCCCCGTCGGCCGAACCCTAACCCCAGGCTGGTTCCTCGGACTTCGGGCCCCAGTGGCCTGGCCCGGCAGCCCTGCAGTCTGGGGACTCCTCATTCACGACGACAGACCCTGGGGGACGCCCTACGTGGGAACGGGGCCCTTTAGACCCGTGGAGAAACCTCCTGGCCGGCCAAACCTACATGCCCCCCTACAGACATGCACCCAAACAGAGGGCGCCCGCCCCCAAATCCGGCAGCCAGACGGACCGCTCAGCCAACGCACTCAACTCAGCCCTCTGCGGAGCCTCCCTTGGCACTGGTACGTCAGGCCTGCCATTCTCCCAGGAACAAACCCTAACCCTAGGTGGCGTGTTCAGGAACCGGACCCCAGAGGTCTGGCACCCAATTCCCCCCATGCAGGGCAGCCTCAGGCCGACGGCCGGACTCGGCCTCTCAGCCAGGAGCAAACGCTCTCATTGGGTGCTGTCTACGACCCTCGCGGTGAAAGATAACAGCATGCTCCCTGGAGGCCATGCCCGCTCTCTTGGCCCCTGCGGGCCCCAAACGCAGGGAGCGAGGAGCCTCCTGATTCCCGCCCTCAACTCAGGCCTTGGGGGAGGCCATGACTGTGTTGCCAGATCAGACATGCCTTGTCCTTAAGACCTAACCCTAACCCTAACACTAGCCCGAACCCTAAGCCTCCACCGGACCAGAAGCCCAGTTTGGGTGCTCAGGCTTCCGTCTGCAGAGGCCTGCTTCCCCAACTCTCCAGGCGGGGGAGCCCCGACCTTCAGCCCACAACTGCATCTCAATGGAGGAGGAGAGCCTGCCCTTTGAAACGGGCTGAATCCGCAGAGCGGGAGACCCCTGCATGCATCCCTTGGGCCACCTCCACGTTAGGCGCCCGTCCTGACCAGGAACCGGGAGGCTGACGATCCTGCAGACACAAGCCCTCAACTCAGCCTTCGGGAGCGGCCACATCAGCGCGGGCAGCTCGGGCCTGCCATGCCCCGTCGGCCGAATCCTAACCCTAGGCTGGTTCCTCGGACTTCCGGCCCCAGTGGCCAGGCCCGGCAGCCCTGCAGTCTGGGGACTCCTTATTCATGACGACAGACTCTGGGGGCCCTCCTACTTGGAACGGGGCCCTTTGGCCTCGTGGAGAACCCTCCCGGCCGGCCAAACCTACATGCCCCCCTACAGACACGCACCCCACCGGAGGGCGCCCGCCCCCAAATCCTGCAGCCCAGACGGACCGTCCGACCAATGCCCTCAACTCAGCCCTCCGCGGAGCCTCCCTTGGCACCGGCACATCAGGCCTGTATTCTCCCAGGAACAAACCCTAACCCTAGGTGGCGTGTTCAGGACCTGGACCCCAGAGGTCTGGCACCCAATTCCCCCCATGCAGGGCGGCATCAGGCTGTCGACCGGACTCGGCCTCTCAGCAAGAATCAAACGCTCTCATTGGGTGCAGTCTACGACCCTCGCGGTGAAAGAAAACAGCATGCTCCCTGGAGGCTATGACCGCTCTCTTGGCCCCTGCGGTCCCCATACGCAGGGAGCGAGGAGCCTCCTGAGTCCCGCCCTCAACTCAGGCCTTGGGTGAGGCCATGACTGTGTTGCCAGATCAGACATGCCTTGTCCCTAAGACCGTACCCTAACCCTAACCCTAGCCCGAAACCTAAGCCTCCACCGGACCCGAAGCCCAGCTAGGGTGCTCAGGCTTCCGTCCGCAGAGGCCTGCTTCCCGAATTCTCCACGTGGGGAGCCCCGAGCTTCAGCCCACAACTGCATCTCAACGGAGGAGGAGAGCCTGCCCTTTGAAACGCGCTGAATCCGCAGAGCGGGAGACCCCTGCATGCATCCCTTGGGCCACCTCCACGTTAGGCGCCCGTCCTGACCAGGAACCGGGAGGCTGACGATCCTACAGACACAAGCCCTCAACTCAGCCTCCGGGAGAGGCCACGTCAGCGCAGGCAGCTCGGGCCTGCCATGCCCCGTCGGCCGAACCCTAACCCTAGGCTGGTTACTCGGACTTCCGGCCCCAGTGGCATGGCCCGGCAGCCCTGCAGTCTGGGGACTCCTCATTCACGACGACAGACTCTGGGGGCCCCCCTACGTGGGAACGGGGCCCTTTGGCCCCGTGGAGAACCCTCTTGGCCGGCCAAACCTACATGCCCCGCTACAGACAACACCCCAACGGAGGGCGCCCTCCCCCAAATCCCGCGGCCAGACGGACCGACCGACCAACGCCCTCAACTCAGCCCTCCGCGGAGCCTCCCTTGGCACCGGCACATCAGGCCTGCCATTCTCCCAGGAACAAACCCTAACCCTAGGTGGCGTGTTCAGGACCCGGACCCCAGAGGTCTGGCACCCAATTTCCCCCATGCAGGGCGGCCTCAGGCCGACGGCCGGACTCGGCCTCTGAGCCAGGAGCAAACGCTCTCATTGGGTGCTGTCTACGACCCTCGCGGTGAAAGAAATCAGCATGCTCCCTGGAGGCCATGCCCGCTCTCTTGGCCCCTGCGGGCCCCAAACGCAGGGAGCGAGGAGCCTCCTGAGTCCCGCCCTCGACTCAGGCCTTGGGTGAGGCCATGACTGTGTTGCCAGATCAGACATGCCTTGTCCCTAAGACCTAACACTAAACCTAACCCTAGCCCGAAACTTAAGCCTCCACCGGACACGAAGCCCAGCTTGGGTGCTCAGGCTTCCGTCCGCAGAGGCCTGCTTCCCCAACTCTCCAGGCGGGGGAGCCCCGAGCTTCAGCCCACAACTGCATCTCAAAGGAGGACGAGAGCCTGCCCTTTGAAACACGCTGAATCCGCAGAGCGGGAGACCCCTGCATGCATCCCTTGGGCCACCTCCACGTTAGGCGCCCGTCCTGACCAGGAACCGGGAGGCTGACGATCCTGCAGACACAAGCCCTCAACTCAGCCTGCGGGAGAGGCCACGTCAGCGCGGGCAGTTCGGGCCTGCCATGCCCCATCGGCCGAACCCTAACCCTAGGCTGGTTCCTCGGACTTCAGGCCCCAGTGGCCTGGCCCGGCAGCCCTGCAGTCTGGGGACTCCTCATTCACGACGACAGACCCTGGGGGCCACCCTATGTGGGAACGGGGCCCTTTGGACCCGTGGAGAACCCTCCTGGCCGGCCAAATCTACATGTCCCCCTACAGACACGCACCCAACCGGAAGGCGCCCGCCCCAAATCCCGCAGCCAGACGGACCGCCCGGCCAACGTACTCAACTCAGCCCTCCGCAGAGCCTCCCTTGGCACTGGTACGTAAGGCCTGCCATTCTCCCAGGAACAAACCCTAACCCTAGGTGGCGTGTTCAGGACCCGGACCCCAGAGGTCTGGCACCCAATTCCCCCCATGCAGGGCGGCCTCAGGCCGACGGCCGGACTCGGCCTCTCAGCCAGGAGCAAACGCTCTCATTGGGTGCCATCTACGACCCTCGCGGTGAAAGAAAACAGCATGCTCCCTGGAGGCCATGCCCTCTCTCTTGGCCCCTGCGGGCCCCAAACGCAGGGAGCGAGGAGCCTCCTGAGACCCGCCCTCGACTCAGGCCTTGGGTGAGGCCATGACTGTGTTGCCAGATCAGACATGCCTTGTCCCTAAGACCTAACCCTAAACCTAACCCTAGCCCGAAACTTAAGCCTCCACCGGACACGAAGCCCAGCTTGGGTGCTCAGGCTTCCGTCCGCAGAGGCCTGCTTCCCCAACTCTCCAGGCGGGGGAGCCCCGAGCTTCAGCCCACAACTGCATCTCAAAGGAGGACTAGAGCCTGCCCTTTGAAACACGCTGAATCCGCAGAGCGGGAGACCCCTGCATGCATCCCTTGGGCCACCTCCACGTTAGGCGCCCGTCCTGACCAGGAACCGGGAGGCTGACGATCCTGCAGACACAAGCCCTCAACTCAGCCTGCGGGAGAGGCCACGTCAGCGCGGGCAGTTCGGGCCTGCCATGCCCCATCGGCCGAACCCTAACCCTAGGCTGGTTCCTCGGACTTCAGGCCCCAGTGGCCTGGCCCGGCAGCCCTGCAGTCTGGGGACTCCTCATTCACGACGACAGACCCTGGGGGCCACCCTATGTGGGAACGGGGCCCTTTGGACCCGTGGAGAACCCTCCTGGCCGGCCAAATCTACATGCCCCCCTACAGACACGCACCCAACCGGAGGGCGCCCGCCCCAAATCCCGCAGCCAGACGGACCGCCCGGCCAACGTACTCAACTCAGCCCTCCGCAGAGCCTCCCTTGGCACTGGTACGTAAGGCCTGCCATTCTCCCAGGAACAAACCCTAACCCTAGGTGGCGTGTTCAGGACCCGGACCCCAGAGGTCTGGCACCCAATTCCCCCCATGCAGGGCGGCCTCAGGCCGACGGCCGGACTCGGCCTCTCAGCCAGGAGCAAACGCTCTCATTGGGTGCCGTCTACGACCCTCGCGGTGAAAGAAAACAGCATGCTCCCTGGAGGCCATGCCCTCTCTCTTGGCCCCTGCGGGCCCCAAACGCAGGGAGCGAGGAGCCTCCTGAGTCCCGCCCTCAACTCAGGCCTTGGGTGAGGCCATGACTGTGTTGCCAGATCAGACATGCCTTGTCCCTAAGACCTAACCCTAACCCTAACCCTAGCCCGAACCCTAAGCCTCCACCGGACCCGACGCCCAGATTGGGTGCTCAGGCTTCCGTCCGCAGAGGCCTGCTTCCCGAATTTTCCAGGCGGGGGAGCCCCGAGCTTCAGCCCACAACAGCATCGCAACGGAGGATGAGAGCCTACCCTTTGAAAAGCGCTGAATCCACAGAGCGGGAGACCCCTGCATGCATCCCTTGGGCCACCTCCACGTTAGGCGCCCGTCCTGATCAGGAACCGGGAGGCTGACGATCCTGCAGACACAAGCCCTCAAATCAGCCTGCGGGAGAGGCCACTTCAGCGCAGGCAGCTAGGGCCTGCCATGCCCCATCGGCCGAACCCTAACCCTAGGCTGGTTCCTCGGACTACCGACCCCAGTTGCCTGGCCCGGCAGCCCTGCTGTCTGGGGACTCCTCATTCACGACGACAGACTCTGGGGGCCCCCTACGTGGAACGGGGCCCTTTGGACCCGTGGAGGACCCTCTTGGCCGGCCAAACCTACATGCCCCGCTACAGACACACACCCCAACGGAGGGCGCCCTCCCCCAAATCCCGCAGCTGACGAACCCCCCGACCAACGCCCTCAACTCAGCCCTCCGTGGAGCCTCCCTTGGCACTGGTACGTCAGGCCTGCCATATTCCCAGGAACAAACCCTAACCCTAGGTGGCGTGTTCAAGACCCGGACCCCAGAGGTGTGGCACCCAATTCCCCCCATGCAGGGCGGCCTCAGGCCGACGTCCGGACTCGGCCTCTGAGCCAGGAGCAAACGCTCTCATTGGGTGCAGTCTACGACCCTCGCGGTGAAAGAAAACAGCATGCTCCCTGGAGGCCATGCCCGCTCTCTTGGCCCCTGCGGGCCCCGTAAGCAGGGAGCGAGGAACCTCCTGAGTCCCGCCCTCAACTCAGGCCTTGGGTGAGGCCATGACTGTGTTGCCAGATCAGACATGCCTTGTCCCAAGACCTAACCCTAACCCTAACCCTAGACCGAACCCTAAGCCTCCACCGGACCCGAAGCCCAGCTTGGGTGCTCAGGCTTCCGTTCGCAGAGGCCTGCTTCCCCAACTCTCCAGGCGGGGGAGCCCCGAGCTTCAGCCCACAATGCATCTCAACGGAGAAGGAGAGCCTGCCCTTTGAAACGCGCTGAATCCGCAGAGCGGGAGACCCCTGCATGCATCCCTTGGGCTACCTCCACATTAGGCGCCCGTCCTGACCAGGAACCGGGAGGCTGACGATCCTGCAGACACAAGCCCTCAAATCAGCCTGCGGGAGAGGCCACGTCAGCGCGGGCAGCTCGGGCCTGCCATGCCCCGTCGGCCGAACCCTAACCCTAGGCTGGTTCCTCGGACTTCCGGCCCCAGTGGCCTGGCCCGGCAGCCCTGCAGTCTGGGGACTCCTCATTCACGACGACAGACTCTGGGGGCCCCCCTACGTGGGAACGGGGCCCTTTGGCCCCATGGAGAACCCTCGTGGCTGGCCAAACCTACATGCCCCCCTACAGACACGCACCCCACCGGAGGGCGCCCGCCCCCAAATCCCGCAGCCAGACGGACCGGCCGACCAACGCCCTCAACTCAGCCCTCCGCGGAGCCTCCCTTGGCACCGGCACATCAGGCCTGTATTCTCCCAGGAACAAACCCTAACCCTAGGTGGCGTGTTCAGGACCTGGACCCCAGAAGTCTGGCACAAACTTCCCCCAACACAGGGCGGCCTCAGGCTGAAGGCCGGACTCGGCCTCTCAGCCAGGAGCAAACGCTGTCATTGTGTGCAGTCTACGACCCTCGCGGTGAAAGAAAACAGCATGCTTCCTGGAGGCCATGCCCGCTCTCTTGGCCCCTGCGGGCCCCAAACGCAGGGAGCGAGGAGCCTCCTGAGTCCCGCCCTCAACTCAGGCCTTGGGTGAGGCCATGACTGTGTTGCCAGATCAGACATGCCTTGTCCCTAAGACCTTACCCTAACCCTAACCCTAGCCCGAAACCTAAGCCTCCACCGGACCCGAAGCCCAGCTAGGGTGCTCAGGCTTCCGTCCGCAGAGGCCTGCTTCCCGAATTCTCCACGTGGGGAGCCCCGAGCTTCAGCCCACAACTGCATCTCAACGGAGGAGGAGAGCCTGCCCTTTGAAACGCGCTGAATCCGCAGAGCGGGAGACCCCTGCATGCATCCCTTGGGCCACCTCCACGTTAGGCGCCCGTCCTGACCAGGAACTGTGAGGCTGACGATCCTGCAGACACAAGGCCCCAAATCAGCCTGCGGGAGAGGCCACATCAGCACGGGCAGCTCGGGCCTGCCATGCCCTGTCGGCCGAATCCTAACCCTAGGCTGGTTCCTCGGACTTCCGGCCCCAGTGATCTGGCCCGGCAGCCCTGCAGTCTGGGGACTCCTCATTCACGACGACAGACTCTGGGGGCCCCCTACGTGGAACGGGGCCCTTTGGACCCGTGGAGGACCCTCTTGGCCGGCCAAACCTACATGCCCCGTCACAGACACACACCCCACCGGAGGGCGCCCGCCCCCAAATCCCGAAGCCAGACGGACCGCCCGACCAACGCCCTCAACTCAACCCTCCGCGGAGCCTCTCTTGGCACCGGCACATCAGGCCTGTATTCTCCCAGGAACAAACCCTAACCCTAGGTGGCGTGTTCAGGACCTGGACCCCAGAGGTCTGGCACCCAATTCCCCCCATGCAGGGCGGCCTCAGGCTGACAGCCGGACTCGGCCTCTCAGCGAGGAGCAAACCCTCTCATTGTGTGCAGTCTACGACCCTCGCGGTGAAAGAAAACAGCATGCTCCCTGGAGGCCATGCCCGCTCTCTTGGCCCCTGCGGGCCCCAAACGCAGGGAGCGAGGAGCCTCGTGAGTCGCGCCCTCAACTCAGGCCTTGGGTGAGGCCATGACTGTGTTGCCAGATCAGACATGCCTTGTCCCTAAGACCTAACCCAAACCCTAACCCTAGCCCGAACCCTAATCCTCCACCGGACCCAACGCCCAGCTTGGGTGCTCAGGCTTCCATCCACAGAGGCCTGCTTCGCCAACTCTCCAGGCGGGGGAGCCCCGAGCTTCAGCCCACAACAGCATTGCAACGGAGGAGGAGAGCCTGCCCCTTGAAACGCGCTGAATCCACAGACTGTGAGACCCCTGCCTGCATCCCTTGGGCCACCTCCACGTTAGGCGCCCGACCTGACCAGGAACCGGGAGGCTGACGATCCTGCAGACACAAGCCCTCAACTCAGCCTGCGGGAGAGGCCACATCAGCGCGGGCAGCTCGGGCCTGCCATGCCCCGTCGGCCGAACCCTAACCCTAGGCTGGTTCCTCGGACTTCCGGCCCCAGTGGCCTGGCCCGGCAGCCCTGCATCCGGGGACTCCTCTTTCACGACGACAGACTATGGGGGCCCCCCTACGTGGGAAAGGGGCCCTTTGGCCCCATGGAGAACCCTCCTAGCTGGCCAATCCTACATGCCCCCAACAGACACGGACCCCACCGGAGGGCGCCCGCCCCCAAATCCCGCAGCCAGATGGACGCCCGACCATCGCCCTCAACTCAGCCCTCCGCGGAGCCTCCCTTGGCACGGCACAGCAGGCCTGCCATTCTCCCAGGAACAAACGCTAACCCTAGGTGGCGTGTTCAAGGCCCGGACCCCAGAGGTCTGGCACCCAATTCCCCCCACGCAGGGCGGCCTCAGGCTGAAGGCCAGAGTCGGCCTCTCAGCCAGGAGCAAACGCTGTCATTGTGTGCAGTCTACGACCCTTGCGGTGAAAGAAAACAGCATGCTTCCTGGAGGCCATGCCCGCTCTCTTGGCCCCTGCGGGCCCCAAATGCAGGGAGCGAGGAGCCTCCTGAGTCCCGCCCTCAACTCAGGCCTTGGGTGAGGCCATGACTGTGTTGCCAGATCAGACATGCCTTGTCCCTAAGACCTAACCCTAACCCTAACCCTAGCCCGAACCATAAGCCTCCACCGGACCCGAAGCCCAGCTTGGGTGCTCAGGCTTCCGTCCGCAGAGGCCTGCTTCCCGAATTCTCCAGGCGGGGGAGCCCCGAGCTTCAGCCCACAACTGCATCTCAACGGAGGAGGAGAGCCTGCCCTTTGAAACGCGCTGAATCCGCAGAGCGGGAGACCCCTGCATGCATCCCTTGGGCCACCTCCACGTTAGGCGCCCGTCCTGACCAGGAACCGGGAGGCTGACGATCCTACAGACACAAGCCCTCAACTCAGCCTCCGGGAGAGGCCACGTCAGCGCAGGCAGCTCGGGCCTGCCATGCCCCGTCGGCCGAACCCTAACCCTAGGCTGGTTACTCGGACTTCCGGCCCCAGTGGCATGGCCCGGCAGCCCTGCAGTCTGGGGACTCCTCATTCACGACGACAGACTCTGGGGGCCCCCCTACGTGGGAACGGGGCCCTTTGGCCCCGTGGAGAACCCTCTTGGCCGGCCAAACCTACATGCCCCGCTACAGACAACACCCCAACGGAGGGCGCCCTCCCCCAAATCCCGCGGCCAGACGGACCGCCCGACCAACGCCCTCAACTCAGCCCTCCGCGGAGCCTCCCTTGGCACCGGCACATCAGGCCTGCCATTCTCCCAGGAACAAACCCTAACCCTAGGTGGCGTGTTCAGGACCCGGACCCCAGAGGTCTGGCACAAAATTTCCCCAACACAGGGCAGCCTCAGGCTGAAGGCCGGACTCGCCCTCTCAGCCAGGAGCAAACGCTCTCATTGTGTGCAGTCTACGACCCTCGCGGTGAAAGAAAACAGCATGCTCCCTGGAGGCCATGCCCGCTCTCTTGGCCCCTGCGGGCCCCAAACGCAGGGATCGAGGAGCCTCCTGAGTCGCTCCCTCAACTCAGGCCTTGGGTGACGTCATGACTGTGTTGCCAGATCAGACATGCCTTGTCCCTAAGACCTAAACCTAACCCTAACCCTAGCCCAAACCCTAAGCCTCCACCGTACCTGAAGCCCAGCTTGGGTGCTCAGGCTTCCGTCCGCAGAGGCCTGCTTCCCCAACTCTCCAGGCGGGGGAGCCCCGAGCTTCAGCCCACAACTGCATCTCAACGGAGGAGGAGAGCCTGCCCTTTGAAACGCGCTGAATCCGCAGATCGGGAGACCCCTGCATGCATCCCTTGGGCCACCTCCACGTTAGGCGTCCGACCTGACCAGGAACCGGGAGGCTGACGATCCTGCAGACACAAGCCCTCAACTCAGCCTGCGGGAGAGGCCACGTCAGCGCGGGCAGCTCGGGCCTGCCATGCCCCGTCGGCCGAACCCTAACCCTAGGCTGGTTCCTCGGACTTCTGGCCCCAGTGGCCTGGCCCGGCAGCCCTGCAGTCTGGGGACTCCTCATTCATGACGATAGACTCTGGGGGCCCCCCTACGTGGGAACGGGGCCCTTTGGCCCCGTGGAGAACCCTTCTGGCTGGCCAAACCTACATGCCCCCCTACAGACACGCACCCCACCGGAGGGCGCCCGCCCCAAATCCCGCAGCCAGACGAACCCCCGGACCAACGCCCTCAACTCAGCCCTCCGCGGAGCCTCCCTTTGCACCGGCACATCAGGCCTGCCATTCTCCCAGGACAAAACCCTAACCCTAGGTAGGGTGTGCAGGCTCTGGACCCCAGAGGCCTGACACCCAACCCCTCCCATGGACGGGAAGATCAGACTGACGGCTGGACTACGCATCTCAGCCAGGAGGAGACCGTTTATTTGGTGCTCTCTAACACCCTCAAAGCAGTGCAAACCGGCATGCTCCCCTGGAGCCATTCTGGGCATCTTTGCCCCTCGAGGCCGAAAACCCAGGGCCTGAGGAGCCTCCTGATTCTTGCTCTCACCTCAGGCCTTGGCTGATCCAATATCTGTGCTGGCAGATACGACCTGTCTTGTCCCTAAGACATAACCCTAACCCTCAGCCTAACCCTAAGAATGATAATAACCCTAACCGTAATCCTAACCCTAACCCTAATCCCTAAACCCTAACCCTCACCCTAACCCTAGGCCTAAACCTAACCCTAACCCTCCTCTAACCCTCACCCTAACCCTAACCCTCCAGACTTGGGATTCCAAAGCCACACCACAAAACTCTGCCTGCCCTCTGGAAAGAACGGTGCATGAGCACCTAAACACACTCTCACCATCGGCAGCTCCCCGGACATACTGCCGGACTCTGCCGCAATGCCAGGTCCATGTCCTCCACTCCGCCCTGAGGGAGCCCGCCTCAACACCAGCATATCGGAGCTGCCATGCCCCTAGTCCTAACCCTAACACTAGGTTGTGTGTACAGGCTTCCGTACCCAGAGGCCTAGCCCCCAAACCCGCCAGATTGGGTATGCCTCTGACTCACTGTGGAAGTCTGCCGACTGCCTATGGTGTTATGGTGCCATTTGGAGCTACTCAGATCTCAGAGCAGGAGATAACTTCATGCTCTCCAAGGCAGGCACCAGCATCGGAGCCCCTCCTGAACACAAACCCAGATTCGCATGAGCCACCTCTCACCTGCCCTCCACTCAGCCCGCCGGGGAGCCCGCCTCAGCACTGGCAGATCGGGCCTGTCTTTCCCAAAGACCCTAACCCTAGTTTGGGTTTTCAGGCTTCCATCCCAAGAGGCCTAGCCTCCAAGCCCCCTGGATTAAGGACCCCTGAGCAAAATTGCAGAAATACAACTTCCACGCGTGACGAAACCTTGCAGTTTGGAGTTGCTGAACCCTCAGAGGGGGAGAAACCTTCAAGCCCCCGTAAAGCTACCCCCACGATTGGCAGCACCCCAGGCCATGAAGCCAGTTTCTGCCAAGCTACT
The DNA here is from genome assembly GCF_963455335.1 of Martes martes. NCBI lineage: Eukaryota > Metazoa > Chordata > Mammalia > Carnivora > Mustelidae > Martes > Martes martes. The sequence continues at coordinate 122,164,935 of NC_137897.1, read as the reverse complement.
GGACACATGTCCTCAACTCAGCCCTGAGGGGAGCCCATCTCAGCACCGGCAGATTGGGCCTGCCATGACCCTAGACCCTAACCCTAACCCTAGGTGGGGTGTACAGCCTTCTGTGCCCAGAGGCCTGTACCCCAAGCCCATCACACTGGGGATGCCTGAGACTACCGCCAGCACTCCCCTGGCCTCCTAGGGCAAAATGGTGCCATTTGGAACTGTGCAGGAACCTCAGAGCAGGAGAAACCTGCATGCCCCCCCAGGACAACACCAGCCTCTTTGCCCCACCCCCATACACAAACCCAAACCCCAACTCCTGCCTGATTCCTGCCCTCCATTCAGCCAAACCGGGAGACCACCTCAATTCCAGCAGATCGGGCCTGCCATGTCCCTAGGCCTTAACCCTAACCCGAGTTTGGATTTTCAGGCTTCCATCCCAAGAGGCCTGGCCCCCACGCCCCCCGGATTAGGACTTCTGAGCAACACCACAGGACACAACCTGTCACACGAGTGGAAACCTTGTGGTTTGGAGCTGCAATGAACCCTCAGAGGGGGAGAAACCTGCATGAAACTCTAAAGCCACCCCAACCATCGGCAGCCCCTCTGGCCATAGAGCTGGATTCCATCCCGCCACCCAATGCAGACCCTCAACACAGCCCATAGGGGATCCCGTCTCAGCACTGGCAGATCGGGCCTGCCATGCCCTTAGGCCCTAGCCTTAACCCTAGTTTGGGTTTTCAGGCTTCCATTCTGAGGGTCCTGGCAACAAAGCCCCCCGGATTAAGGAACAAAGACATGCACCCCAGGACTCCGATCGCCACACAGTAGGATCCTGTGCCATTTGGAGTTGTGCTGAACCCTCAGAGAGGGAGAAACCTGCCCCTCTACAGGCACTCCCACCATCTGCGGCCCCCCTGGCCATAAAACCGGATTCTGCTGAGCTGCCGGACGCATGCCCTCAACTCTACCCTGAGGGGACCCCACCCCAACATCAGCAGATCGGGCCACCATGCCCCTACGCCCTTACCATAACCCCTGTTTAGGTTTTCAGGCTTCCATCCCAGGAGGTCTGGCTCCCACATCCCCCAGATGAAGGACTCCTGAGTAAACACCACAGGACTCCACCTGCCACACGGGAGGAATCCCTGTGGTTTGGAGCTGCGCCGAAACCTCAGACGGGGGAAACCTGCAAGCACCCCTAATGACACCCCCACCATGAGTCACCCCCATGGCCATAAAACCGGATTCTGCTGCGACGCCAGATCTATGCCCTCCACTTGGCCCTTAGGGGAGCCCGCATCTGCACCGGCACGTCAGGCCCGCCATGCCTTAGGCCCTAACCCTAACCCTAGGTGGGGTGTACCAGCTTTCAAGCCCAGAGACCTGTCCCCCAAGCCCGCCAGATGGGGCACCTCTGAGACTCATGCTGATATAGATTAAGGATGCCTCAGGGACACCCCAGGACTGTGTCCACGACACGGGGGGAAGCCATGCCATTTGGAGCTCTGCAGAACCCTCAGGGTGGGAGGAACCTGCATGCAACCCTGAGGACACCCCCAGCTTCTGTGGCATCCCTAGACCCAAACTCGGAGTCTGACGTGCCACCTGATACCCACCCTGAAGTCAGCCCACCAGGGAGCCCACCTCAGCACCAGCAGATTGAGCATGTCATGCCCCTAGGCCCTTACCATAACTCTAGTTTCTGATTTCAGGCTTCCATTCCAAGAGGCCTGGCCCCCAAACTCCCCAGATTCAGGACCCCTTTGTTACAAGCCAGAAACCTGACCGCCATGCAGGGAGAAGCCATACCGTTTGGAGCTCCACAGTTCCCTCAGAGAGGGAGAAACCAGCATGCCCCTCTAAAGCCACCCCCACCATCAGCCATCCCTCTGGACAGAAGCCCTGACTCTTCTGCATGGCAGGACGCATTCCCTCAACTCAATCCCGAGGTATCCCACCTCAGTGTTGGCAGATCAGGCCTGCCATGCCCCAACGCCATTACCCTAACCCTATGGTGCATTTCCAGGCTTCCTTCCCCAGGGACCTGTCCCACAATCGCTCTAGATTGGGAACCTTGGAGCCACACTGTAGGAGTCCACCTGCCACTCAGCAGGAAATCAGTCCCATTGGAGCTGTGCAGAACCCTCAGAGCCAGAGAAACCTGCATGCCCCCAGGAGGACTCCCCCACGTTCTGCAGTCCCCCGGCTACAAACGCAGAGCCTGATGGGCCACTAGACCCCCATCTTCAACTCAGCTCCTTGGGGAACTCACCTCAGCGCCAGCAGTTCGAGCCCACCACGCCACTAGCTCAGCTCTCCTCAGGGACCCCTGCCAGCTCTAGGCAGACCTCAACTCCCCTGTCTGCGGCAAAGCTCTGGGATCCCCCCTCCTTCTTCTCAATTTACACTGGCCCAGGCGTTCATGAGAAAGGGAAAGGCTACCTCCTGCATGCTTAATACCTCCTTTCCTCTTCTGCCCTATTTCTCTCCACTTACCTTTGTACCTGGGCAGACTGAAAGGAACATATCAGTGGTACATGGACATGCTCTGAGATCTAAATCTTTCATGGCAGCTTTCGGAGGGCTCCTTATGCAATAGGAAACTAGTGTATCCTGCCACAGAGTGTTTCAAAATGATCATCTACAGAACAGGAGAGCAAAAGTCATTCCAGTTTTACCTCAGTCTTCATGAAGTAGAACATGGTCTTCTTTTCTTCATTGGCTTCACTTCCAATTCGTTTCCATGCAGTGTTCATTCATCTCCTTCAGGAGTAGGATTTTGTGATTCCTCACCTGCATAGAACACGCAGAGCTCATCACAGCAAGTACTCTCCCTAATAGCAGTCCCACATTGAACCCTTCCCCCCAACACCCCTGCCCTCTAGCAACCCTCAGTTTGTGCTCTAAGTTTGAGCCTGTTTCTTCATTGGCCTTACTCCCCTCACTATGTTCATCTGTTTTCTTTCTGAAATTCCATAGAAGTGAAGTTATAGGCTATGGGTCTTTTCTTCCTGATTTTACTTAGGTAAATCCACTGTAGATCCATCCACATCCTTGCAGATGGTAAGATTTCATCCTTTTTGAACCTGGCTCATATTCCATTGAGAAGACGTGGGAGAATGAATACACACACACACACACACACACATATATATATATATATATATGAAATCACTTATATATGTTCAGTTCTTATATTCAGTTCTTAGCTTTTGGAGGACACACCATATTCTTTTTTAGAGTGGCTGCAACAATGCGCATGCCCACCAACAGTGTAGGAGGGTTCCGTTTTTTGTTTTTTTAAGATTTTAGTTATTTATTTGACAGACAGAGATCACAAGCAGGCAGAGAGGCAGACAGAGAGAGAGGGCGATACAGGCTCCCCGCTGAGCAGAGAGCCCAATGCGGGGCTCGATCCCAGGACCCTGGGATCATGACCTGAGCCAAAGGCAGTGGCTTAACCCACTGAGCCACCCAGGGGCCCCCAAGGGTTCCACTTTCAGCAGAACATTCCCTGCCAGCAATTTCCTAAGGAGGAAATGTAAAACCTGTGGGATAACCTGACTCACCGAGCTTCAGGCAAGCAGCCACAGAAATCCACCACAGAAATTCACAGGGTTCCTGACACCAAGGCCCTTGAAGCCACCGGAATGCATGGATCCAGGGAAATCCCAAAGACTCTCCTTCTGACTTCACCACCCATGAAACTGCAGAGAAAATAGAGCATGTCCAACCATATATAGCCGTTTGAGTGAACCTAGGAAGACAAGCATCCCTTTTATATTGTCCCAAGGCTCCTTGGAATCATTTTGAATTTTCCCTCTGCCCTCATTGGAACTCTTTGGATGCAAAGACGAATCCATTAGGATCCATCACCTTGGACAAAGGAGAAGCCATCATCCAAGGCTCTATCTGACCAGAAACAGCCACCTGCCTCTCGATGCCAGCCATTCCAACACAGCCTAGGCCCAGTGGAATAAACACTGTTAGATGAAGGAATACTTTCTATGTTCAAAATGCACACCAAGTCAGTCTCATCTTCTCTTTAGAATCCAAGGGATTGCCTAGGAAAAAGATGTTCCAAATGCCTTTGTAAGCCCGAAATAAGCAGAGAAAATGAGATCCCTGCCAGGTGCTCCCTGCAGAGAATCTCAGGAACTCTGGCACCCTCACTAGATATCTTAGAGCTGGTTCGGTGTGCCAATTGTGAGCTCCACTGGAGACAAGACATAAGCCCAGGAGGTTTGGGGTGAAAGAGAAGTTTTACCTCCCATCCTGGCATGGATGTGCCCCATGGGCCTGCTCTTTTCTCTGAACACTGACTTCCTGGGACACGCTGCATGACCGACTCAGACGCTGATTTCCAAACTTCAGGTCTCGTGGAGCCAGAGTGAAGAAGGGTCATCAGGTGCGGATAAGCAGGCGCCTCCCACCTAATGCCTGCACACCTGCTCCGATTCCTGGGAGAAGGAGAGACACATGCTTGTTTCTTAACTGGTCATTGACTTCCTTCTAAAGCTGACCAGTGCCCTTGTCCTTTTTGGAGAAACAAACATACTCTTCCAAACAAACACTCAACTCCTCGGAGGCACCATGAATCGGGTTTGGTTCCCCCGACTCCAGAGCCTGACTGGGAGGACCCTCCTGAACCATCCTGACAGCACATTACCAGCAAACCTGGGGAATCGGGGCACAATGTTGAGTGGGGGCTCAGCTCCAGGGGTTCTTATGACCACTCTTGAGCCTGGAGAAACAGAGACTCTACAGCTCACCACTCCGTCCTGCAGAAACAAGCTGTCGTTCCTCACGATCCAGGGTCTCTCACCCAGCACCTCCCCACGGCCCCCAGGGCCAGCAGGCTGCACGGACTCCTCTTCCAGGGTGTTTCCCAGGGCAGCTCGCCACTGCCTCCAGTGGTGGCAAGCAGCATCGCCACGTCTTCCAGGGTCTCTGGCGCCACGGCTCACCGCTCCCTCCAGTGGCGTGAACTGGCACTGCGGGGCTTTCCACAGACTCCTAACCCTCCACAGGTCTGAAGCCACACGGGCACGGTCCCTCCAGATCGGGGACCTCTGGGCCACACCCCAGGAACCCACCTGCCACCCAGGAGGAAACTTTTGAAGCTGCGCAGGGCCCTCAGAATGGAAAAAACCCACATGCATCCCTGGGGACACCCCCAAATTGGACGGTCCCCACAGTCACAAACTCACAGCCTGATGTGCTTCCTGACCCCCACGTTCGACTCAGCCCCTGGGGATCCACCCTCAGCACCGGGAGGTAGGGCCTGGATACTCCTAAGCCCTAACCCAAACTCTGGGTTGTGTTTCCAGGCTTCCGTGCCCAGAGACATGGCCAACAATCCCTCCAGATTGGGACCCCCTGAGCCCCAACCAAGGACTCCGCCTACCATCCAGGAGAAAACCATGCCATTCGGAGCTACCCAAACCCTCAGACCAGGAGAAACTCACATGCATTCTAGAGGCCACCCTCACCTCTGATGGCCCACATGGCAACAAAACCCAGAGAATGACGTGCCGCTTGACCCCTGTCCTTGACTCAGCCCATAGGGGATCCCGCCTCAGCAATGGCAGATTGGGCCTGCCATGCCCCTAGGCCCTAACCCTAACCCTACGTTGGCTTTTCAGGCTTCTGTCCCCAGAGACCTGGCCCCCAAGCCCTCCAGATTGGGGACACCTGAGACACACGCCAGGACTCTGGATGCCACCCAGGAAGGAACTGTGCTGTTAGGAGCTGCACAAAACCCACAGGGCAGGAGAAACCTGCATGCTCCTCTAAAGCCACCCCCACCATTGGCGGCCCCCCCCAGCCATGAAGCCAGATTCTGCCATGACACCAGACACATACCCTCAACTCACCCCTGAGGGGAGCCCACCTCAGTGCTGTCAGATAGGGCCTGCCATGCCACTAGGCCCTAACCCTAACCCTAGGTCAGGTGTACAGGCTTCTGTGCCCAGAGGGCTGGCTCCCAAGCCCGTCAGATTGGGGATGCCTGAGACTCACACCAGCACACTGCCAGCTGCCTAGGGTGAAACTGTGCCATTTGGAGCTGCGCAGAAAACTCAGAGCGGGAGAAACCTGCATGACCCCGGGCCACCCCCAGCATTTGCGCACCCCCTAGACACAAACCAGAATTCCAATACGCCACCCGACACCCACCCTCAACTCAGCTACCAGGGAGCCATTCTCAGCACTGACAGATCGACCCTGCCATGCCCCTAGGCCCTAACCCTAAGCCTAGTTTGGGTTTTCAGGCTTCCATCCTGAGGGGCCTGGTCACCAAGTCCCCCAAATTATGGACCCCTGAGCCACACCCCATGACTCCACCTGCCACCCAGGAGGAAACCATGCCATTTGAAGCTGCACAAAATGCTCAGAGCGGGTGAAACCTTCATGGTCCCATTGAGGTCACCCCCGCCTTCGGCACCCCACCAGGCCGCAAACAGGGAGGCTGACGCTCAGCTGGAACCCTTCCCTCAACTCTGAACCCAGAGAGCTCCCCAGCGCGGGGGCCTGACCCATGTTCCTGGATGGTCGCGACACGCACCTAGTGAGAAGTGCTCTAGACTGTGGGCACCAGCACGGCCCGAATCATGGCCCAATGCTGGCCAATTCTCATGAGTTTTCTGCCCAGAAATCTCATGAGAACTGGCCACAAGACTCCCAGCAAACTCGCTACCGAAGGCTCAGGCACGCAGGGCTGCTGCTGGTCCTGGCCCAGGGTGCCGAGTGGTCGCAGCCCGAACCCTGCAAGAAAGCCATCTACAAGTCAGGCATACGCAAGACCAATGCCTCCTGCTACTCAGCCCCCTGTAGTGCCCACCCTGGCACTGGAGAATCAGACTGCCATGCCCCTAGGCCCTGGCCATAACCCTTGGTTGGGTTTTCAGTCTTCCATCCCCAGGGGCCTTTCCCTTGAGTCCTCAGATTGGGGACCCCTGAGCCACACCCCAAGACTCTGCCTGCCACCCAGGAGGAAACTGTACCGTTTGGAGCCTCCCAAAACCCAGGAGAAACCTGCATGTCCCCCCAAGGCCACCCCCACCTTCAGTGCCCAGCTGGGCCACAAACATAGAGCCAGATGCTCAGCCGGAACCCCTGCCTCAACTGTGTCCATGGAGAACCTCCTATGTGGGGACCCTCAAGGGAGCCTCATGGTCCTGGCCCATGTTCCCAAGATGTCCACTACAAGCACCTAGAGAAAAAGTGCTCTAGACCGCGGGTGTCAGTGTGGCCCGAAGTGCCACCCAACAACAACCAATTCTCACGAGCTCTCTGCCAAATTGATATTGATCTGAGCAGAAAGCTTGTGAGAATTGTTGGGAAACCCCCAGTGAACTTGCTTCCAGTGACTCGGAGCCACAGGGCGACCGCCTGGGCCTAGCATGGAGTCCGGAGTAGTGCAGCCCAAACCCCGCAAGAAAGCCATCTATGAGCCAGGTGCACATGTGGCCAACCCCTCCAGCTACTCAGTCCTCTGGTGTGCCCACGCCGGTGCTGGCAGATCGGGCCTGCCATGTCCCCAGGCCCTCACCCTAATGCTCAGTTGGGTTTTCAGGCTTCCATCCCCAGGGGCCTGTCCCCCGAGCCCTCCAGATTGGGGATACCAAAGACACACCCCAGGAGTCTGCCTGCCACCCAGGAGGACAGCGTGCCTTTTGGAGCTGTGCAGAACCCTCAGACAGGGAGAAACCTGCATTCCAACCTGAGGCCACAACCACCCATGGCAGCCCCCCTGGCCACAAAACCCGGAGACTGACGCACCGCCTAACCACCATCCTCGATTCACCCTCTAGGGAGTCTCACCTTTGTGCCAGCATATCGGGCCTGCCATGCCCCTAGGCCCTGACCCTACCCTAGGTTGGTTTTTCAGGCTTCTTTCCCCAGAGACGTGGCCCCCAAGCCCTCCAGATTGAGGACCCCTGAGCCACACCCCAGGACTCCACTGCCACCCACAATGAAACTGTGCTGTTCAGAGCTGCCCAAAACCCTCAGAGTGGGAGAAAACCTGCATGCTCCACCAAGGCCACCCACATCCATTGCCCCGCCAGGCCACAAACAAGGAGGCTGATGCTCAGCCTTACCCCCTCCCTCAACTGTGCCCCCGGGATGCTCCCTTGGTGGGGGCGCTCGGTGGAGCCACATGGGACCAGCCCATGTTCCCGCATGGCCGTGATATGCATCTAAGCGAGAAAGTGCTCTAGACCACAGCCACACGTGCAGCCCATAAAGCCACCCATGCCAGCCAATTCTTACAAGATTTATGGCCAAATCAATATCAATTTGGGCAGAAAAATTGTCAGAATTGGCAGGAAAACTCCAGGCATCCTTGCTTGGGCAACACGGCAGGCTGGGCCACCACCTAGGCCTGAGCCAGAGTCCCGAGTGGTCGCAGATCAAACCCTGAGAGAAAGCCCTCTGCGAGGCAGGTCAACCACTCCTGCTACTCAGCCCCCTGGGGTTCCCGCCCTGGCACTGGCAGATCAGATCTGTCATGCCCCTAGGCCCTGGCCCCATAGCTCAGTTTGGTTTTCAGCCTTCCATCCCCAGAAGCCTGTCCCCGAGCCCTCAAGATTGGAGACCCTGGAGCCACACCCCAGGAGTCTGCCTGCCACCCAAGAGGAAACCGTGCCATTTGGACCTACGCAGAACCCTCAGACCGGGAGAAATCTGCATGCCTCCCTGAGGCTAACCCCACCTCTGGCAGCCACCCCTGGCCACAAAAACCGGAGCCTGATGCACTGCCTGACCCCCGTGCTCGACTCAGCACCCCTGGGATCCCACTTCAGTGCCACCAGATTAGGCCTACTATGCCCCTAGGCCCTAACCCTAACCCTACTTTACTTTTCAGACTTCTGTCCCCAGAGACCTGACCCCCAAGCCCTCCAGGTTGGAGATCCCTGAGCCACACCCCAGGACTATGCCTGCCACCCAGGAGGAAACCGTGCCATTCATAGCTGTGCAAAACCCTCAGAGCAAGAGATACCTGCATATCCCCCCTGAAGCCACCCCCACCATTGGCGCCCCAATGGGCAACAAACACAGAGAGTGACACTCAGCCAGATACCCTCCCTCAACTCTGCCCCTGGAAAGCTTCCCTGCACGGGGGCCCTTAGGGGAGCCGCGTGGGCCCGGCCAGAGTTCCGGGATGGCCAAGACACCCACCTAGTGAGAAAGTGCTGTAGAACTTGGGCACCAGCCCAGCCCAAATTGCCACCCAATGCCGGGCAATTCTCACGAGCTTTCTGCCCAAATTGATATCAACTTGGGAAGAAAGCCCATGAGAATTGGCTGGGAAACCCCCGTGGAACACACTTCCAGCAGTGCAGACCCACAGGGCCGCCACCTGGGCCTGTCCTGGGATCCCGAGTGGTCGCAGCCCAAACCCTGCAAGAAAGCCCTCTAAGAGCCATGTGCATGTGAGGCCAATGCCTCCCACGACTCAGTCCCCTGGGGTGCATGCCCCAGTGCTGGCAGATTGGGCCTGCCATGGCTGTAGGCCCTTGCCCTAACCCTTGGTTGGGTTTTCAGTCTTCTGTCCCCAGGGACCTGTCCCCCAAGCCCTCCAGATTGGTGACTCTGGAGCCAAACCCCAGAGTCCACCTGCCACCCAGGAGTCAACTGTGCCGCTTAGAGCTGCACAAGAACCTCAGAGCAGGAGAAACCTTCATGCCCCCCTCAAGGCCACCCCCACCTTGGGTTCCCCACCAAGCCGCAAGCACGGAGGGTGACACTCAGCTGGACCCCCTCCCTCCACTCTGCCTCTGGAAAGCTCCCTTGTGCAGGGTTCATTGTGCGGGGGCCACATGGGCCAGGCCCATGTTCTGGGATGGGCGCAACATGCACTTAACGAGAAAGTGCTCTGGACCACGGGAGCCACCATGGCCCAACTCACTGCCCAATGACGATATCAATTTGGGCAGAAAGCTCATGAGAATTAGACCCAAAAAGGGACGCCTGGGTGGCTCAGTCGGTTAAGCGGCTGCCTTCGGCTCAGGTCATGATCCCAGCTTCCTGGGATCAAGTCCCGCATCGGGCTCCTTGCTCAGTGGGGAGCCTGCTTCACCCTCTGCCCCTGCTTGCCACTCTGTCTGCCTGTGCACTCTCTCTCTCTCTCTCTCTCTCTCTTTCTCTCTCTCTGACTAATAAATAAATAAAATCTTAAAAAAAAAAAAAAAAGAATTAGACCCAAAAAACCTGGTGAATTTGCTTCTGGCGGCGCGGGCCCACAGGGCTGCTGCCTGGGCCTGGTCCAGGGTTCCGAAGGTCGCAGCCTGAACCCTGCGAGATAGCCCCCTATGAGCCAGGCATATGGGTGGCCAATCCTTCTCACTACTCACTCCCCTGGGGTGCCCACCCCAGTGCTGGCAGTTCGGGCCTGCCAGACCCCTAGGCCCTCGTACTAAACCTCAGTTTGCTTTTGACACTTCCATCCCCAGGGGCCTGTCTTCCAAGCCCTCAAGATTGGGGATGACTGAGCCACACTGCAGGAGTCTACCTGGCACCTAGGAGGAAACCGTACCATTCAGAGTTGCTCAAAACCCCCAGACTGGGAAAAACCCACATGCCTCTCTGAGTCCACCCACACCTCTGGGGGCCCCTCAGTCACAAAACACAGAGTTTGACACACCGCCTGTCACCCATCCTTGACTCAGCCAAATGGGGATCCTGTCTCAGTGCCGACAGATCAGGCCTTTGGCTTTTCAGGCTTCCATCCCCAGAGACCTGGCCCCCAAGCCCTCCAGACTGGGGAACCCTGAGCCACAACTTAGGGCTCCGCCTGCCACCCCGGAGGAAACCATGCTGTTCGGAGCTGCACAAACCCACAGAGCAGGAGAAACCTGCGTGAGTCCCTGAGGCCGCCCCAATATTCGGTGCCCCACCAGCCCACAAACATGGAGGCTGATGTTCATCAAGACCCCCTGACTCAGCACAGCCCCCGGAAAGCTCCATTGGGTGGAGGCCCTCGAGGGAGCCATGTGGGCCCAGCCAGTGTTCCCGGATGGCTGGAACACACACCTAGTGAGAAACTGCTCTAGACCGTGGGCAGCAGCACAGCCCAAATTGCCGCCCAATGCTGGCCAATTCTCATAAGCTTTCTGCTCAAATCGATACTGATTTAAGCAGAAAGCTCATGAGTATTGTTCAGAAAACCCCCAGCGAACTAGCTGGCAGTGGCGCGGGCCACCACAGGGCTGCTGCCTGGGCCTGCCCTTGAATCCTGAGTGGTCGTGGGCTGAACCCTGCGATATAGCCCTCTATGAGCCAGGGCCATGTGTGGCCTCCCCATCCCGCTATTCAGTCCCATGGGGTGCCTGCCCCAGTGCTGTTGGATTGGGCCTGCCAGGCCCCTAGGCCCTCACCCTAAGCCTCCTTTGGGTTTTCAGGCTTGGGACCCTGGGACCTGTCCCCTGAGCACTCCAGATTGGGGACCCTGGAGCCACACCCCAGGAGTCCGCCTGCCACCCTGAAGGATACCGTGGACTTCGGAGCTGCACAGAACCCTCAGACTGGGAGAAAACCACATGCATCCCTGAGGCAACCCCCACCTCTGGTGGCCCGCCCCCATCCACAAAACCTGGAGTCTGACATGCCACTTGACCCTCATCCTCAACTCACCCCCCTCCAGGGATCCCGCCTCAGAGTTGGCTGATCAGGCCTGTCATTTCCCTAGACCCTAACGGTAACCATAGGGTGGGTTCTCAGGCTTCTGTCCCCATAGAACTGGCCCCCAATCCCTCCATATTGAGGACCCCTGAGCCACACCCCAGGCCTCCGCCTGCCACCAGGAGGAAACCGTGCCGTTACGAGCAGACCAAAAGCCTCAGAGCGGAAGAAACCTGCATGTCGCCTGAGGCACCCTCAGCTTCTGCGGCACCCCTGGACACAAACCCGGAGTCTGACATGCCACCTGATGCCCACCTTCAACTCAGCCCACCATGGAGCCTGCCTCAACACTGGCAGATCGGATCTGCATACCCCTAGGCCCTAAACCTAACCCTAAGTTGAATTTTCAGGCTTCCTTCCCCAGGGGCCTGTTCCACAAGCCCTCTAGCCACACCGTAGGAGTCCGCCTGTCACCCAGCAGGAAACCAGTCCATTTGGAGCTATCTGTGCAGAACCCTCAGAGCTGGAGAAACCTGCATGCCCACATGAGAACTCCCCCACGTTGTGCAGCTCCCCGGCTACAAACCCAGAGCCTGATGCACTGCCTGACTCCCATCCTCGACTCAGTCCCTTGGGGAACCCACCTCAGCACCAGCAGTTCCGGCCTGCCATGCCACTAGCTCGTCTCTCCTCAGCAACCCCATCAGCTCTAGGCAGACCTAGAACTCCTCTGTCTGCGGCAAAGCTCTAGGATCCCCTTTCCTTCTCAATTTACACTGGCCCAGGCATTCATGAGAAAGAGAGAAGGCTACCTCCTGAATGCTTAACACCTCCTTTCCTCTTCTGCCATATTTATCTCCACTTACCTTTGTACCTGGGCAAACTGGAAGTAAAGTATCAATGGAACATGCACATGCTCTGAGATCTGAATCTTTCATTGCAGCGTTCTGAGGGCTCCTTATACAATAAGAAACTAGTGTATCCTGCCACAGAGTGTTTCAAAATGATCATCTACAGAACAGGAGAGCAAAAGTCACTCCAGTTTTCCCTCAGTCTTCGTGAAGTAGAACATGGTCCTCTTCTTTCCTTCCTTGACTTCAATTCCAATTCGTTTCCATGCAGTGTCAATTCCTTTGCTTCAGGGGTAGGAATTTGTGATTCCTCACCTGCATAGAACACCCAGAGCTCATCACAATGAGTACCCTCCCTAATAGCTGTCACCCATTTAACCCTTCCCCCCCACACCCCTGCCCTCTAGCAACCCTCTGTTTGTGCTCTAAGTCTGGGTCTGTTCCCTCATTGGCCTATCTTTCCCCCTCACTATGTTCATCTGTTTTCTTTCTGAAATTCCATAGGAGTCAAATCATAGGCTATTAGTCTTTTCTTACTGATTTTGCTTACCTTAATCCATTCTAGATCCTTCCACATCCTTGCTGATGGCAAGATTTCATTCTTTTTGAGGCTGGGTCCTATTCCATTGGATAGATAGAGAGATAGATAGTAGATATATCTCTCACATCTTCTTTCTCCATTCATCAGTAAATGGACATTGGGAGCCCTTCCATTGTTTTGCTATTGTTGATAATGCTACTATAAACATCGTGGTGCTTGTACCCCACTGAACGCGCATTTTTGTGTCCTTTGGATAAATAGGAGTACAATTGTCCTAGGAGTGCAATTGCTGGGTCTTAGGGTTGTTCAGATTTTAGCTCTTGGAGGAACTACCATACTCTTTTCCAAAGAGGATGCAACAACCTGCATGCCCACCGACAGTGCAGGAGGGTTCTGCTTTAAGCAGAATGTTACCTGCCTGCAATTCCCTAGGAGGAAATGGAAAACCTGGGGGATAATCTGACTCACTGAGTGTCAGGCAAGCAGCCACAGAAATTCACCCCAGGGTTCCTGACGCCAAGTCCCTTGAAGCCACCAGAATGCCTCTATCTAGGGGAATTCCCAAAGACTCTCCTTCTGACTTCACCACCCATGAAACTGCAGAGAAGATGCAGCATGTCCAACTATCTAGATGGTCCATTTAGTGAAACTAGAAGGTCAAGCTTCCCTTTAAATCATCCAAGCCTCCTCGGAATCATTTTGAATTTTCCCTCTGCCCTCATTGGAACTCTTTGGATGGAAAGACAAATCCATTAGGATACATCACCTTTGACAAAGGAAAAGACATCATCCAAGTCACTATCTGACCACAAACAGCCACAGAACTCTAGATACCTGCCATTCCACCGCAGCCTACTCCCAATGGAATAAACACTGTTAGATGAAGGAACACATTCTATGTTCAAAACACACACCAAGTCAATCTCATCTGTGATTCATGAATTGGCATGAGTCTCCTAATGCAGCTCGCAATGCCTCACAGGTCTCAAGCCACAATGGCGCTGTCCCTCCGGACTGGGGACCCCTGAGACAGACCACAGGACTATGCTTGCCACCCAGGACGAGACCATGCCATTTGGAGCTGTGCAAAACCCTCAGAGCAGGAAAAAACTGCATGCTTCCTGAGGCCACGACCACTTTCAGAGCCCTCACAGGCCACAAAACCAGTGCCTGGTGTTCACTCTGACCCCCATCCTCAACTCTGCCCTCATCAGTGGGGGCTCTCTGGGACCCGTGCGGGCCCAGCCCATGGTTGCGTATGGCTGCAACACAAACCTAGTGACAAAGAAATCCAAACACTAGGAGCACGTGTGACCACAATCACTCCACAATGCCGGCCAATTCTCACAAAATTTCTGCCCAAATCAATATCGATTTGGGCAGAAATCTCATGTGAATTGGCCGGAAACCTCCTCTGAACTCGCATCCAGAGGCGGGAGCCCTGAGAAGCTGCCTGGATCTGGGCCATTGTCCCGAGGGGTCGCAGCCCAAACCTCGCCAGAAAGAGCTCTAAACTCCAGATGCACACGTGCTAGGAATTGCCCCAGAGCACTGGCAATCCTGGCCTCTACTTAGTCCCCTGGGCAGCCGGCCTCAGCACTGGCAGAATGGGTGTGCCACTCCCCTAGGACCTAAACCTAACCCTAGGTTGGGTGTTCAGGCTTACATCCCCAGAGACCTGGCCCCCAAGCCGTCCAGACTGGGAACCCCAGAGCTGCACCCCAGGACTCCACTGCCACAAAGGAGGAAACAGTACTGTTTTGAGCTGCAGAAAACCCTCAGATGGGGAGAAACCATTCATACCCTCCTGAGGCCACCCCCACCTTCAGCACCCAAATGGGCCACAAACATGGAGCCTCATTCTCAGCCTGAGACCCTCCCGGAAATCTCCCCTAGCTGGGGCCCTCAGGGGAGCTGTGTGGGCCCAGTCCAAGTTCCTGGATGGTCACAACATGCACCTAGGGAGAAAACACTCTAAACAGCGGATGTGAGTGCATCCAAAATTGCCGCCCAATGCCGGCCAATTCTCATGAGCTTCTTGCCCAACTCAATATCCATTTGGGCATAAAGCTCGTGAGAATTGGCCAGAAAACCCCCTAGTGAAACTGCTTCTGGCGGCACTGAACTGCAGGGCAACAACCTGGGCCTGGCCCATGATCTCAAGTGGTCACAGCCCAAACCCCATGAGAAAGCAGTCTAAAAGCCAGGTGCAAACATGGCCAAACCCTCCCTCTACTCAGCCTCCTGGAGTGCCGGTCTCAGCAATTACAGATCAGGCCTGCCATGCCCCAGACCCTAACCCTAACCCTAGGTTGGGTTTTCAGGCTTCCATCTGCAGGGGCCTATCCCCCAAGCCCTCCACATTGGGGACCCCAGAGCCACACCCCAGAAATCCACCTGCTACCCAGATGGAAACTGTGCCATTGGAGCTGCGCCCAACCCTCAGATCAGGAGAAACCTGCATGCCTCCCTGAGGCCACACCCACCTTCGGTGACCCCCATGGTCACCAACCCAGAGACTGAGGCACTGCATGATGCCCACCCTAAACTCAGCCCACCAGGGAGCCCGCCTCAGCACCAATAGATCTGATCTGCCATGCCCTTAGGCCCTAACCCTAAACGTAGTTTGGGTTTTCAGGATTCCACCCTAAAGGCCTGGCCCCAAAGCCCCCCAGATTAAGGACCCCTGAGTAACACCCCAGAATTCAGCCCACAGTGCAGTTGCAAACCGGACCATTTGGAGCTGTGCCGAACTCTCAGAGTGGGAGAAACCTGCATGCCCTCGTAAAGCCAACACCACCTTCGGTGGCCCCCCTGGCCACAAAAATGGACTCTGATGCAATGAGTGACAAACCCTCAACTTGGCCCTGAGCAGAGCATGCCTCAGAAATGGCAGATCAGGCCTGCCATGCCCCTAGGCCCTAAGCCTAAACCTAGGTGAGGTGTACAGGCTACCATGCCCAGAGGCCTGGCCCACAACCCAGCCAGATTGGGGACCCCTGAGACTCACACCAGAATTCTGCCTCCCACTGAGGTCACAACTCTGCTGCTTGGAGCTGCACAGAACCCTCAGAACGGGAGAAACCTGTATGATCCCCTGAAGCCACCCCAGCTTCTGTAGAAACCCTGGACACAAACCTGGAATCTGGTGCACCTCCAGACATGCGTCCTCAACTCAGCCCACCAGGGAACCTGCTTCAGCACTGGCAGATAGAACCTGACATGCCCCTAGGCCCTAACCCTAATCCTAGTTTGGATTTTCAGGCTTCCATCCCCAAAGACCTGGCCCCCAAACCAGCCTCATTAAGGATCTCTGAGTGATACCCCAGGATTCAGCCTCCCATGTGTTAGGAAGCTGTGCCGTTTGAGCTGCACAGAACCCTCAGAGAGGGAGAAACCTGCATACCCCACTAAAGTGACCCCCCCCCACTATCTGCAGCCCCCCTGGCCACAAACCCAGATTCTGAGGCACCACCTGACATGCCCTCAACTCAGCCCCAAGGGGATCATGCCTCAGTGCGGGCAGATCGGGCCTGCCATGCCCCTAGGTCCTAACCCTAACCCTAGGTGGGGTGTACAGGCTTCTGTGCCCAGAGGCTGGGTCCTTAAGTCCACCAGATTGAGGATGCTGACACTCATGCTGGGACTCTGCCTGCCACGCAGGGCACAAATGCACTGTTTGGAGCTGTGCTGAACCCTCAGAGCTGGAGAAACTTCCATGCTCCCCTGAGGTCACCCCCAGGTTATGCAAACGCCTGGACACAAACCCAGAGGCTAATGTGCTGCCTGACACCTGACCTCAACTCAGTGCACCAGGGCGCCTGCCTCAGCACTGGCATATCAGTTCTACCACACCCCTAGGCCCTAACCCCATCCCTAATTTGGGTTTTCAGGCTTCCATCCCAAGAGCCTGACCCCAAGCCCCCAAGATTAAAGACCCCTGAGTGACACACCAGGACTCTGCCCACCATGCAGGAGGAAACCATGCTGTTTGGAGCTGTGCTGAATCCTCAGAGTGGGAGAAACCTGCATGCCCCACTTGAGGTCATCCCCCACCTTCTGCACACCATTGGGCCACAAACGCGGAGGCTGACACTCAGCCTGCCTACCACCCAGGAGGAAACCGTGCCATTTGAAGCTGAGTAGAACCCTTAGAGTGGGAGAAACTGCATGCCCCCCTGAGCACACCCCCCTCTTTCAGCGGCCCCCTGGCCACAAACCTGGACCCTGTCGTGCCACCTGACCCCTGCCCTCAATTCAGCCCCCTGGGATCCCTCCTCAGTGCCAGCAAATTGGGCCTGCCATGCCCCTGGCCCTAACCTTAATCCTAGGTTGGGTTTTCAGTCTTCATCCCCAGAGGCTGACAACTGAGCAATATCTGAGATCTCTGCCTGCCACCCAGAAGGAAACCATTCCTCCATATTTGGACCCCTGAGCCACAACCCAGGACTCCGTCTGCCACCCAGGAGGAAACCGTTCTGTTTGGAGCTGCACAGAACCCTCAGAATGGGAGAAACCTGCATGCCCCCTGAAGCCACCTCCACCCTCGACAGCCCCCCAGGCACAAACCCAGAGCGTAATGCACCACCTGACCCTGGCCCTCAACTCAGTGCCCCAGACATCCCACCTCAGCACCGGCAGATCAGGCCAGCCATGCCCCTGTGCCCTATCCCTAGCCCTAGGTTGTGTTTTCAGTCTTCTGTCCTCTGAGGATCGACACCAAAGCCCTACTGATGGGTTACACCTGAACTATACCAGAATATTTTGTGGCCCCCCTGAAGCTATCCCACTTTCAGCATCCCCCTGTACACTACCTGGATCCTAACACTCACACTGACCCACGTCCTCAACTCTGCTCCCCAGGTTGCTCCTCTCAGGGTGGCAGATTGGGTCTGGCATGACCCTCAGCCCTAACCTAAACTTAGGTGCATTTTCTGTCTTGAGTCCCCAGAATACAGGTACCGAAGCCCCACATATGTGGGACCCCTGAGAAATGCCAGAGGACTCTGCCTTCTACCCAGAAGGAAGCAGTAGAATTGGAACTCTGCCAAGGACTCAGAGCAGGAGAAATCTGCCTTTCCCCACTATGGCCACCCCCATCTTCTGTAGCCCCATGAACACCAACCCGGAGCCTGACTCAGCCTGACCCATGTTCTCCACTCAGTCCCCTTGAGAGCTCTGCACAGCACCAGCAGTTCAGGCCTGTCATGTTCCTGGGACCTAACCCTAACCTTAGGTTGGGTTTTCAGGCTTCTGTCCCCAGAGGACTGGTGCTCAAGTCCCATGGATGGGGACACCTGAGCAATATCTGTGATCTCTGCCTGCCACCCAGAAGGAAACCATACCATTTGGAACTCTGCAAAGGATTTTGAGCAGAAGAAATCTGCCATGCACCGCTGAGTTCACCTAGAGTCAGCAGCTCCCTGGACACAAACCTGAACCTGACACTCACTCTATCCATCACGCTGTACTCAGCCCTCTGGATGGCTTGCCACACCACCGTCAGATTGGGCCTGCCATGCTCCTAACTCCTAAGTGAAGCTTAGTGTGTGTTCTGAGCATTCCATTCCTAGGGGCCTGGCCCCCTACCCCAGGGACTGGGGTCACCTTAGCCATACCACAGGACTCAGCCTAACACACAGGAGGAAAGCGTGCCATGTAGACCTCCAGAAAGTATTCAAAGCAGGAGAAAATGCCTGCCCATCTGAGCCTATCCCAGCAAATCCTCACTTTCAGTGGCCTCTTGGCCACAAACCCTGTCCCTGACCTGAACCGGAACACACATCCTTAATTCCAGCCTCTAGGAATCACACATACTGTCAGCTGTTTGGGCCTGCAATGCCCCTTGACCCTAACCCTATCCCTAGGTTGGGTTCTCAGGTATCCGTCCCTCAAGGGTGGACTCCAAAGCCCCAGGATTTGGGGATGCCTGAGCAATACCAGAGGACTCAGCCTCCCACCCAGAAGGAAATCTTTCCATAATGGACTCCAATAAGTATATAGGTCAGTAGAAATCTGAAGGCCCATCTGTTTCCATCCCAGTGAACTCCCACTTTCAAGGGCTCATGGATTGAAACCCTGAGCCAGACACTCACCCTAACCCATGCCCTCAACTCAGCCCTCCAGGACGCTCACCACACGGTGGGCAGTTCAGACCTTCCATGCTCCTAGGTCCTAACCATAACCCTATTTGGGGTTCTGAGAGGTCCATCTGTAGAGGCCTGGCTCCCAAGCTCCAGGTATTGGGAACACTTCAGCAAAACCAGAGGACCAGCCTGCCACACAAAAGGAAACTCCCTTTTTTACTCCAGACTGGATTCAGAGCATGAGAAATCTGAATGCAAACCTGAGACAATGTCAGTGAACCTACGCTTTCATCCACCCTCTGAACACAATCCCTGAGCTTGATACACACCCTAAAACTCCATTTTAACTCAGACCTTGTGAAGTTCTCCACAGTTCTGGCTGATTGCATCTTCCAGGCTTCAGGGCCTTAACCCAATGTAAGGTCTAGACATGGGTGAAAATATGAACAGACATTTCTCCAATGATGACACATATGTGACCAACAGATACATGCATAAATGTTCCATATCACATGGCTTCTGGGAAATACAAATCTAAACCACATTGAGGTGTCCTATCACACCAGGCAGAATGTCTAAAATTAACAAGACATGAAACCATAAATGTTGGTGAGGATGCAGAGAATGGGGAAGCCTCCTACACTCCTGGTGGGAATGCATACTGTAACAGCAACTCTGGAAAACAGTATGGGGAGGTGGGGAGGGTAACTGGGTGATGGGCATTAAGGAGGCCACGTGATGCAATGAGCACTTGGTATTATACACATCTGATATATTATTTAACACTACATCTGAAACTAATGATGTATGATAAGTTGGCTAATTGAAATTAAATTTTAAAAAATGAAATAACTCAAAGAAACTACCCTAAAAATTTGTATGGAACAATAAAAGGTACTGAACAATCAACACAATGTTACAAAGAAAAACAAAGCTGGAGGAGTCACAATTCCATATTTCAAATTCTAGGACAAAGCTGCAGTCATCCTAACAGTATGGGAAGGAGAAATTGCCTGCACCTGGCCTATGCCAGCTTCCCACCACTAGTGGTACACATCAGTCTACACAGCTGACCCAGCCTGGGCTCAAGATGTGCTGTCTTGGGTCCCTCAACCCTCAGTGGGACAGATGGCTCCAGGGCTCAGGACATGCTGAGGGAGATGGGAAGGAAGGCTGCCCCTCCCAGATCATCCCCTCCTTGAGCAGGCAGCCCTCCAGGACTGCTAAAAACCCACTGACAGTTTTGAAAGACATGCCATGGATGAACTAAATCATTGAGAAATATAAAACACTATTCGTTTTTAAGTTCAGAGCTGTCAGCTCATGAAGTGAGAAGATCTTCCCTGAGGAAGACTGAGGGGAGGGCAGAATAGGCTGAAAAGAGAGATGTGGCTTTCTTGATTGGGGACCTGCAGCCCCCTTCCAGAGCAAGGTGTTGTCCTCACCTCACAGAGGATCCATGGAGGTGTTCCATCAAGGGACTGACTGAGCTGCCTCTTGAGAAGGTACACTGACATCAGGTTACACAGGGCAGAAGAGGAGGGCCAGACGGAGGGAGGGCAATACCCTGGAGGCCATGGGGCAAGAGCAGAGGCTCATGTCCATAAAGATGATGAAAAATAGCAGCATGGGAGCTGGCACAGTGCTCACAGCTACAGTGACCGGATGCCTTCTGTGCCAGGTATGGTTGACTTCAGTGGGCTCCAGACTAGTCCTGACCACAACCCTAGGAAGTGTGCACCACTACGGCCCTCCTCTCCTCATGCTGCTGCTAGGAATCACAGTCACAGACCCTGGTCAATTTTTATGGAAATGAAGGAGTGGCTCCCCTGGGACACTGCCCCTCTGGTGGTGGTCCAGTGCAACCCTTTTGCTTGGCCAGAAACTGCTGTTTACTTGTCTCCACACAACTCAACAGACAGGAGCATGTCCCTGAGTTCCACAGGATCTTATGAGACAGATTAATAGACCCCACTACCCCACCCACCACCAACACCCAGTGGGTCAATCAGGACCTCGGCTGTTGTCATGAAGCTCACCATGATCTGTTTCTGTCACTTCCAAAGAAAGTTCTGTTCCCGCATAATAACATACATCCTGGTTGCTGACCTGGGGCCATGCCATGAACCCACATGGCACCTTTATGGTAGAGAAGGCCATCCCTGCACCTCATAGAAAATGTTTCTAATGAAGTGCAAATGCATCAGGAATACAGTGTGAATGGTGGTACACTGCCTGCATGGTAGCCAGTAATTCTAACAAGGGTTGACTGCCCCCCACCATCTCGCAAAAGCTTCCACTGTATGGAGCTCATATTCTGCCCTCAGAAAAAAAGCCCAGTAAACAAACCTTTATCCTGAATGCCCCCTTCACCTTCTGATTCAAATATTGTCCAAACACAATGGTATGAAACTAGAAATCAGTCACAAGAAGAAAATGGGACAGTAAAAGATATGTAGAGATTTAACAACATGCTACTAAACTACCAACAGTCAAAGAAGAAATCATAAGAAATTTTAAAAGTACCTTGAGACGAAAGAGAGAATCTACAAAAACTTACAGGATGCAGCAAAATTAGTTCTAAGGGGGAAGTTCATAGAAATTCAGGTACTCGTCATTCCACAAGAAAGCTCTCCTATAAACATCATGATTTTACATGAGAAAGAAGTATTAAAAAAAAAAAAAAGCAAAGCCCCAAATCAGTAGGAATAAAGAAATAACAACAAGGAATGTGAAAATAAATACAATAGCGACTAAAAAGACAAAAGATCAATGAAAATAAGAGCTGCCTTTGTTGGAAAGATAAACAAAACTAACAAACTTTTAGCTAGACTCACCAAGAAAGAGAGAGGGCTCAAATACAGTCAGGAAAGAAAGATGATTAATTCCTGTCTCACACCAAAATCATAGAGAACACAGGCAGCAACCTCTTTGACCTCGGACACAGCAACTTATTGCAAGACATGTCTCTAAAAGGCAAGGATAACAAAAGAAAAAAAATGAATTTTGGGGACTTCATCAAGATAAAAAGCTTCTGCACAGCAAAGGAAACAATGAACAAAACTAAAAGGCAACCTGTGGAATGGAAGAAGATACTTGCAAATGACATGTCAGATAAAGGGCTGGTATCCAAGATCTATAATGAACTTCTCAAACTCATTATCCAAAAAACAAATAATCCAGTCAAGAAATGGGCAAAAGATATAAACAGACACTTCTTTGAAAAGGACATACAAATTGCTAACAGATGAAAAAATGCCCAGCATCACTTGCCATGAGGGAAATACAAATCAAAACCACAATGAGACACCACTTCACACCAGTTATAATGGCAAAAATTAACAAGACAGGGCACAAGAAATGTTGGTGAGGATGCGGAGGAAAGCAGAACCCTCTTACACTCTTGGTGGGAATATAAGCTTGTACAGCTATTCTGGAAAACATTATGGAGTTTCCTCAAGACGTTAAAAATAAAGCTACACTCTGACCCACCAATTGCACTACTGGGTATTTACCACAAAGATACAGATTTAGTGAAAAGAAGGGGCACATGCACCCCAATGTTCATAGCAGCAATGTCCACAATAGCCAAACTGTGGAAGGAACTGAGATGTTCTTCAACAGATGAATGGATAAAGAAGATGTGGTACATATATACAGGGAAAGATGACTCAGCCATCAGAAATGATGAATGCTCACCATTTGCATCAATATGGATGGAACTGGAGGGAATTATGCTAAGTGAAATAAGCCAGACAGAGAGAGAGAAAATTATCACATGGTTTCACTCATATGTGGAATATAAGGAATAGCGCAGAGGATCATAGGGACAGGGAAGGAAATGTGAATGGGAAGAAATCAGAGAGGGAGACAAACCATAGGAGACTCTTGACTCTGGGAAACAAACTGAGGGTTGCAGAAAGGGAGGTGGGTGTGGGGATAGGATAATGGGTGATTTTCATTAAAGAGGACATGTGTGATGGTGAGCACTGGGTGTTATACTCAACTAATGAATCATCGAGCATTACATCAAAAACTAATGATGTACTATACTTTTTTTCCCTTTTTCAGTTAGCCAACATACAGTACATCATAAGTTCTCATTGTAGTGTTCAACAATTCATTAGTTGCATATAACACCCAGTGCTCTTCCCAACATGTGCCCTTCTTAATACCTATCACCCAGTCAGTCCACCTCCTACCACTGTCCCTTCTGTAACCCTCAATTTGTTTCCTGGAGTCCAGAGTCTCTCCCTCTCTGATTTCTTCCCATTTAGTTTTCTCTCCCTTCCCCTGTGATCCTCTGCTTTATTCCTTATGTTCCACATATGAATGAAACAATACGGCAATTGTCTTTCTCTGCTTGACTTATTTCACTTAGTATAATTCCCTCCAGTTCTATACATGTCGATGCAAATGGTGGGTATTCATCCTTTCTGATGACTGAGTAATATTCCATTGTATATACATACTGCATCTTCTTTATCCATTCTTCTGTTGAAGGGCATCTCGGTTCCTTCCACAGTTTGGCTATTATGGATGTTGTTGCTATGAACATTGGGGTGCATGTGGCCTATCTTTTCACTATCTTTGATGAGGCCTATCTTTTCACTATCTTCGGGGTAAATACCCAGTAGTGCAATTGCTGGGTCACAGAGTAGATCTATTTTTAATTTTTTTAAGACTTTATTTATTTATTTATTCAACAGAGAGAGATCAAAGTAGGCAGAGAGGCAGGCAGAGAGAGAGAGAGAGAGAGAGAGGAGGAAGCAGGTTCCCTGCCAAGCAGAGACCCCAATGCAGGACTCGATCCCAGGATCCCGAGATCATGACCTGAGCCGAAGGCAGAGGCTTAACCCACTGGGCCACCCAGGCATCCTCTATTTTTAATTTTTTGAGGAACCTCCATACTGTTTTCCAGAGCAGCTGTACCAGCTTACATTTCCACCAACAGTGTAAGAGGGTTCCCTTTTCTCCACATCCTCACCAACACTTTTTGTGCCCTGTCTTGTTAACTTTGGCCATTCTAGCTGGTGTAAGGTGGTATCTCATTGTGGTTTTGATTTGTATTTTCCTGATAGCTAGTGATGTTGAACATTTTCTCATGTGTCTGCTCAGCAGGGAGCCTACATCCTCCTCCCCCTCTGCCTGCTTCTCTGTCTACTTGTGATATCTCTTTCTCTCTTTCTCTCTGTGTCAAATAAATAAATAAAATATTTTTTAAAAATACAAAGGATCATAAGAGTACTATGAGCAAGTAGAGGCCAACACACTGGACAACCTAGAAGAAATGGATAAGTTCCTACCAACAACCTAGAAAGACTGAACCATGAAGGAGCAACAACAACAACAACAAAAATCTGAACAGACTGATCACTAGTAAAAAGATTGATTTGATAAAAGTCTCCCAAGAAACAAATGTCCAAGACCAAACAGTTTCACTAAGGAGTTCAACCAGACAATAGAATAAGAATTAATACAAACTTTCCTCAAATTCTTTAAAAAATAGGAGTGGAGGGCATGTGTCCAAGCTCATTTCATGAAGGCAGCATTACCCTGCTACCGAAAAAAGACAAGGATGCTACAAGAAAAGGAAAGACCAATATCCCTCATGAACATAGATGAAAAAATCCTCAAGAAATTATCAACAAATTGAATTCAACAATACATCAGGATCACACAACACAATCAAGTGGGATTTATTCCAGGGATGCAAGGATGATTCCACATCAGCACATCCACCAAAGGGATACACCACTTTAACAAAATAAAAGATAAAATCATATGATTGTTACAATAGATGCAGAATAAATATTTGACAAGATTCAACATGCATTTATGATATAAACTCTGAACCATCTGGGTACAGAGGAAACATACCTCAACACAACAAAGGCCCTATATGAAAAGCCCACAGGTGACATCATACTCAAGGGTGAAAATTTGAAAACTTTTCCACTAAGATCAAGAACAAGACAAAGATGCCCACTCTCACCACTTTCATTCAACATAGTATATGAAAGCCCTAGCCAAAGCATTTAGACAAAAAAAAAGAAAGAAAAGAAAGAAAGAAAAGATATGAAATACAAATATGAAAAAAAAAACCCTCAGTATTTGTGGATGACATGATACTATATAAAGAAATCCCTAAAGAATCCACCACAAAATTATTAGAGTAAAGAAATTCAGTAAAGCTGCAGAATACAAAGTCAATATACAGAGACCTGTTGCATTTCTTTTTTTTTTAAGATTTTATTTATTTATTTATTTATTTGACAGAGAGAGAGAGAGCATTAGCACAAGCAGGGGGAGCAACATAGGGAGAGGGAGAAGAAGGCTCCCCATTGAGCAGGGAGCCCGATGCAGGGCTCCATCCCAGGACCCCAGAATCATGACCTGACCAGAAGGCAGATGCTTCACCGATGGAGCCACCCAGTTGCCCTAACTTGTTGCATTTCTATATGCTAAAGACAAACTTTCACAGACAAACTAAGAAAGCAATGTCATTTTTAATTGCAAGAAAAAAAATCTAGGAATTAAAGTAACCAAGAATGAGAAAGACCTGGTACACCAAACACATGGTGGAAAAGAAAGGAAGAATATATGCATGTCGGGGAAGTAGGGTCAAAGAAATGGAAGACAACACAAATAAATGGAAGCACATGCCATGCTCAGTAACTGGAAGAGTTAAATAATGTCCATTGTACCCAGAGCAATATACAGATGTGTTGAAAACCCTATCTGAAACCCGGGGGCATTATTCAAAGAAATAGAAGACAGTTTTAAAATTAGTATGGCATCACAAAAGACCCCCAACACACAAAGCAATCCAGAGAAAAAAGCTGCAGTCGCCACACTCCAGATTTCAAACTAGATTACAAAGCTGTAATCTCAAAACAGTATGATACTGGCATAAAAACAGACACAAAGGTCAATAAAACAGAACAGAAATCTCAGAAACTAACCCATACATATATGGTCCTAACTTACAACACAGGAGCATACAATGGAGAGAGGACTGTCTCTTCAGTAAAAGGTACTGAGAAAACTGGACATTAAATGCAAAAGAATGTGACTGGATCACTTTCTTACACCTCACACAAAATTTTTGAATGGATGAATGACTTGAACATAAGACTGGAATCCATAAACCTGCAAGAAGAAAACACAGGTAATAAGTTTCTCAACATTGGTTTTGACAAAGAGTCTTTTGGTTGGAAACAAAAAGCAAAGGCAACAAAAGCAGAAAAAACAAGTGGAACAACATCAAAGTGAAATCTTCTGCACGGCAAAAGAAACCATCAAAAACTTTAAAAGGTGACCTATGCAATGAGAAAAAATATCTGCAAAGCATATGAGTGAGACGAGGGTAATATCCAAAATACAGAAAACACACATACAAATCAAAACAAAAGTCTATATAAAAAATGGGGAGAATATGTGAATAGATAGTTTCCAACAATGGCACACAGGTGGCCAACAGACACAGAAAAAGTTGTTAAACATCATTAACCATTGTCAGGAAAACATAAGTCAAAACCACAATCAGCTGTCACGTCACAAATGTTGGAACGGCAATTGTCCCAGAGACAGACACCAGGTGTGGTCAAGGAATGTTTAGACAAGGGGACCCTGTGCTCTGTTGGTGGAAATGTAAATTGGTGCAGCCACTATGGAGGTTGCTGAAAAAATAAATACAACTACCACATGACCCAGTAATTGATCTACTGAGTATTTATTTGGAGAACACAAAAACACTACCTCAGAAAGGTAGATGTGCTCCCATGTTCACTGCAGCATTATTCACAATAACCGAATATGGAAATGTAGACCTTGGGACCATCATGCTAAGTAACTCAGACATAGAAAGACAAATATCAGATGCTCTCATGTACATTCCACATGGAAAATAAAATACTGAATGCATAGATACTGAGAACAGATTGGTGGCTGCCAGATTTGGGGATTGGGGTGGGGGGGACAGGTGAAGGTGGTTCAGGCACAATGTTTGACTGATAAAATCCATAAGTCATGGAATGTTCCATGAAGGATGGAGACTAGAGCTAACCCTGTAGGATGGGGTATGGGTTCCCCCACTATTTGAATGTGTTCCTAGGGAACCTTGCATAGCAGAACTGTTCCTAGGAAGCCTTTCACAGCAGAAATTGTGTAAGAAGGAATTACCATTAATTCATATGGAAAAACTAGTGAGCATGCTCAGACTCCAAAAATTCCTTCTCTTTGGCTTTTAAGCCTCAGGACACAACTTCCTAATGGACGCCCAAAATAAATGGAGATAGGGCACAGCAGATGCTCACAGACACAATTCAAAGTGCTGGTGCCTGGATAGAGAGAGCGATTCCCAGGAAGGAGCTGGTTGGGGTGCATGCCGCCTCTGAGTGGTTCCCTGCAAAACAGGTGCTGAACACGATGCCCATTTTTTGACATTTTTTGTAAAAGGGAAATCCTCTTCAGGTTTCTTCCTGTTACTAAAGTCAGGTAATAACTTAAATCTTTCTAAAGAGCCAAGTGCCTACCATGAACTTTCAAAAAATGGAGGATACTTGTACTTGAACCTTGCTGAGGGAGTATATGTTAACTGTTCTCCCAGACACAAAAGCAGATCTACCATGAAATGCACCTTCCTCAGCATGTGGGACATGGACTACCTCTTATCTCCAGAAACTCCTCCTTTCCCTCGCTCGGGACAACCAACAACAGCTGGGAGTTACCTCTGTTCCTCTTTTCTGCCATTTTCATTGTCTAACCCATTGGTAAATCCTGTGAGCTCCATTTTCAATAGGTACCCAGAATGGGACTAACCACTCCTTCTGAGGCCACCTGTCTGGTCCACACTGGAGCCCATCTCTTGTCTGAGTTCCTGGAAATGCTTTATCATTGACCTCCCCTGCCCATCCTCAACACTGTGTCATCTGTTCTCAGCACTGTAGTCAGGATGGCCCAATGAAACAGGGTCCCATGGGGTCACAGCTCTGCAATGGCTGTCACCCTATTGTCACTTCCTTGGGGTCATGTCCTAAGCTGTCTCCTGTGGCCACGGGGCCTTCTGGCTGCTTCTGCCCCAGGGCCTTTTCACATGCTTTCTCTTCCATTTAGATTGCTCTTGATGTGATATCACTCACCTTCTTTAGAACTTGACTCAAGCATCACCTTCCTAGTGAAGTCCCACTTGGCCCTTATGTGAGTAGCAAGCACCATCCACCTCCCCTTTAGTACCCCAGCCTTGTCTCCTGCTTTATACTTCAAGAGCAGTTATCACAGTCACCAGTCCTTCTCAGCAGGGGAGAAACAGAGGCCTACATGGAGGGTTTCACCACTGACTCCCTCTGATCTTCTGGTCCAAAGCCCCAGGGGAAAAGGTGCCCCAGGGGTCCTGCACAGCCATGATGCCCTGGACAAGGGGGTCCACCTACTGGATCCTGAACACCATCAGGAAAATGAGCCATATTAGGAATCCACCTGCACATGAAACCTGAAACCAGACATCTTCCTCGATTATAGGTTAGCATATACGCTTCCTCCCCTTGCCTAATGTGCTCATCAGAGAAAACCGAGCAGAGACACATCCTAGGGTCTAATTCTCCCTCTGGCAAAGGTCCTGGGAAACAGATATCTCTCCTCCCTGCACCAACCACCTGTGATTGATGTACAGAATTCTCTTGTGATGGGGCAGAATGGGGCACCTGTCCCTCTTTCCTGGGACATCATCAAAAACCAGGCTTTGCTGCATAGTTTTCAGGAAGGAACCTGCAGCAGCAGGCCACCCAGGTCTGGACTCAGTCTCACACATCAGGCCTCATGTGGAACTAGAGCTTCAAGGAAACTGGTGTGCCATGTGGCCTTGGAACCTAATAGCAGGAGCTGAGATTTCACTTCCAAATGAAAACTGGCTTCTTCCACACAGCACAGGAATGTGAAGAGATGATTTCTCAGGGGTGTGGCTCTGGAGGAAGTGCTTCTTCTGGCTGAATTCACAGACATCAGGCAGAGGACACCTGCCATGCTTCATCCAAGAAAGCAGGCAACACACTGGGCAAGGATTGCTAATGCTGCCTGTGGGCTGCTTCCTACCACCCTGCTGAGCCAAGGGCTCGAGAACCAAACAGGAAGCAGCTGTGTAATCACATCTGCAGCAGGAGGGCTGGCCAGGGAGCAGAGCCCACTCCCTATCCATGGAGCAAGCTGGCCTGCCCATCAAGAGCAACAGTCCATGACCATGGGGTCAAAACCTCCCAGCTATCTGATCCAATGACTCTGCCAGGTTCAGACCTGCTCACACAGTGAGTCACAAGACCCAGCATCTTCCACTCCAGCGCAAGGCTTCTCACAGAGAAGCAAACTCTAGCCTCAGAAATGTGCTCATCATTAGCTCTGGAATTCCCTGAGTTGTGTCTACACTGGCCCACACAGGCATCCCATCCAGACCACTCCACAAATGCCCTAGGGTTTCAAGCCACTTTCAAACTGACCTTAGAAAGGCAAAAACTGGCCCAATCAGGCAGACCAGCCAAGTGACTCAATGTGCTGGAAACTCAGACAACATCCTCCCTGAACACGAATGCTTCCAAGTTCAAGCTTCCAACCTCCACTCACTGAGCACAGAGCACCATGACAACATAAATACTGCTCTTTCAAATCTCTTGTCTCCCATTCCTTAAAATCAGAAACCAAGCTCCAGTCACCACTCTATTTTCCCTTCAGAGAAGTAAGGAAAATGATAGAATAAAACACTATGTGTGCACAGCACACTTCTATCCAAATAGAATTCCTTAGTCTTTCTCAGATGGGCAACCCTATATTACCTATACTAATGAGAGGTACCACAAGTTCAGTCACTATATCTATATATATATATATATATATATATATATATATATATATATACACACACACATACACATACACATTCGACCTTGTGTTTTTTCTTTTGGTATTTGTATCTCAATTCAATGTCTATATTGCTTTCTTAAAGTAATAATAATGATGACATGGCCATGTAAGGATCTGGATCTCCATTGCCAGACAGCATGGCTCTGGTTCACATAACACAACCTCAGCCCATGAAGCAAAGCCCACACCTTCAGGGATCCTGACACACCTCACAGGTGAAGAGTTCCTGTACAACACAGAGTTGTCTGAGTACAAAGGATGCAGACACCCTCCAGCATTCATTCTGTTTTCATCATAAATTCCCCAGTTCAAGTCCTAAGTGATTCACCAGCTCAAGCTTCCAGAGTCCAGGATGGGCCACCAGGTGAGAAGTACCCCCCACCACCAACCCCAGGGAAGGCTAATGGTGGGCTTGATTTCCTTCGGGAGCATGATGAGCCACTCCCTGAGCTCCTAAATAAGATACACTCCTTCTCCATTTCTTCTCCTCACAAAGGGCACCACACCCTGTTGTTACAGTTCTGAAGCTATATTTTACTTTTAAAAATATTTTCTGGGGCACCTGGGTGGCTCAGTGGGTTAAAGCCTCTGCCTTCAGCTCAGGTCATGATCCCAGGGTCCTGGGATCGAGCCCCACATCAGGCTCTCTGCTCAGCAGGGAGCCTGCTTCCCCCTCTCTCCCTGCCTGCCTCTCTGCCTACTTGTGACCTCTCCCTCCCTCTCTCTCTCTCTCTCTCTCTCTCTGTCAAATAAATAAAAAAATCTTTAAAAAAGGTAAAAAAATTAAAAAAATAAAAAATTTTTCTAATATCAGAATGTGGTTCACAGAAGAGAAAAACGTGAGTACCCACAAAGGATTCTTTTAATATTTCAAAATATTATTTTCTCATTGTTTAATTTAAACAGGAAATAAAAACATACAGATAGCCCCTTTCACTAGCAAGTATGATTCAGTGCGGTGACTTAGAGAAGAGCAGGAAATAAAAGAGTAACAGACATTCTGATGACCTGTCATTTCCATAATCAGTTTTGAAACTTCACATACACACAAAGAAAGAAGCACAAACCAACATCTTGGCCTGGCAACGCAGAGCAGTCTGAACTGGAGTGACAGGGACAGATGATGAGGTTGTGTGTGTTGGGTGAGGCTGGTTGCACAGAAGAAGGTGCTCTGCCAACTCTCCACCTGGGCCTCACTTGTCCTCAGCCAGGAACCTGCTCATAGCCCTGACCTGTCACAACAGTCACATGGGGGACACAGGGCCATCCCTGGAGCCAGCCCTGCCCACACCCTCCTGCAGAATGCACTCCGCTCTCCCCTGGGACCCCTGTCATCTCTACCCAGACCTGGAACTCCCCCCTGTCTGCTGCAAAGCTCCAGGATTCCCCCCTCTTTTCAAAATTACACTGGCCCAAGGCTTTCATAAATGTGTTATATTTCTCTCAACTTACCTTCCTACCTGGGCAAACTGTCAGTCACATATCAATGGAACATGAACCTGCTCTGATATCTGAATCTTTCACTGCAGCCTTCTGACTCCTTGTACAATAAAATACCATATCCCATGACAGGGGGGTTAAAAACTATTGTTTACAGAATAATACAGCCCAAATCACCTCATTTTTAGTTGCTCTTCATTAGGCAGAAAGTTTCTGTGTGAAATGCCTTTCCATAGATACTACCTGCCAGCAATTTCATAAGGTGTAAACAGAAACTCTGTGGGATAACCTGGCTCACCCAGCATCAGGCAAGCAGCTACAGAACTCATCCCAGGGCTCCTGACACCAAGCCCCTTGAAACCACCAGCATGCCTCTATCCAGGAGAATTCCCAGAGACTCTCCTTCTGACTCCACCACCAAAGAAACTACAAAGAAAATATAGCACATCAAAATACCTAGATGATACATTTACTAAAACTAGAAAGTGAAGCTCAACTTTTAAATAGTAAAAGCCTACTTTGAATAATTTTGAGTTTTCCCTCGACCCTAATTGTAACTTTTTTGATGAAAAGACTAATCAATTATGAAGCATAACCTTTGACAAATGACATCATCAAGGTCTGTATGTGACGACAAAAGGTCACCTAACTCTAGATGTTGGCCACTCAATCATATCCTAGGCCCAAATGAATAAACGCTGTTAGATAAGGGGAAAAGAGTAGATGTTAAAAATACGCAAGGAGTGGGGTGCATGGGTGGCTCAGTGGGTTAAAGCCTCTGCCTTCGGATTGGGTTTTGATCCTGGGGTCCTGGGGTTGAGCCCCGCATCGGGCTCTCTGCTCAGCGGGGAGCCTGCTTCCCTTCCTCCTTCTCTGCCTGCCTCTCCGCCTACCTGTGATCTCTGTCTGTCAAATAAATAAATAAAGTCTTTAAAAAAATACACAAGGAGTAAATCTCACCTTCCCCTTCTAATAAAAGTGATTTCCTAGGAAACAGATGTTCAGGTTACCTTTTGTGACCAATAAACGAACACAGAAAAGAGTATTCCCTGTAATTTTCTATCTGTAGGGAAACAAAGTAACTCTTGCACCCAATCTAGATTGCTGACAGCTACTTCAGTTTTATTTTGTGGCTCAACTAGAGACAAGAGAAAAGTCCAGGAGGTTTGGGGTAAAAGAGAAATTTTACCTCCCATCCTGGCATGGATGTGACATTGCGCCCAATGGACCTGCTATTTTCTCTGAACGCTGACATCCTGGGACAAGCTGCACGACTGACTCAGACACTGATTTCAAAACTTCGGGTCTCATGGAGCCGGAGTGGAGAAGGGTTGTCAGGTGGGCACAAGTAGTCACTTGCAGCCTATGACCTGGACACCTGCTTCGGTTCCTGGGAGAAGGAGAGACACATGCTTGTTTCTTAAGTAGTAATTATGTCCATTAAAAAGTAGACCAATGGCATTATCTTTTTTGGAAAAGTGAAATTACTCTTCCAAACGAACACTTCACCTCATCTCTTCTTCATGTAACTTGAGTGGGGTCTGGTTTACTCCAGCTTCCAGGTCCCCACCTGGAGGACGCTCTGGCAGGATCCTGACAGCCCATTACCACCATCCATGGGGACACAGGACACAATGCTGAAGCTGGGGGACTGTTCTGGGGCTTGTTGCTGCCACAGCTGTGCCTGGGGGGTAGAAACCTTGAGGACCCTCATGAACGATCTTGACAGCCCATTCCGACCATCTCCAGGGGACAGGGCACACAGTCCTGAAGCTGGAGGACTGCTCTGGGGCTTGTTAGCACCACACCTGTGCCTGGGAGAACAGGGACCTGGAGGACCCTCCCGCACGATTCTGACAGCCCATTACCACCATCCACAGGGACACGGGGCTCAATGCTAAAATGGGGGGATGACTCTGGGGCTGTTACCACCATACCTGTGTCTGGGGGGTCAGAAACCTGGAGGACCCTCCTGCATGATCCTGACAGGCCATTTCCACCATCTCTGGGGGACACAGGGCACCATGCTGAAGCTGGGGGATGGTTTTGAGGCTTGTTGCTGACACAGCTGTGCCTGAGAGAACAGGGGACACCCGCTGAACTTGGGGTGCTGCTCAAGGCCCATTACCTGCACTGTGCCAGGGGATGGGGGCACCCCACTGAAGTTGGGGACTGTGTGCCATCCTTAGGTGCACTCTTCCCAGGGAACACAGGAAACCCTGAAATGTCTGCAACCCATCCCACAAAGCCTGGGGTGAGCGGGTACCCTGGAGTTCACGGATCTGGGAGATACAGCTAGTCAATGGACATCAGGCAGGAGACTTTCAAGGGAAAAAAAAGCTCATCTGCATTTCCAGGATGCGCTTGTTCCATGGGCCCTTCTAGCCCATCCCACATGGGGCTCACCCTACCATGGGACCCCAACCCTGGCCCACAATGTGTACTCACCCAGCAGGGGACTCCATGGGTCAAGCTTACCTTCTCCTGCCCCACCTCTGCATCAGAGGACAGCAAATAGAGGTAGCTCCACACCCACACAGTGACTGGTCAGGGAGGGTAGTGCCCTGATCCCATTGGATGCCATGCCTGCACTGGGCCACCCACCCTTAAACCCATGTCTCCCTGCGACTGCAGGTGGTCCTGGAGGCCCCTGCCGCCCCAACACCTGGCTGGGCCGAAGGCAAGGGCAGAGTTGTGGGCAGGGTCCCACACACACACAGGGCCCCTACCGCGGATCCCTCTAGCTGCAGACCACCCTCAGAGCCCTGCCCCTTCCTTTCCTGAACCAAATCCTGCCTGCGGAGCTGTGCCTGGCTCCCAGCAAGGTCAGCTGTTTCCAGACCTGAGGCTTGGGCTTTAGGAAATGCAATGTTTTCCCACATTTCCAGGCAATTTTAAGACCCAAAAAGTAATGTTCTAAGTGAGAAAAGATTCACATTCTGGTCTCACCCATGGAGTGCATAGGGCTTCTTAGGTCTTCAACGCATCCTTCTAGGATGAGAGCCCATTTGTGCCAGACTATAAGTACATATGCTTTGTTCTGCAGGGAAGCTCCAGGATGAACAAGAAAGGCCAAGCTTCTGCGCTGTTGGAGTTGTGAACCAAGAACATTTTTCACTTAAAAAGAAAACAGATTGTTATTGTTGACACTAAATGAACAAACACTTTTAAATATTTTAGAGAGAAAGGAAGAGAGTTTTATTCAAACCCAAGACAAGACAGCTGCCTGAGAGACACAGTCTTCACAAGGAAGGGAGTGCTCCAAGGAAGGGACATTTGGGCCAGGTTTATATATTTGTTATGTTTTGTTTTACATACAGAGTTACACATCATGAGGAAGAACATTCCAGAAAGTTACAGACTTTTTCTTCTGTTTTCAGTATGTGCAATTCAGTATGACTTTAATCTTAAGGGAGCAGGAGAGGTTCTTTTCTTTTTCTGATCTTTATGTTGGCAATGGCATTTTTTGGTTATCTTTTTCTTCTCAAAGCAGATGTACAACAGGTGCTTTGGACAAAAATAGGGCTCATGCACTAAGGTTTTGCCGAGTCATTTTGATCTTGGTAAAATATTAAAGGATAGCTTCCCTGAGAACCTAGGATCCAGGCCCATGGATGGTAAAAGATAAAAATTTCCATTATCATTATAATTACTACTAAAGGGAGGAATTTTAGACAAAAGCACCTTTAACAATAGTACCAAGAAATAAAAATGATGCCTACAGCAGGCTACCTGTTCTGTGGTCAACACAGGTAACAGAGGTGTTCACAGACACTGGGATCCTCCCCTTCTCCTGCACAAATCTCTAAAGCACACAGATAATTTCAAGTCTGAATTTTAGAACTACCAGACATCTTAGAGATGTCTGGCACCATTCCTTAGGTCTATAGAATAAAACAGAGTAGCTCATTGTCACAACACTAATTTAAACATAAGTACCCCTAAAGCTTGGATACAGTGTCTAAGTTCTTTCCTTGCAGATTTTGCCTAATGCAAGTCATAGTCATAACATACAAATACTACAATGGTGGGGAAGTAAATAATCTTAGGTAAGGGAATATTTTAGCAATGTTTATAAGCATTGTCTCACTTTGTAGAAGAGCCTGAGCTGAGTGTTTTCAAATACAATTTCAGACCTGTCTTACAGCACACTCTGAACATACCAGAGCCAGAATCAATTTTAAAAAGATAGTTCTTTCAGTAACTTTAATATCAGAAAAATATTATAATGTCTCTATTCCTAGGGATCTTTGAGTATCTTACTCAGAGATCTTCCACTGAGATAACTATCTTAATGATCACGATGGGCACAGGTTAAAAGCCAGATGAATCTGTTCCAGTTAGCCACACAACAAGAAAATCCTGAGACTTGAGATGTTTTCAGATTAAGAAGACCAGAGATAAGAGGGAAATAGTACTGTGTATGGAATAACAAGGGATTTTGTGTCAGTTTGGGGATGCCACTTAGGTTTCTGACACTAAAATTCACTCTGACTCGAGTCGTCTCTGAGCCCCTGTCTAACCACTTAGAAAATGTGCCTAAAAATATCAACATCATAGTTTAGAAGTTTATGGGGGAGAATTCCACAAAGAGCCAGTGTGATGTCTCTCAAGAGCAGGTGCTCAGGACGCCATGATTGCTATTTGGGTCTTTTTTTTTTTTTTAGAAAAAAGCACACATGTCGAAACCATATTTCTAATAGATGACTCACAAGATGATTTTCAAACCTTAAGGAAGACCAAGAAGCTGCTATTTTGTCATATTTCACTCAGAAATCATGTTGTTGGATTGGTGAGAACAATACAATAGCACCTTTATCACTAGGGGTGTGGAGCTTCCCATCACCATATGACCATGTTGTCTCCCCTAGTTCAGGGCCACTAGAAAGGGGAGCTTGGGTGAGGGGCACCACCATCGCCAGGAGTGGGGAGCCTCCCATTTCCATATGGCCATATTATCCCTCTTAGCTCAGGGCCACCAGAAAGGGAAGCTGGGGGGGGGGGGGTGGACCACAGGCCAAGGCTGCCAGGTGTGGCTGGGGCAGGCAGAACTCTGACTTAAGGCCCAACTCCTGTATTCCTTATTTATAGTGCTCTTCAGAGATAGAGTGTCATTGTCTGTGAGCTCTGATGTAGGAAAGGTTGAGAATTTCCATTGTGATTCCCTCTCTGACCCTTAGGATATGTAGCAAAGTTGCATTTAATTTATTTTATTTTATTTTATTTTTTCAGCATTCTAAGTTTCATTGTTTATGCACCACGCATTGTTTATGCATGATCCATGCAATATGTGCCCTCCTTAATACCTACCACCAGGATCACCCATTCCACCCAACTCTCCTCCCCTCCAAAACCCTCATTTTGGGGGGAGGAGTCAAGATGGCGGAGAAGTAGCAGCTGAGACGACATCAGGTAGCAGGAGATCAGCTAGACAGCTTATCTAACCATTGTGAACACCTACAAATCCAACAGGAGATCGAAGAGAAGAAGAGCAACAATTCTAGAAACAGAAAATCGATCACTTTCTGAAAGGTAGGACCTGCGGAGAAGTGAATCCAAAGCGACGGAAGATAGATCCCGGGGGGAGGGGCCGGCTCCCGGCAAGCGGCGGAGCGACGGAGCACAACATCGGGACTTTTAAAAGTCGGCTCCACTGGGAGACATCGCTCCAGAGGCTAAACCGGGGGGAAACCCAGGCGGGGTCAGCATAACCCCAGGTCCCGCGGGGTCACGGAAGGACTGGTGGTGTCTGAGTGCCGCAGAGCTCGCAGGTATTAGAGCGGGGAAGCCAGCTACAGCGACAAAGCCGAGGAGTGAGCTCTAAGCCCGGGGTTACCTTGCGCCGGTCGCAGGCTGGGTGGGCTCGGAGCACGGCCGGAGGCCACGGAGACGGAAGCGACCGGGCGCTTTTCTCCAGCTCCAGCAATTGACTGCTTTCCTCAAGGTGCGACCGCAGGCCAGGGAGGCGGGGCAGTTGGGCGCTTTGCTCTGAGAGCGCACTGAGGAGCGGAACCCCAAGCTCTCGGCTACTCCGGGCCGGAGACTGGGCGGCCGCCATCTTCATTCTCGTCCCCCAGACTCTACGGAAAGCGCTCAGGGAACAAAATCTCCCGAAAGCGAACCCGAGCGGATTACTTAGCCCGGCCCCTGGCAAGGGCGGTGCAATTCCGCCTGCGGCAAAGACACTTGAGAATCACTACAACAGGCCCCTCCCCCAGAAGATCAACAAGAAACCCAGCCAAGACCAACTTCACTCACCAAGAACAGCGGAATTCCAGAGGAGGAGAAAGCAAATCTTACCTGGACAAAATGACAAGGCGGAAAATCTCACCTCAAAAAAAAGAACAAGAGGCCGTACGGAAGGCTAGAGACCTAATCAATACAGACATTGGTAACATGACAGATCTAGAGTTCAGAATGACAATTCTCAAGGTTCTAGCCGGGCTCAAAAAAGGCATAGAAGATATTAGAGAAACCCTCTCCGGAGAGATAAAAGCCCTTTCTGGAGAAATAAAAGAACTAAAATCTAACCAAGTTGAAATAAAAAAGCTATTAATGAGGTGCAATCAAAAATGGAAGCTCCCACTGCTAGGATAAATGAGGCAGAAGAAAGAATTAGTGACATAGAAGACCAAATGACAGAGAATGAAGAAGCTGAGCAAAAGAGAGACAAATAAATACTGGACCACGAGGAGAGAATTCGAGAGATAAGCGACACCATAAGGTGACACAACATTAGAATAATTGGGATTCCAGAAGAAGAAGAAAGAGAGAGGGGAGCAGAAGGTATATTGGAGACAATTATTGGAGAGAATTTCCCTAATATGGCAAAGGGAACAAACATCAAAATCCAGGAGATGCTAAGAACGCCCCTCAAAATCAACAAAAATAGGTCCACACCTCATCACCTGATAGTAAAATTTACAAGTCTTAGTGACAAAGAGAAAATCCTGAAAGCAGCCCGGGAAAAGAAGTCTGTAGCATACAAGGGTAAAAACATTAGATTGGCAGCGGACCTATCCACAGAGACCTGGCAGGCCAGAAAGAACTGGCATGATATATTCAGAGCACTAAACGAGAAAAACATGCAGCCAAGAATACTATATCCAGCTAGGCTATCGTTGAAAATAGAAGGAGAGATAAAGAGCTTCCAAGACAAACAAAAGCTGAAAGAATTTGCAAACACCAAACCAGCTCTACAGGAAATATTGAAAGGGGTCCTCTAAGCAAAGAGAGACCCTAAAAGTAGTAGATCAGAAAGAAACAGAGACAATATACAGTAACAGTCACCTTACAGGCAATACAATGGCAATAAATTCATATCTCTCAATAGTTACCCTGAATGTTAATGGGCTAAATGCCCCAATCAAAAGACACAGGGTATCAGAATGGATAAAAAAACAAAACCCATCAATATGCTGCCTACAAGAAACTCATTTTAGACCCGAAGACACCTCCAGATTTAAAGTGAGGGGGTGGAAAACAATGTACCATGCTAATGGACATCAGAAGAAAGCTGGGGTGGCAATCCTTATATCAGATCAATTAGATTTTAAGCCAAAGACTATAATAAGAGATGAGGAAGGACACTATATCATACTCAAAGGGTCTGTCCAACAAGAAGACCTAACAATCTTAAATATCTATGCCCCTAAAATGGGAGCAGCCAACTATATAAACCAATTAATAACAAAATCAAAGAAATACATGGACAGTAATACAATAATAGCAGGGGACTTTAACACTCCCCTCACTGAAATGGACAGATCATCTAAGCAAAAGATCAACAAGGAAATAAAGGCCTTAAATGACACACTGGACCAGATGGACATCACAGATATATTCAGAATATTCCATCCCAAAGCAACAGAATATACATTCTTCTCTAGTGCACATGGAACATTCTCCAGAATAGACCACATCCTGGGTCATAAATCAGGTCTCAATCGGTCCCAAAAGATTGAGATCATTCCCTGCATATTTTCAGACCACAATGCTCTGAAGCTAGAACTCAAACACAAGAGGAAATTTGGAAAGAACGCAAATACATGGAGACTAAACAGCATCCTTCTAAAAAATGAATGGGTCAACCAGGAAATTAAAGAAGAATTGAAAAAATTCATGGAAACAAATGATAATGAAAACACAACGGTTCAAAATCTGTGGGACACAACAAAGGCAGTCCTGAGAGGAAAATATATAGCAGTACAAGCCTTTCTCAAGAAACAAGAAAGGTCTCAAATACACAACCTAACCCTACACCTAAAGGAGCTGGAGAGAGAACAACAAAGAAAGCCTAAACCCAGCAGGAGAAGAGAAATCATAAAGATCAGAGCAGAAATCAATGAAATAGAAACTAAAAAAACAATAGAACAAATCAACAAAACTAGGAGCTGGTTCTTTGAAAGAATTAATAAGATTGATAAGCCCCTGGCCAGACTTATCAAAAAGAAAAGAGAAAGGACGCAAATAAATAAAATCATGAATGAAAGAGGAGAGATCACAACCAACACCAAAGAAATACAAACAATTAAAAGAACATACTACGAGCAACTCTACGCCAACAAATTTGACAATCTGGAAGAAATGGATACATTTCTAGAGACGTATAAACTACCACAACTGAACCAGGAAGAAATAGATAACCTGAACAGACCCATAACCAGTAAGGAGATTGAAACAGTCATCAAAAATCTCCAAACAAACAAAAGTCCAGGACCAGACGGCTTCCCAGGGGAATTCTACCAACATTTAAAGAAGAATTAATTCCTATTCTCCTGAAACTGTTCCAAAAAATAGAAATGGAAGGAAAACTTCCAAACTCATTCTATGAGGCCAGCATCACCTTGATCCCCAAACCAGACAAGGATCCCACCAAAAAAGAGAATTACAGACCAATATCTTTGATGAACACAGATGCGAAAATTCTCACCAAAATAATGGCCAATAGGATCCAACAGTACATTAAAAGGATTATTCACCACGACCAAGTGGGATTTATTCCAGGGCTGCAAGGTTGGTTCAACATCCGCAAATCCATCAATGTGATACAATACATTAATAAAAGAAAGAGTAAGAACCATATGATTCTCTCAATAGATGCTGAAAAAGCGTTTGACAAAGTGCAGCATCCCTTCCTGATTAAAACTCTTCAAAGTGTAGGGATAGAAGGCACATACCTCAATATTATCAAAGCCATCTATGAAAAACCCACCGCAAATATCATTCTCAATGGAGAAAAACTGAAAGCTTTTCCGCTAAGGTCAGGAACACGGCAGGGATGTCCGTTATCACCACTGCTGTTCAACATAGTACTAGAAGTCCTAGCCTCAGCAATCAGACAACAAAAAGAAATTAAAGGCATCCAAATCGGCAAAGAAGAAGTCAAACTCTCACTCTTTGCAGATGATATGATACTATATGTGGAAAACCCAAAAGGCTCCACTCCAAAACTGCTAGAACTTGTACAGGAATTCAGTAAAGTGTCAGGATATAAAGTCAATGCACAGAAATCAGTTGCATTTCTTTACACTAACAAGACAGAAGAAAGAGAAATTGAGGAGTCAGTCCCATTTACAATCGCACCCAAAACCATAAGATACCTAGGAATAAATCTAACCAAAGAGGCAAAGAATCTATACTCAGAAAACTATAAAGTACTCATGAAAGAAATTGAGGAAGACACAAAGAAATGGAAAAATATTCCATGCTCATGGATTGGAAGAAGAAATATTGTGAAAATGTCTATTCTACCTAAAGCAATCTACACATTTAATGCAATCCCTATCAAAATCCCATCCATTTTTTTAAAGAAATAGAACAAATAATCCTAAAATTTATATGGAACCAGAAAAGACCTCGAATAGCCAAAGGAATATTGAAAAAGAAAGCCAAAGTCGGTGGCATCACAATTCCAGACTTCAAGCTCTATTACAAACCTGTCATCATCAAGACAGTATGGTACTGGCACAAGAACAGACATATATACCAATGGAACAGAATAGAGAGCCCAGAAATAGACCTTCAACTCTATGGTCAACTAATCTTCGACAAAGCAGGAAAGAATATCCAATGGAAAAAAGACAGCCTCTTCAACAAATGGTGCTGGGAAAATTGGACAGCCACATGCAGAAAAATGAAATTGGACTATTTCCTTACACCACACATGAAAATAGACTCAAAATGGATGAAGGACCTCAATGTGAGAAAGGAATCTATCAAAATCCTTGAGGAGAACGCAGGCAGCAACCTCTTCGTCCTCAACCGCAGCAACTTCTTCCTAGGAACATCGCCAAAGGCAACAGAAGCAAGGGCAAAAATGAACTATTGGATTTCATCAAGATCAAAAGCTTTTGCACAGCAAAGGAAACAGTTAACAAAACCAAAAGACAACTGACAGAATGGGAGAAGATATTTGCAAACGACATATCAGATAAAGGGCTAGTATCCAAAATCTATAAGGAGCTTAGCAAACTCAACACCCAAAGAACAAATAATCCAGTCAAGAAATGGGCAGAGGACATGAACAGACATTTCTGCAAAGAAGACATCCAGATGGCCAACAGACACATGAAAAAAATGCTCCACATCACTCGGCATCAGGGAAATACAAATCAAAACCACGATGAGATACCACCTCACACCAGTCAGAATGGCTAAAATTAACAAGTCAAGAAATGACGGATGCTGGCGAGGATGCGGAGAGAGAGGAACCCTCCTACACTGCTGGTGGGAATGCAAGCTGGTGCAACCACTCCGGAAAACAGTGTGGAGTTTCCTCAAAAAACTTAAAATAGAGCTACCCTACGACCCAGCAATTGCACTACTGGGTATATATCCTAAAGATACAAACGTGGTGCTCCGAAGGGGCATGTGCACCCGAATGTTTATAGCAGCAATGTCCACAATAGCCAAACTGTGGAAAGAGCCTAGATGTCCATCAACAGATGAATGGATAAAGAAGAAGTGGTATATATACACAATGGAATACTATGCAGCCATCAAAAGACATGAAATCTTGCCATTTGCGACGACGTGGATGGAACTAGAGGGTATCATGCTTAGCGAAATAAGTCAATCGGAGAAAGACAACTATCATATGATCTCTTTGATATGAGGAAGTGGAGATGCAAGGCGGGGGGGTTGGGGGGAGGTAGGAAAAGAAAAAATGAAAAGATGGGATTGGGAGGGAGACAAACCATAAAAGACTCAATCTCAAGAAACAGACTGAGGGTTGCTGGGGGGAGGGGGGACGGGAGAGGGTGGTGGGGAAATGGACATTGGGGAGGGTATGTGCTATGATGAGTGCGGTGAAATGTGTAAACCTGGCGATTCACAGACCTGTACCCCTGGGGATAAAAATACATTATATGTTTATTAAAATAAAAAAAATTTAAAAAAACCCTCATTTTGTTTCTCAGAGTCCACAGTCTCTCATGGTTCACCTCCCCCCCCCCG
Source organism: Martes martes (assembly GCF_963455335.1). Classification (NCBI taxonomy): domain Eukaryota; kingdom Metazoa; phylum Chordata; class Mammalia; order Carnivora; family Mustelidae; genus Martes; species Martes martes. The sequence goes on along the minus strand of NC_137897.1, from coordinate 122,122,030 downwards.
ATTTACCCCAATTCACTTTTCTTTTCCTTCTCCTAATGTCCTCTATGTTATTCCTTATGTTCCACAAGTAAGTGAAACCATATGATAATTGATTTTCTCTGCTTGACTTATTTCACTCAGCATAATATCCTCCTGTCCCATCCATGTTGATATAAAAGTTGGGTATTCATCCTTTCTGATGGAGGTGTAATATTCCATTGTATATATGGACCATATCTTCTTTACCCATTCATCTACTGAAGGGCATCTTGGCTCTTTCCACAATTCGGCAATTGTGGACACTGCTGCTATGAACATTGGGGTACAAATGCCCCATCTTTTCACTACATCAAGTTACATTTAATTTTTAAACGTTGAGGGACTTCCTGGTTTTCTTTTCATTATGACTATGGCTCAATTTCCCTGTGGTCTAAGAATTTAATCTAGTTAATTTCAGGCTTCACAATGTGTAGACTTGATTCATAGCCCAACATATCGCCTATTTGGGTAAATCTTCTAGGACCACTTGAAAATAATGTATTCTGCACCTATTATGTAATGTTCCATATATGCCAGTTAGGTCACATTTGTTACCAATGTTTTGTCTGCTTTTTCTATGAGATATTGAGAAAGGCATATTAAAATCTTCAAACAATGCTACTGTAGTCAACATTGCATTGGAAAATCTACCAAGTGTTATAAGGCCAGAGAAACAAAAAGAATAAGAACTGAGGGAATAATAGTGACTATTCACAGATAATATGAGGGTGTACATGGAAAATCCAAAATAGTCTATAAATACACTATTAGAATTAAAAATGGAAAACTTGCAAATCTTAGAACCAAGGAAGCAATCTAGAAAACAGCCAAGGGGAAGAGATTTCTTATGTACAGAGGGAGGAATATCAGAATAACATCAGATCTGTTCACAGAGACCTGGGAAGTTAGGAAGGGCTGGCAAGATATATCCAGGGTACTAAATGAGAAGAAAATGCAGTCAAGGATACTTTATGCAGCAAGGCTGTTATTCATAATGAATGGAGAGACAAGGTCCTTCCAGGATCAGCAGAAACTGAAAAGATATGTGACCACCAAGCCAGCCCTGCAAGAAATATTAAGGGGGATTCTATAAAAGAAGACCCCAAGAGTAATACAGACCAGGAATTTTAGAGAAAAACTACATAAACAACTTCACAGGCAATATCTTATATTGAAAGTATCTTGTATTGAAAGTATTGAAGGGGCGCCTGGGTGGCTCAGTGGGTTAAGCCTCTGCCTTCAGCTCAGGTCATGATCTCAGGGTCCTGGGATCGAGCCCCGCATCGGGCTCTCTGCTCAGCAGGGAGCTTGCTTCCTCCTCTCTCTCTGCCTGCCTCTCTGCCTACTTGTGATCTCTGTCTGTCAAATAAATAAATAAAATATTTTTAAAAAAAAGAAAGTATTGAAATCATATCTTTCAATACTCACTCTCAACATGAATGACCTAAATGCTCCCACAAAATGGCACAGGGTTGAAGGTTGGATAAAAAGATATGATCCATCCATATGCTGTCTACAAGAGACTCATTTGAACCTAAAGATACATCCAGATTGAAAATGGGGGATGGAGAGCCATTTTTCATGCCAATAGATCTCAACAGAAAGCTGGGGTAGAAATTCTTACATTAGACGAATTCGATTTTAAGCTAACACTGTAGTAAGAGATGCAGGACACTATATCATACTTAAAGGGTCTATCCAACAAGAAGATCTAACAATTGTAAATATCTTTGCCTCCAACATGGAAACAGCCAACTACAGCCAACTGTTAACCAAAATAATCATATTGATGATAATAATAATACATTAACAGTAGGAGACCTCACCACTCCACCCTGAGCAATTCGTAGATCATCTAAGCAGAAGATCAACAACAACAAAAAAAAAACCCACCAACAACAACAAAAGAAAAACAGGAGCTTTGAATAACACATTGGCCCAGATGGACTTCATAGATATATACAGACCATTCTACCCTAAAACAACAGAATACTCATTCTTCTCAAATGCACACAGAACTTTCTCCAGAATAGATCACATACTGGGTCACAAATCAGGTCCCAATCGATACCAAAAGATTGAGATTATTCCCTGCATATTTTCACACCACAATGTTTTGAAACTCAAACTCAATCACAATTAAAAAAAATGGAAGGAATTCAAACACTTGGAAGCTAAAGATCATCCTGCTGAAGAATGTTTGGGTCAACCAGGAAATCAAAGAAGAACTTAAACAATTCATGAAAACCAATAAGAATGAAAACACATCAGTCCCAAGCCTTTGGGATATTGCAAAGGCAGTCCTAAGAGGGAAATACATAGCCATCCAAGCCTCACTCAAATAAGTAGAAAAATCCCAAATGCAGAAGATAACCTTACACCTAAAGGAAGTGGAGAAAAAAACAACAAATAAAACCTAAACCAAACAGGAGAAGAGAAATAGTAAAAATTAGAGCAGAGATCAATGAAATAGACACCAGTAAAACAGTACAGTATATCAATGAAACTAGAAGCTAGTTCTTTGAAAGAATTAATAAGATGGATAAACCTCTGGTCAGACATATCCAAAAGAAAAGAGAAAGGACCAAAATTAATAAAATCATGAATGAAAGGGGAGAGATCATGACTAACACCAAGGAAATAGGAACAATGATTAGAAATTATTATTAGCAACTGTATGTCAATAAGTTAAGCAACCTGGAAGAAATGGATGCCTTCCTGGAAACTTATACACTGCCAAGACTGAAACAGGAAGAAGTGAACAACCTGAATAGACAAATAACCAGTAACAAAATTGAAGCAGTAATCAAAAAACTCTCAAAAAACAAGTGTCCAGGGCCAGATGGATTCCCAGGGTAATTCTACCAAATATGTAAAGAAGAAATAACACCTATTCTTCTAAAGCTGTTTCAAAAAAGAAAAAAACAGAAGGAAAACTTCCAAATTCATTCTATGAGGCCAGCATTACCTTGATCCCAAAACCAGACAAAGACCCCATCAAAAAGGAGAATTACAGACCAATATCCCTGATAAACCTGGATGCCAAAATACTCAAGAAGATCCTAGCCAATAGGATCCAACAGTACTTTAAAAGGATTATCCAGGGGCGTCTGGGTGGCTCAGTGGGTTAAGCCTCTGCCTTCGGCTCAGGCCATGATCTCGGGGTCCTGGAATTGAACCCCATATCAGGCTCTCTGCTCAGTGGGGAGCCAGCTTCCCTTCCTCTCTCTATGCCTGCCTCTCTGCCTGCTTATGATCTCTCTCTGTCAAATAAATAAATAAAATCTTTTTAAGAAAAGGATTATCCATCACAAGCAGATGGGATTTATTCCTGGGATGCAAGGGTGGTTCAACATTTGCAAATCAATCAGTGTGATACAGCACATTAATAAAAAAAAAACAGGAATGATATGATCCTCTCAATTGATGCAGAAAAAGCATTGGACAAAATACATTACCCTTTCCTCATTAAAACTTTTCAGGGTGTAGGGATAGAGAGAACCTTCCTCAATTTCATAAAAACCATCTATGAAAAGCCCACAGCAAATATCATTCTCAATGGGGAAAAGTTGAGAGCTTTTCCCTTAAGTCAGGAACACAACAGGAATGCCCACTGTCACCACTATTGTTTAACATAGTAGTAGAAGTCTTAGCATCAGTAATTAGGCAACAAAAAGAAATAAAAGGCATTCAAACTGGCAAAGAATTCAAACTATCTCTATTCACAGATAGCATGATACTTTATGTGGAAAACCCAAAAGTCTCCACGCCCAAATTGCTAGAACTCATACAGCAATTCAGTAATGTGGCAGGATACAAAATCAATGCACAGAAATCAGTTACTTTTCTATACACTAACAATGTAACCATAGAAAGAGAAATTAGGGAATCAATTCCATTTGGAATAGCACCAAAAACCATAAGATACCTAGGAATAAACCTAACGAAAGAGGTAAAGGAGCTATACTCTAGAAACTACAGAACACTTATGCAAGAAATTGAGAAAGACACAAGAAGATGGAAAAACATTCCATGCTCATGGACTGGAAGAATAAACATTGTTAAAATGTCTACACTGCCCAGAGAAATCTACACTTTCAATGCCATCCATACCAAAACACCATTGGCATTTTTCACAGAGCTGAAACAAACAATCCTAAAATGTGTATGGAACCAGAAAAGACTCCACATAGCCAGGGAAATGTTGAAAGAGAAAACCAAATCTGGGGGCATCACAATGCCTGACTTCAAGCTATATTACAAAGCTATGACAGCATAGTATTGGAACAAAAACAGACACAAAGATCAATGGAACAGAATAGAGACTCCAGAAATGGATCCTCAACTCTACAGTCAACCAATCTTTGACAAATCAGGAATGAATATCCAGTGGAAAAAAGACGGTCTCTCCAATAAATGGTGCTGGGAAAATTGGACAGCCACATGCAGAAGACTGAAACTCAACCATTCTCTTACACCATACACAAAGATAAACTCAAAATGGATGAAAGATCTCAATGTGAGATAGGAATCCATCAAAATCCTAGAAGAGAACATAGGCAATAACCTCTTTGACATTGGCCACAACAACTTCTTTTAAGACATGTCTCTAAAGGCAAGGGTAACAAAAGCAAAAATGAACTTTTGGGACTTCAAGATAAAAAGCTCCCACAAACAAAGAAAACAGTCAACAAAACTAAGAGGTAATTCAGAGAATGGGAGAAGATATTTATAAATGGCATTACAGATGAAGTGCTGGTACCCGAGATGCATAAAGAACTTCTCAAACTCAACACCCAAAAACAAATAATCCAATCAAGAAATGGGCAGGAGACATGAACAGACACTTCCCCGAAGAAGACATACAAATGGCTAACAGTGACACGAAAAAGTGCTCAACATCACTAGGCATCAGGGAAATTAAAATCAAAACCACAATGAGATACCACCTTATACCAGTTAGAATGGCAAAAATTAACAAGGTAGGAAACAATAAATGTTGGTGAGGATGTAGAGAAAGGGGAACCTTCTTACACTGCTGGTGGGAATGCAAGCTCGTATAACTACTCTGGAAAACAGTATGGAGGTTCCTCAAGACGTTACAAATAGGATTACCCTACCATCCAGCAATTGCACTACTAGGTATTTGCCACAAAGATACAGATGTAGTGAAAAGAAGGGAAACCTGCACCCCAATGTTCATAGCATCAGTGTCCACAATAGCCACACTGTGGAAGGAGCCAAGATGTCTTTCAACAGATGAATGACTAAAGAAGATGTGGCACATATATACAATGGAAGATGACTCAGCCATCAGAAAGGATGAATACCCACCATTTGCATCGACATGAATGGAACTGGAGGGGATTATGCTAAGTGAAATAAGCCAGTCAGAGAAAGACAATTATCATATTATTTCACTCATATGTGGAACATAAGGAATAGCATGTAGGATCATAAGGGAAGGGAGGGAAAACTGAATGGGAATAAATCAGAAAGGGAGACAAACCATGAGAGACTTTGGACTCCAGGCACCAAACTGAGGGTTACAGAAGGGAGGGGGTGGGGGGATGGGGTAGCCAGGTGATGAGTATTAAGGAGAGCATGTGTTGTGATGAGCACTGGGTTTTATACACAACTGATGAATCGTTGAACACTACATCAAAAACTGATGTACTACATGTTGGCTAACTGAACATAAATAAATAAATAAATAAATAAATAAATAAATGTGTTTTCTACATAAAAATAATTACGGATACAGAATTTCAGATTTGTAAGATGAAATGTTCTCAAGACATGTTTCACAGCAGTGTAAATATACTTAACACCACCAGGCTTTATACTGAAAATGTTTAAAACGGCAAACCAATGTTATCATTTTTTACAATTTTTTAAAAGTATTTTCTGTATGATTCCATTTTTATAAAGATTTTGTTTATTCATTTTAGAGAGAGAGAGAACATGACACAAGAGTGCTGGGAGAAGCAAGAGGTGGAAGAGAGAATCATGAGCCCACACTGTACTGAACACAGATCCTACACGGGGCTTGATTTCATACCATGAGCTCACATCCTGAGCCAAAACCAAGAGTCAGAGGCTTATCTGACTGAGCCACCATATTGGTGCGTTCTCTCCACCACCACTGTGCTGAACACTCCTGAAAATACATCTATGAAAAACTGTGCCAGAATTTCCTGGAGTGAGTCTGAGTATGAGCACTGCTAGGTGATGGGTGCATCTATGGCCTGGGATGGATGCTGCTCACTGTTCTCCAAGACAGGGGTGCCTGCCACCCTTCTCTCCAGGGTACCTGCAGGGGACCCCCGTGTCCTCCGGTACCTAAGGGCCACCTGGCCCAGGAATTCACCCTCTCTAGCAGAGGACAGATGGGACTTATTTCTCTGGCCAGGAATATGAACCCTGATCTCAGGAAAGGAGAGCTCTCCTGGGACTCCTGGCCCAGCCAGGCAGTCATGACCACCGTGTACGATGGAGCCATCTGGGCCTTAGGGAATGAGTGCCTTAAACCAGCTTTGTGTGAGGCATGTGGGAGCAGTAGCCCCTGCTTCTTGGGCACCAGTGATGTGTGCAAAAGGAGGGAGGCCAGGGAGGAGCCTTCTAAGCCACACCAATCTCTCCCTTGGTCCTGAAACCAGCAGGAAGGAAGCTCTGAAGACAGAGACTCCAGGAGGATTCCCATCCAGGGAAAGGAGGCCTGTTGGAGAGCAATGAAGCTGCCAGCCCTGCCGACCACAGGCCATTTGCACAAGATCACCTCCAGCGCTTCCTCAGCATGTTGTCCGTGTTCATGTGTGGACAGTGATTGACCCACTGGTGCACTTCCAGAGGCAGACTAGAAACTATCCAGTGCCGGCTCGTGGGTCAGAGGACCTCTGCCCAGAGAAGCAGAGGATGTCCAGTTCCTCTGGAGCTGGGGAAGGCAGCCACCAACCTTGGGCAGGACCTGGTCCAGGCATGTGTTCTTTCTGAAGCCACGCATTCAGTGGGCATTGCTGTACCTAGAAAGGCCCCCTCAGCCTGAATCAGAAGCAGTGACGGGCTGTCTCCAGTCCTGGCCCAGGATCATGACCTGAAACCATCCTGTCTTTGGCAGGACAGGCATCCTTCAAGAGCCAGAGAGAGGACTGGCCCCTCTCCCCTTCCCAGGTCCAGGACACCCAGGACCCTGCAAGAGCTCTTCATTTCAGGAGGAGGAATGGAGAGCATGTGTGTCTCATCAGCCTAGCAAGTGAAAGAACCAAACCCCAATGCTCAGGTTCTAACAGAAGCAGAAATTCAATGGACTGTTGGGGGGCAGCCATCTCCCCTCTTATGTGGCCTTAGGGGACCCCAGGAAAATTATTCCTTGCTCTCCTGCCCTCAGAGCAAGGAGCTGGCCCCATGTCCCAGGGTCCCCACCATGTCCCACTACTGAGGAAGAACCATACACAGGGACCTGGTGTCAGGGGTGTGGTCTGCCAGGGGCCTGGGGGCTACATGGGAGGGACGGATGGCTTTTGTGGGGAAGGGTGCTCACTGGTGACACCACTCACCATCCCCCACTGCACTCTGCAGTCCAGGCTCTGTGCCCAGCTTAGGTCAATCACCAGCACCCCACATGCTCCTGCCATGGGAGCGATCATTCAGGATCACTGCATTGCACAGAGGCAGATAGAAAGGCCCAGAGAGGGGAGGCAAAGGGTTCCATTCACAGGGCTGGTTAGCAGAAGAGCTGGAAGGCCAGCCCTCCCGAGCTCCTGTTAGCCCAGCCAGGGACTCCCTGAGCCCAGAGCGAGCCCTTCCCTGCCTGCCCAGCCACACACTGGCCCCTGAGCTGGATGACGGCCTGTTTTTCTTGGCCCTGAGGGTGTTGCTGGCTGACTAAGAGGGAGAGTCCAACTGGCAGGACAGGCTGTAGTTACAGGGCAGAATGACACACAAGAGCTAGCAGAAGTCACACTCTGGTCTCCCTCCCAGAGCCTGCCTGGGAGCTGGAGTCTGGGTGCCCTAGGGGCCAGCACATAACAGTGTCTTCACTGACCAGGGAGCCAGGGACCCCAGAGAGAGTCCATTCTGCCCTCTCCCTGCTTCTGCCCCACATCACCTCTCCTCACTGTGGGGCTCCAGGACCCAGAACCAGGCCCCACAGGGCTGCCTGGCTCCAGCTTGTAATGAATTTGCAGCCCCTAGAGCAGCTGGATTTCCTGGGGTTAGAGGGAGGACTGGCTTCAGACAAGGACCGGGTTGGGGGAGATGTGGGGCCTTGTGGAGAGTGAAGGATGGGGCAGGGTCAAGTCCTGGGGCTACTGCTCATGTCTAAAAGGGGCTGAAATCCCTGAATGCCCATGGGGTCCCTCATTATGGTAACAACACCCTCACACTCGGGAATCCTGGTGGTGGGCCCCTCCTCCTCAGCCTCCTCCCCACATCTCTGACTCTAGCCAGGGCTTTATCCAGGGACAGCGTGGACCTCTGTCCCAGGGTTCTACCAGGAGACAAGGCAGAAGGAGAAGAGGAGAAGGGGAAGGGGCAGACTGATCTTCTCCTTGACCTGAATCAGCCTCCACTGATGCCTCCAGGTCCTCTGGCCCAGTCCTTCACTTAGCTGGACCCTGGGAGGAAGTCTGCATTCCCAGCCAGCTGTGGGGAGAGGTTATTCAGTGACCTTTGTGTCCCCAGATGTCCAACCCACCTGGCCTTTGCACCCTGAGCATTGTTGCTTGGGTGGGCATGGTCCTGGGGCTCAGAAGACTTTGGGATCACAGAGCACTTAGCAGTGGTAAGGGAACATAGGGGACTAGTCAAATGTGGAGCTATGGGTCTTGTACACATCCACCGTGGGGCTGGGTTGTGGGATGGGTGCTGTGTGCAGGTCCCCTATGCACTCCTGGCCCTCTCGGGAGGGGGGCTTGTGTACCTGGTGCACCTGCCCTCCACCTACCCCTGGAGGAAGGCAAAGTTTTCAAGTTTTCCATGTCCAAGTAAGTTTTCCATGTCCAAATCTCAGGGACAGTTGGGAACCGGGGGTCAACAGAGGCAGAGACTAGCCCAGGACAAATGAGGGGTACAGAGTCCAAGGAGCAGAGCTGCTCTCCAGTCCTAGGCCAGCCCCCAATCCTCCCATGAGGTTTGCTTTGGGGGTGAGAGCCCCTCAGATCCTCGGGGATATCTACCCATCCCGTCTCATGTGAGGACAGGACCTTGAGCATCCCCAGACAGGTAGAGACATGTGCACCTGCACACACACACACACACACACACACACACACACACACCACCCTGACTGCTCATCTGGAGGACAGAAGGGGAGGACACCCTGGGAACGAGATGGGTGACAAGGGGGAAAGAAGAAAGAGGTCAGAGACAGCTGGGCCATGGGGAAGGGGCATCAGGACTCCTGGCAAGAAGCCAGATCCATAGCATGGGGAGGGGAGATAGGCCAGGCTGATGGTCAGAGGGTCCCCAGGGGGCCCAGGGGGGTTTCCAGGACACTGGGAGAGGACAGGGTCTGGGGTCTGGGGTCTGGGGTCTATCACCACCCTGGGCACCTGGAAGCAGGAAGAGATAACCCCCTAAGTCTGGACGGGGCTATAGCACAAAAAGCCTCAGCTTACTCTTCTGTAGACTGAGCTATAGAGAGAGGGTGTCGCTAGGGTCCCACAGGCTTGTAAAAGAGCCTGTGGCCTTGGATTTCCATCCCTGACACACTGTGCTCCCAGTCCTGGGAAAATGCTTTATACTCCCTCCAGGTCTTTCTGAGCAGAGGACAGCCTGGGGACTTGGGGGGCTGAGGACCTGGGTTTGCAGAACATGGCAGAGCACGGGACCACTGATCTGGGGATCAAGATCAGGACCCTCCTTGTTGCAGCCTCAGGGTCCTCATTTGGAAGAGGTTCCAGAGTCAGTGGTCTGACCAGGGTGAGGCCTTAGGAAGGAACCAAGCACCATGACAGGAGAGGGAAACAGGGACAAGGGAGGCTTCTGAGGTTTCTCACATCGCCCCCAGAGCCCACAGATCCTGCTCCTGTGAGACACACAGAGACACAGAGATTGAACACAGGAGAGAGGGAACCAGGAGAAATCAGACTTTCCTCCATCAGCTTGGAAATGACATCCCATCATTTTGCCCCATTCTCTTCCTGAGAGCGCAGTCACCACAGGCCATCCACCCTGGGGGGAAGGATTCCACGGGATTTGTGACCAGGATTCAGAAATGCCCAGGAAACACTGTGGAAACTGCTCAGCACATGGGCACAGATGAGGCCCTGGGACCCAGGTCTAAACCTAATGAGAGCCCCTAGAAGTCTGTGTCACCAGGTGACAAGGTTGGAATCTGTTCATTTCAACTTCCCACTGGGGCTGGGACACAGGCAGGAGGAGGGTGGCTTTGCCTGGACCCCAGAGCAGATCCAAACCCCTCTGGGCTGTGTTCTATGCTCTTCCCAGGTTCCCCCACCCCCGGTCACCCTCACATTGCCAAGTGTGTGCACCAGCCTCCTGTGATAGCAGGTACAGGATTTATGTAGAGGTACTACCCCTGATGGCGTCCCTAGAAGTAGAAGCCAGAACACCCCCACTGTGCAGATGGGGAGCCTGGGGAAGCCCTGAGAGCCACAGGGTCTTTCTGGGGTCACAGTCCTGGACACGAGCAGGAGTCCAGTCTGAATTCAGCTCTATGTCCTCACAGCGGGGACACTGCCTGCACCCAGGCCTCCCCGGGGCTATACATGGCCTGTGTGGGTGTCACTGTATAGACAGAGTATGGGGTGGAATGTGAGCATTGAGCAGCTGGGGGAGGGGGGTTCTTGGGGGACTCTGGTGTGAGGAGGAAGTTGGGCAAGTGGACCGCAGGCAGTGGTGACCTCAATTCCCTGACAACAGAGCCCAGCACAATTTGGAACCCAGGTAACCAGGCACCCACATTCCAGAAACAGCCCTATGCCCAGCTCATTTCATTGAAGATCCTTGGATGAAAAACATGTTTGTGTGTTGCATCCCAAAGTCCGGAGGCTGCAGGCAGAGGACAGTGTACCCTGCAAACACTTTCCCTCGCTGGGGATGTGTCAGGGCTCCCCAACACCTCTGGTCATTTGGCTAGAAGGGCCAAAAGGTGACACGAGGAGGCCCAGAGCCAGCCACCCAGCCCCACACACTCTGATCCCACCTGTGCAGTCCCAGGTCCCCTCCCCGTGCATGTGTACATGTGTGTGTAATTGTGTGTGCGCGGAAAGAGGGCTCATATAGGGTGGGGATGCCCCAAGCAGAAGCAGGCTGATGAGGGGTCAAAGTCCAGTGGGCGGTTCATCATGTTCACACCACAGCCAAGGCTGGCTAGGTGGGATGGGGTGTGGGGCTCTGTGCCCTTCTGCCCAGGGTTTATCCTGAGAGCCCTGCAGGTGTGGATCACTATCCTGGGTACAGGGTTATGTATGCACAGGTCTGTGTCTGATCTGGGAGCAGCAGGGGAACTGGGCAGGAGGATAGAGGGGTCAGCCGGGCAGGGCTGTGATGCCTCCAGGCCAGCTACTGGTCCCTGTCTCTGCAGAAGACCACAGTTGATAAGAGAAGACTGGCGGACACAAACTCCTCCCTGACACAGGAGTCCCCAGTCCTAGGAAGGCCTCCAACACCGCCCAGGCCACTGTCCCTGGTGCCAGAGTCCATGGAGGCCAAGCCTGAGGGTGAGAAGGCTGGGACTGGGTGCCTTTGGGGGTGTGGGGATGAGTCAGTGCTGGGCTCCATGGGGAGGAGCCCCCCCCCCCAGAGGCTGATGTGGGCTGGGAGCAAGGACCTGGCTCAGAGCACCCAGCAGATGGACAGCAGTCAGGGAGACTTCCCGGTGAGGGTTTCTTCCTTACTGTGTCTTCTCTGGGAGGCCCTGGGCTGTGCTCTGTCTGTGCAAAGGCACAGGGAGAGGCAGGCATGCAGGTGAGATTTTCTCCTCTCACACCTGCTCCCTCTGAGGAACTAGAGCCGGCCCCAGCTTCAGCAACTCAGGAGGGGGGGATGGTGCCTGGAGAGACTTCAACAGGTGACCAGGAGGCAGCAGATGACCTGGCACCAGCCCAGAAAGAGCTGGTGCCTGCTCCTGTCCCTGCCCCTGCTCCTGCCACTCCCCCTTCTCCTGCCCCCGCACCTGACAGAGCTGTCCCCACTTCCCCTGCCCCAACTGTGCTCCTGTTCTTGCCCCTGATCCAGCTCCTGCCCTTGATCCAGCACTGGCCATCACCACTGCACTTGACCCAGCTCCTGCCCCTGCTCCGGTCCCTTCCCCCACCCCTGTCCCTTCCCCTACTCCTGCCAGGGCCACTGCCCCTTCCCCTGCCCCAGGCCCAGCTCCTGACCCTGCTCCTGACCTTTCCCCTGCCAGGCCCTTGCCCCTGCCTGTGCCCCAGACTCAGCCCCTACCTCTGCTTCTGCCCCTTCCCCTGCCCCTCTTCCTGCCCCAGACACAACTCCTGCCTCTTGCTCCTGCCCTGGCCTGTACTGTTGTTCCTGCCTCTGGCCCAGATCCTGCCCTGGATCCTGCATCTGCCACCACTGCTGACCCTGTCCCTCCCCTTGTTTCTGCCCCTGTCCCTGCTCTTACATCTGTCCCTGCTCCTGTCTCTGCCCCATCCCAACCCCTGCTGCTACTCCTGCTCCTGCAGGACTCCCAGAGCCACATCCAGAGCCCACAACCCTGTGGAGAGAGCTCCTTGTACAATTACCTTTAGTTCCATCACCCAACCCTGATGCCCTGCCAGACTGTTTCATCCCCTCCCCCTATGTTCTTTCTCTCTGGTACATATTAACTGTTATTTTATCTTTTCATGTTCTGTACACTATTTATCATTTGTTTTAAATAAAACTACTTGTTTTCACTTGAACAATTTCTGAGCATTCCCAACCCTGTGCCACCACACCACAGAACATCGCTGCAGAATATCTCCTTCCCAAAGGAATACCTGAACCCAAGCCCTCCCTGCCCATTGCTCCCCCCAGCTCAGACCCTCACAACCCCTAAGCTGCTTTCTCTCTCAATTCCTTCACCTGTTCTGGAGGTTTCTGTAAGTGGAATCACTCAATAAGTGCCTTTGTGTCTGCCCACCTATTTTCAAAGGGGACTCGTTTTTTTTTTCTGTGTTTGACATAGAATTTCCCTTATTCAATATTGAAATCCCCAATGGATTACAGATGAGATGTAATCATAGGGGCCCCTTTAGGAATTATGGGCACAATCTCGGGGTCGAGACCCCTGTTCCTGCTGGGACACCGCAGCCTGACCCCAGACAGGACACGGCTGGGTCCTCCTGTGGTCCACATAGAAACCAGGGAAATGCAGAAGGCGGGAAGACACACCACAAAGGGAATAAACATTGCTCACAACCCAAGGCCAGAGAAAGGTTTCCCATGGTTCTGCCTCAGACCATGCTCCAAGTGACTGGGCTCCACAGGGACAGAGCCCAAACATGTGCAAGTTTAAGGAGGAGGATGGGCACAGGGAGTATGTGTCAGAGATGCAGGAGCTCCCTGGGAAGGACTCTGGCAAAGGAAACCATATGGAGGCAGTGCTGGTCACCCTCAGACTGGCAGGTGTCTGGTCTGGGGACCAGCAGCCCTGGGGAGAACGTGAGGAAGCAGAGGTCCAATGCAGGTCCCCTGAAGAGAAGGGTGATGAGTACCCCTGTGTGAGCAGCACCCATCCCAGGCCACAGGTGCACCCATCACCTAGCAGTGCTCAGCCTGGGACTCACCCCAGGAAACTCTAGCACGGTTTTTCACAGATGTATTGTCAGGAGTGCTCAGCATAGGTGTGGTGGGGAGAGCAGGGAATGGAACAACACTAATGCTCAAGGAGATGGGTAGGATCCACGGTCCCAGTCCTCATGGTAGAATGTTCTATAGCTGCTGTCCCAGTGTCATCCGAGGCACAGGATCTGGGAAGCCCCTCCTGAGACCCCCTCCTGCCACCCTGCTCCTGGGAACATTCAGAATTGTTTGAGGACGAGGGGGAGAGGATCCAGGATGACAGAGGGCCAAGGAGAAGGAAGGTCAGCACTGGGAGGACAGATGGACGTGCTCTGAGCCACCATCCAGAGCCCGGGCTGTGACGCCCTTGGACCTCACCCCAAATAATGGCTCCTGATGTATAGACCAGCTTCTGTAGTTTCACTCCCTCCCTCCCTACCTACCTCATTTATTCACTCCATCATTCATTCCCACCTGTCTCCTGCCCCTCCACCCCCTTCCCTCCCCCACTTCATCCCCCTCCCTCCCTCTCTCCATCCTCCTTCAATCCTCTCTCCCTGCCTCCCTCTCTGCCTCCCTTCCATCCCCTCTCCTTCCTTCCCCTCCCTACATCCCTCCTATCCTCCCTCCCTCCCCTCTCATCCTCCCTCCCATCCTCCTGCCTTCCCTCCTATCCCTCCTCCCTCACTCTCATCCTCCCTCCTTCCCTCACTCTCATCCTCCGTCCCTCTCCTCCCTCCCTTCCATCCTCCCACCCTCCCTTCTACCCCTCCCATCCTCCCTCCCTCCCATCCTCTGTTCCCTCCTCCTTCTCTCCCCTCCCTCTCTCCCTTCCTCCCTCATGCCCTCTCTCATTCAGCAGAGTATCTGGGGTCCCTGCTCTGTACTGAGCACTGGGGCTTTATCAGTGAGCAGCCCCCAACCCACGTGGTCATGTCCACTGTGGGAGGTGACAGGGGGCAGTCCTCAGGGCTAGCAGTGGTGATGAGCACCAGAAATCTGCTCCTGAAAACACAGGCCAGTTGCACAAAGAAAGGAATGGAGAGACCCATGCTTAGCACTTCCCCAAGAAAAATCTAGTCCTAAAAAGTGACAGAAAGTAAAAAATATCCTAGACTTCATGTGCTGTGAGTTATAATGGCCCATATGCACTGATTCCTAGAACCAACAAAGAATAAATCATCCAGTGTTGACTGGGGGTTTGTAACACAACTTTTCTGACCAAATGACAGCGTTTCAGCCAACATCTCCAGGGCCTCTTAGTTTTCCCAAGGGTCTCTGCGATCCTCTGACTCTTCCATCGACCTCCTGGGGAAGTTCTGTCCTGTCACCTTCCATGTCTCCTGCCTCTTCTGGGATCCCCACTTCCCACCCCCTTCAGGGCCTCCCCTGCCAGGACTTCCCATGCCCTGTGGCCTGGCGCCTGCATCCCTTGCTGGGTCCTGAGCCTGGCGCTTTGTGCAAGGCCTCTGTGCTCCCTCTGGGGTCACTTGGCATCTCCCTTGCAGTGGCCTGCATCTTCCTCTGCTGGGTCTCCTCTGAAGAGTCTGTGAGGCCAGCCTGTGCCCATGTCACGGGCATGGAAGCACGAGTCCAGAAGGTCCAGATGACCTGCTCCCAGTCCCAGAATGTGGAGCCTGGGCCAAGGATGGTCCTTGAGCAGAGGACGACTTCAGCCCAGGGAGCCTGAGGGAGGACGTGGCACAGTGAGCCCACAGGAGGAGAGTGAGCACTGTGGGAGCCTGGCGCTCAAGCCTGCTGGGAGACCCCATCCCACCCACACCAGGTCTGTCCCCAGGGCTGGAGGTCGTTGGGGTATCCACCCTCCCAGGCTGCAGGCTGGCAATGGCTGGCAGGGGAGGAGGCGGCGCTGGAGCGGGAGAGAGCCCTCCGCAGAGAGGAGGGGGCAGGAGCCCCCCAGCAGCTGAGGAATTTGGGGTATCCACCCTCCCAGGCTGCAGGCTGGAAGTGACTGGCAGGGGAGGAGGCACCTCTGGTGCAGGAGCGAGCCCCCCGCAGAGACGAGGGGACAGGTGCTCCCCCAAGTGCAGGTGTACTGGGGTGGACTGAGGGGGCATCAGGGGACAGTGCCTGCAGCTGGGGTCTCTACACAGGCCCCCTCCTCAGGCTCAGCACAAGCTTGTCTGGATGGCCTTTGTCCCCCAAACACAAAGTCTGGCCCAGAGCCCCCCTCAAGCCCCCACAAATAATCCTTTGTACTCAGCTCAAGTGATAAGAAATGGCCAATAGTTTAGGTGATGTTGGTTGCAGAGAGACATGTGTTTTTCTGGCTCATGCTGTAACATTGCTGGCATTTTAAAGATCTCAGGGCTCTGATTCAAAAACAGTAGGAAACCGGGGACCCCAGACAGCTTTCTGGAAACCTGCCTCTATGCCTTGCAGCCCTCCCATCCCACCAGCTCTGCTCAGAATCCCTCCAGGCCACAGACCCATGGTCTTGGGTCCTCAGATGGCCTCAATGATGTGCCTTCAGAAAGCAATCCAGGTGGGACAGCAGGACATGCTGTGGATTCCAGCAAATCCCCCTCCCAGAAAGTGAAGGTACCACGGACAAGCTGTCCAAAAACAGCCAGGTTAGGGTTCCAGGAAGTCAGGAAGGTTCAGGAGTAACTGAGGAGCATCTGAAGGTCAGGTACGGACAGTGGGAATCTCTGGTGTTTTTGCCTAGGGGCAGCTCCCATCCCCCTAAACACTTAGTGGGGGATGGGGGAGGGACCATGGCTGGAGGACCCATGGCTCCACTGTTAGAGGTCGCCAACTTGATCTGTGCACAGGTGGGGAAACCCAGCCACACCCCAAAGCATTTCTGGAAACAGTAGCCATCTCAGTGGCAGCTGACCTGAGAGGTCAACCTTCTAGCTACCTGGGGTGGGATTGAGCCACAGACCAGCACACTAGCCAGAAATGGAAGAAGGAGAACGAGTTCTTCATTTCAATAGTTTCTGAGTTACCAGTTTGTTCCTATGGTTAGTACACTTTGCAAGGTCTTAAAAATGTTCTCCTCGTGTTCTCTGCTAGAGAGGTTCTTGAAAAATTTCTGCTTTATAGGTAAAAATCATCCAGAATTGACTTCAGTTGGCACAGCCATGCTGGGGAAAATATGGAGCTTCCCCAAAATACTAAAAATAGAACTCCTGCATGATCCCACTACGAGGTAGACATCTGCAGGAAATGAAGTCAGTTTCTCAAAGTAAGATCTGCAGACTCCCACCCAATCTCACTGAGGAGTGGTGGCTACCCTTAGCAACAGGGCACCCACGTGGGAAGTCGTAGGCAACCCTCCCCTGGAGGTGGGTGCCTCCCTGGACAAGGGACTGCTCCAGGGCTAGGAGGTTTCTACAATAGCACCGTTGATGTCCTGGATACTAGGAAGACACGAAGTAAGGCACCAGGCTAGTAAGGGTCAGGACACACTACCAGAAATATGGCACCTTGGCAAATTAAATATCGAAGGTGAAAGAACTTTTGCATAAAGCAGAAGCAGGAAGGTCCTTCTGACCTCCAGCCATCAGCCTTTCTTCCCTGAAGCAGGTCAGAATACCCTCATGTGGCACTTTCTCTCCCCAGGCCTCAGGAAGGACATGTTAATCACCAGAGTCAAGGAATTTAGGGCCACCAAGGCTATACTAACACACCTGGCTAAAACTAACCCTTATCTTCCTAGTTACTTCTTTACCACTTACCAGCCCTATTCCAAACCCATGTCTGTCAATTCTTCACACATTTATTGCTTCTTTGTCCAAAATGTAGAAGAGCTGTTTGCTCCAATTTCCTCTGCTGGTCTCCCACCAAAAAACATCAGTACACTTTGCCTCACTTTGCCTGCTTTTCTCCTGTTCATTTGTCTTTGTCAATTTCCAGACCCAGCCAGAGGCATTAAGAGGAGTTGAAGAAAATATCCTCTCTTGCAGCACTAGGTGGGGGGCAGCAGAGTGAGTCAGGAAAACCCATCCCATCTTCCTGGCCTTGGTTAAAACCTGACCTCTTCTGGGAAGCAGCACAGGGCTGTGCATGGCTGGGGGAGCCAGGGAGAGGCAGGTGGAACACGTAGGAGCTACCCCCCGGCTGGCGGACTTGGCTCCAGTGACAAGTCCAGGCTGTGATGATGAATATTATAATGGAAGCATCCTGCAATCTGACCTTCCCCACACCAGGCTTCATTATTCCTGCTCATTGTAGTTGCTACTCTGGACTTAGTGCCTTTTCTGAACTAACTTTGTCAAGTCTGTGTTCTTTGCTGAATCCCTGTGCTATTAACTTAGTGGTCAGCCAGTGGCTGGGCAGAGAGGTCACCCATGTTTCTGAGTTATGGGCTACAGATTGGGGGTCCCCACAACCTCCCCCTCAGGTTCAAATGATCTGCTGAAGCAGCTCATGGAACTCAGAGAAACACATTACTTACTATATCGCCATTTCATTAAAAGGACAGCACTCAGGGCCAAGAAGCTGGAAGCAGTGAGCAGGACAAGGTGTGTAGCAGAGGCTTGGAGCTTCCCCACTCTCTGAGTGAAAGAGGCCTTTATATCTTCGTCTGTACTTCCTAACCGATGACATCCCTCCTTCAGGCTCATCTGTTAAGTCAAAGACCAAGCAGGCACCCAAACAACCCCTCAAGCAATAACCACTGCCTGATGCCAGCAAGACCCAGCATGATTGACCCCAAGACAATGATTGACCGGAACTTTACTGCTCCCTGCACCTACCCACAGACCTTTGTCCTAGATTTTCATCATATAAAAGCCCAGGAGTGGTTTCAGCACCTTGAGACCATGCCACTCTTCTGCCTTCCAGTGTTGGCTGCACTGAAATACATCCTTTTCCTGTGTCACCACCACCCATCTCTCTGCCTTTGGATCTGGGACACTGTGAATAGTGCAATGTGGCAAGTCAAATACAAGTTCTGCCTGTCCCCAGGGTTCACTGCTGCTGCTCTTCTCACTGCAGTTTTGCTGTTGGCTTAGTGACTTTTCTGAACAGATTTTGTCAAATCTGTATTCCTTGTCATATGTGGCCACAGAAGTGTCTAGTCTGTGTAGTGGTCAACTGTTGACTGGGTGAGATTTCCTTAAATATCTGGAAACCACCTTCCCTCTGGGGAAAAAAAAAAAAAAAACACAGCTCCCAGTCTTAGCTGATGGGGAGGAGGGCTCTGGGTGTGTGGGTGTCAGGATACACCTTCGGCACCAGCCAGGCCTCTTAGGACTCTGCCTTGGCCTTCACTCCCTACTTGCTGAATCTGACAATCACCAGAGGAGAGAGCCTAGGGCCTTCTCAGGTCAGCATTGAACGAGCACCCAGCCCATGCATGCAGTGTCCCAGAGGCTCGGGAATAGATCAGAGCTTCCATGCCCTTCTTCCCTAAAGTTCCTCATCATTTGGACTTTCTTCCAGTGGTTCTGATTGGTTTCTATTTGCCCCAACTGTTATCCATTGCTCTAGGCAGCAGAGAGTCACATATGCCTTCAAACGGTTTGGACATTGAATGCCTGCAGTAGCCACCTCACTACTGGGAGAGTGGATGGCAAGCAAGAAGTCACAAGGACGCCAAGGGAGAAGTCACAAGGACGCCAAGGGTCTGGACTTGGTGTTTCCCTCTCCTGAGATGGGGACACTTGGAGTAGCAGGTGGCCAACTGGTGGGGGGTACAGGCACCTGACATGGGCAGATGGGGTAGGTGAGGCCCGAAGCCACCAGTGTATGTTCCTGGCATCTGGACTGAACAGGTCTTCAAACCTCAGATTGGTTGGGATCATCTTCAGGCTGAAGAGGAAGATGAGGGGAGCAGAGGGGACAGAGAAGGCTCAGCCTAGACAGGAGAGGGCTGAGCCACTCCTTTGGGGGAAAAGTAGGTCAGGTCCAGGTTCATGGGGCCAGATTTTGAGGCCATTGTGCTATGTGAAATAAGCCAGTCCCTGAAGGACTGATACTGGAGGACCCTACTAGTGAGGGACAGAGAATGCTCTGATTCATAGAGGTGGAAGGAGCTGCTGGGTGCCAGCACTGGGGAGGGGGAATGAGGGGTTAGGGTCTCATAGGTAGAGGTTCAGTTTGGGCAATGGATGAAGGTAGCATGTGCAGAACAGTACTTATTGCTACTGTACTTATTGTACTTATTGCCACTTATGTACTTATCGCCACTGAATTGTACCTTGAAACATGCTTAACAGTATCAGTTGTATGTCTACTACACCACAGTAGGAAAGAAGTGAGTCAGGAGGTCAGGGCCATTGTGAATCCCAGGAGGGCCCTGGAGCGGGGATCCTGTATCTTAGTTCTCGATTTCACACTCTGCCCGTTGTTGGTGACTGAGCTCACAGCAGGCACTCAGTGAATGTTTGCTAAGACACAGCGCAGGCAGATGAGGGCACAAGTGCAAACCCACCGGTGGGCACTGAGGAGTCCCAACAGGATGCACATCCAGATGGAGCCAGTGCCCACATTTCACAAATGCCAGCACAGAAATAGCCATTTAAAACCAAGGCAGGAACCATACATAACCCAGAGGGCTCCATGCTCCTGGAGGCTGAGGTAGCAACCACGGCCAAGGCCTCTGGTGGTCAGGCAACTGGGGGTCTGACAGGTGACTTGGCACACCCCTGACCCTGAAGCCCCATGGCTGCATTGAGGTGCAGCCTTGCTTCCCTGGGAGGGAAGACCCAGCCAGGGCCCGTTCTGGCTCCATGGCTGCCGCAGGGCCACTCCCAACCCCACCAAGCTGTGTCTGTTTAGAACCAGGGGGAAAATCTTTTCCCTCAATTGCTCTTTTTAAAGATGGCTGTTCAGCATTGACACAGAAAAACATATGACATAAAATGGGAGCCTTTCACAGTGGCAAATGACCCAGAAGTTATCAAAGTATAGCGACCACAAAGAGAGGAACTCGTGTCCCCAGGCAGGCCTCCTGTGTGCGGGTGCAGCTGAGGGCCCTGGACACGCTGGTGCAGGCAGTTCTGGGCTCCACAGTCTCCCTCGAGGGGACAGAAGAAGGAATATGCTCTGACGGCTCTACTCAGGACAGCACCCCCTGATGGAGATGGGGGCAGCACCTCATGATTCCTGGATATCCTGGTGATTCTTGGGCATGGACACAAGTCTTAGCTTCTTCATGACCCAGGGCCAGCCCAGCAGCCACAGATCCCACAGGTCTTCCAGGGGACAGCCCAGCAGCTGCGGGTCCTACAGGTCCTCTGGGGACAACACCTTGGTGGGCCTGTGGTCCAGCAGGTACCTGTTCAAGTGGCTTTCATCATGCCACACAACCTCAATCCCATTGGTCAGGTCAACCACCACTTCCTGGTGACAAATCAAGGTCAGTTGGTGAAACTCCACCACCAACCCCTCAAAAAAGGCCCTCATGTAGTAAAAATTGTCCTGGTTCCTGGGGATATGCACGTGGGACTGTGGCTGGCGCTCATGGCTAAAGTCCTTACAGGCCACCTGGTAGAAATGGGGTACAGGGTGCCAAAGAGGGGGACAGTGTCTCCACATCCACATGTGGTCATGGAACTTCAGGTCTACACCCATTCACACCAGGTGTGAATGCTTCATGGAGGAAGCATTGCTGCAAGAAGTTGCTGAACATCTCCATGCAGTGCATGGACAAATCACGCCAGATCAGGAACCAGGTGCAGCCCATGGGCAGGGAAGGGGAAAGAGGACCCTTGGAAGAAGAGGGGGCTTGCTTAGGTCCCAGCCTTAACTCCAAGGGGGTAAACTTCAGAGTCCTGGCCTACATCTCCCCAGCACCAAAAAGTTGGAAGTCTTGTCCAAGTCTCTCACATGGCTGGACCCCCTCTGAGGGGGCTACCTGTTCCCCACCATGGGGACAGCAACTCCCCCATCATCAGCAAGTGTGGTGAGCCCCCTCTGAGACTGATTTTTTTTTGTGCAGACACTAAGGCTACTTCCTTATGCCTGCGCCATCACTGGCAGGTTAGTAAATTGCTCACAAACAGAAGGCAGACACTACGTTTAAATAGGGGACAAACACACACACGCACCCAGCAGGCATGAGTCAGGTCATCAGGGGGCAAAAAAAGGCCCAGCCAATGAGGGAACAACCCAGACATGAAGCAGGGGGAGAGAACAGAACTCCTGGCAGAGGGCATAGCAAATACAAAGACTGGGAGTCAAGCTTGAGACACAGGGGGGACAACAACACCCCTTGGTGTCCACAGAGGGACAGGCCAGAGTGGGAAAGGTAAGGCTAGAGAGGATGGGCAGAAGGGGAACAGACCACAGAGAGGCCCAAAGGTTATGTTCCAAAAAGATCACTCTCTCACTGGAGGAGAATGGGCTCTGTGCATAAGAGGACAGGGAGACCCTAACCCTAACCCTAACCCAACCATAACCCTAACCCCTAGCCCTAACCCTAACCCCCATCCTAACCACTAATACCAACCCCAATGAAATTATCACAAAATCAGCGAAATACCTTCCTATATCTTTCTTAAAATAGATGTAAGGAGCCTGATCAGAAAAAAATGCAAAACCAAGAGCTCATGAATACATTGTGCACCATAAGCAAGTGTCTCTTCACAACGTCTCAAGGGTTGTTCAATAGAGTGAAACCAAGCAATGTTATGCACCACAATACATTTTTAAGTAAAAACATGTGGTCATAATAATTGATGCAGAAAATGTTCTAACCAAAATCCAATGTCTGTTGCAGATATAAACATTCATGAAAGCAGGAATAAGGGGTAATTTTTTCCATAAATCTATGGCAAACACCATGCTCAAGTCTGAAGGTTGCCAGCTCCACTCTGAAATCCGGAACAAGGACATGGATGCGGCTGTGGGGGCCGAGGAGAAGGGAACGGGGAGTTGGTGTTTCGCGCATATAGTCCCCCTCAGGGAGAACGAGAACGTTCTGGAGAATGACGTGCAGCATGTGACCTCGGCTAAGGCTGCGGAACTGTGGACCTGCAATGTCTGAAGCGGTCAATGTTATGTTTAGTCACAGTGAAAACACGAAGGATGACGCAGGTCACCACGTGCGTGGACCCCGAAAACGGCCCCAGTGACATAACCCTATGGAAATGCCACTCAGACCGGAGCCCTCTGCGCTTCTTGAACCCATCGGGGTTGTGCAAACAGGGGCGTCTCGGGAGCGGTTCCGGAAGGAGAAAACGGGGTGAGAACGGAGATGACATCTCGGACAGCGCGGCAGGCGGCGACCGCTGAAGTGGGCCTGCGGTCTGGGGGCCACTGCGGGCGCCGTCAGGGTTTCCTCACCTGGGGTTCCGTGGGGGTTCTGTTTGGGGTCAAACACCCGAAGCAGCCCGCGGGACGCGGCAGGCGTGGTTTGGAAGCGACAGCGGGGGGTCTGCGTGCGGAGATAACGCGTATTTGTGCAGGGGCGACCCGGTCCCGCAGATCTGAGGTCACCGCAGAGGACGCGACGCTTCCCGACACCCCCGCGGCACCACGTCGCAGGAGCAGAGACGACGTCGGACTTCAGGAGGGAGGCCGAGCCCGCCGGGTCCAGGTCCCCCGCGTGGACAGGCCACTCGCCCTTGCAGGAGGCCACGGCCAGCCGGAGACTCGTGGGAGGACTGAGTTGGGGGCCGAGTCTCGGGCACAGCAGACACGGTGGGACTCGGGGTCCCAGGTCCCCGCGGCGCCCCCACAGCCCGGTCGGAGCCTGAGGAAGCGGGTCGGGAGGCCTCGGGACAGCGGCCGGGGAGCCGGAGGGGAGGCGGGAAGGGGGCGGCTCGGCGCGCACGACAGACCCCGCGGCGGAGACGCGCCCGCTCCAGGTCCCCGGGGAAGCCGCGGTGCATCTCCCGCAGGAAGTCGCCGCCCGCAGCTCCGCGGCGGGAACCTCCGTCACCCCAGCGCCGCCTTTCTCTACGGCCGCGCCTTCCCGGCAGCCCTCCCGGCTGCCCCCGCCTCGTCCGGGACCCGCCGAGCCGGGACAGGCCTGTCCTCCAACACCGCGCGACGCTGACGGCGGACACGTGACGCGCAGAGACGGGAGACGCTCCGGGCTCAGGGAAGAACCGCGCCGGGAAACACCCGCCGTCGCCACTGCCGCCGGCAGAGCCCGCGCCGTTGCTCCCAGACGCCCAGACTCCGGCCGGCCCCGCGGCGGGTGTGGACGCGGGAAGGACCTCGCAGGGCCGGGGAGGGCGGTGCGGGGCGATGGGAGCGGGAGCACTGAGGCCCGGCGGCCGCTCCCCGACCGCAGACCGGCTGAGGAGCCCCAGGAACCGAGTCCGCAGGTGCACAGTCACAGCCGGAACCGGGGAACATCCGAGCCGGAAAGGGGGGACCCCACGGCCCCGCAGGAGGCCACGGCACCGCATACAAAGCCACGGGAGCCCAGTGTCTACACAGCGAGCCCTTCCTCCGCGGCGCCCTGTGAGCACGCACGCCCGCAGCAGTCCCCGCTCTGGGGGCTTCCGCTCACCTTCTCCTGGCGCCGTGGGTCCCGAGGAGGCCAGGCTCCTGTTGGCGTGCGGGCAGCCCCGTGACCCCACAGCAGGTCCTGTCAGCGTGGACGCGGCCCCGCATCCTCTGCAGCGGCTCCCGTGAGCGTGGACGCGGCCCCACATTCTCCACAGCGGGTCCTGAGGGTGTGGACGTGGCCCCATGTCCTATCACCATGGACGCAGTCCCACCTTCTTCCCAAGTATCCACGGCAGGTCTTGAGGTCTGTCGGTGTGGATGCTGCCCCACATCCTGCTAAAGTCTCCATAGCGGGTCCTGAGGCGGTCAGACTCCTGTAAGCGCTGGCGCAGCCCTCCATTCTCCCGCCGGGTCCTGAGGAGGCCGGGCTCCTGTCAGCGTGGACGCGGACCCACGTTCTCCACAGTGGGTCCTGTCAGCGTGGACGCGGCCGCACGTCCCCCACAGCGGATCCTGTCAGCCTGTATGCGGACCCACATCGTCCACGGCGGGTCCTGAGGAGGCCGGGCTCCTGTCGGCGTGAACACAGCCCCATGTCCTCCTGAAGTCTCCACATCGGGTCCCGAGGAGGCCGGCTTCCTGACTGGGGAGGAGGCCCTGCCTCCTCCCGAGCGCTGACAGGTGTTCCAAGGCCTCAGGACCCTCTGCGCTGACCCCCAGGCTTCAGGAGGAGGCGGGGCCGCACTCGGGCGCCCCCTACGGGCGGTGGGGGGCGGCACAGGATGCGGTGCGGTGACTCGGGCGCCCCCTGCGGGCAGTGGGGGCGGTGCAGGATGCAGTGTGCCCAGCTCAGGGGAGGCACCTGTCCCTCCAGCCGAATCCATTACATTTTGAAAATTCAAACTGAAATGCAGTCCAATTATCCCCTGACTTCTCCAGAAATAGAAACAATTAATTAGAAGCCATACAGAGTTAAGTGAAATGCAGACACAAGCTTTACAAATTACACTAAAATTCATTCAAAATTGTAGATAAATTTAAAATGTAAACCTATCAAAATATCAGAAAGAAAACATAAAAGAAAATCCACATGGCCTTAAGTTCAGTGATGAGTTTTAACCCACAACACCAAAAGCCAATCCACAAAAGAAAAAAATTGATAACATGAACTTCTTACAATTAAAACTTCTGCTCTGTGAAAGACCTTGCTCAGAAAACTAAAAGACGAGCTACAAACTGGGAGGCAATGTTTGCAAAACACATACCCGGTAAAAGATTTGTATTCAAAATATACAAAAAACTCCCAGAACTCAACAAAAAGGGAATATCTTAATTGTTAACAGGTAACTATCTGAATGATGCCTGGACAAAGATGTACAGAAAATAAAAGTCACACAAAATATGCTCAACATCCATTATCATTAGGAAATTACAAATGTAAACAACAGTGAGATAGCACTGCACACATTAAAAATGCTAAACTACAAAAAAAAACAAGTATACCAATTGCTGGAAGGTGAGAAATGACAGCAACTATCCTGCACCCTGGGGGAATGCATGTGTGGCCATTTCAGAAGATCGTCTGGCAGTTTTTTCCCAAAGTTAAATAAGTCTCACCTTTAGAATCTAACAATCGTTTTTCTGGTATTTAGATAACTGCTTTAAAAAACTATTTCCAAACAAAAACTCATGTGCCGTTATGCACAGCAGCTCTATATCTAGTGGTTGAAACCTTACAGAAATAAAGAGGTACTTCGATAGATGAACCCATAAGCAAATTGGAGTGCATCCATGTGAAGGAAGCACAACATGCCACCCCAAACATGCCTCTTTGGCACAAGGATTACATGGGGCTGACTATTTTTAAGTAACAGCAGACACGGAAGAATCTCTGAGAACTGAGCAGAGATTGCCATTTGGTGAGCGAAATGTATACTTATAAAGGAAAGCTCCATTTGTAAGGGTGTCTCCCTCTCTGTATCAGGAACAGAAGAATGACTAAATCTCAACACACACCCTCATCAAAGGAGAAGGCACAGACTTGAATCTGCCTAACAACCATACCCTCCTTTTCTGTGCTTGGCCTGATAATGTTCCTTAACTGGCCTTCCCACCACCCAAAATCTTTGTGCCTTTAGCTGAAGATGAAATTTATGGAGATGGCTGGGCCATCTCAGGGACTCAGTCTGTTTTCCTGGGTATCTCCCACATGAACAGGACGTTTGCATGTTATTGAACTTCTGTTTGTTTTACTCCTGTTTACCTATTCAGCAATAAAAAGGAATGAAGCATCACCCCCACACAATGACATGGATGAATCTTATATGTATTTGGGTAAGTGAAAGAATCCAGTCTGAAAAGGCTACACACTGTATGACCCCATTTATATGATATTCTGCAAAAGGCAAAACTACAGACATGATAACAGGATAAAGGGATGGGGGATTTGAAGTATTCCATGATACTTTAGTGATTTATACCTGCCACTATACATCTGTCAAAATCCAAACATTTTGACATCCCAAACAGTCATCATAATCTACTTAAATTATTTAGGATGTGGGAGTATCACAGGATGGTGTAGGGGCCAAGAACAGGCCAAAGTGACACACTGATCATTCTGAATAAAAGTTACTTAAGAGACAGCTTATTCAAGAAGGATACTCAGACTCCCCCTTACAAGTCCCACTGGAAGCAGGAAATAAATATCCCATATGAAGATCTCCCTGCACTAGGAGGTGAAGAGACTTCCTTATCAACAGTGATGGAAAATTTAGAGCGAAGAAGCCTTTATGAACAACCATTCTTACTTTTTTACTAATTTACTACCCCAGCCCAAATTCTGTTTAGAATTCCTAACTAATGGTTATGGTTAAATTTCCTTTGTCCTGTGATTTCTTCACAGGTTTGCTTTCTTTTTGTCCAAAAAGTATAAAAACTGCCTGCATTGGTCATTTCTTTGGGTCTCAATTTCATTATTGAGCCCCCATGTGTACATGATTAAACTTCGGGTTTTTTTTTTTCCTGTTACCCTGTCTCATGTCAATTTCATTCTTAGTGGAGCTAGAAAAATCTTGGACAGAGGAAAATTAGTCCTCCCCTTCAGTGGAATACAGAATGTGACAAATAATCTAACTATATTAGAAACACACAGGAAAAAAACTCACTGTAAATTGTGTGGCAAAAGGTGCTGACCTAAGTAACTTTGGAAATGATAGGAATCTGTAGACTAAAGAAAAACCATACCATACAAACACAGTGGACTCTACTTCATAAAGTTCTTTCTCATCAGGGTGGTAGCTAACAGTTCAGAAATTACCGTATCTGTATTCTGGAACAGAGCAATGAATTAAATAAATGGCAGGTGGTGGGAGCCAGGCTTCTCACTGTTGGAGTAGGAAGTTACAGATCAGCAAAGGGAGAATATCGTAATCCCCATATGGTGATGGACCAGATTGGAGACATCAGAATAAACTTATCTTTAACTTAATATGGTTACAGACATTCAACATAGAAATCTTTATTATTAGGTGCCTTTACACAGGTTGAAATACACACATATATTTCCTTGCATTGCCCACTGAGCACATTTAGCTCCCATATGTAAGTTTTTAAATACCATTCTATAATAAAAGGAACCAGGTATCCTTGAAGAAATTGCTGACACCAGGACTGAGACAGTAAATATAGGAGCCAGGATTTCTTGAAGTAACAGAAAGTAAGGAAGTACCAAGAAAAACCCCACAAAGATGAAATCGTGTCAAAGGAAAACAGGAACCAATGGAAAGCACTCTGAAAACAAGAATGAATGAGGAACGAAACACTATAGTGCTGGAGGATAACCCAAATAACTACTCAGGTGTCCACATTGGTAAAAATAAATAATTGTTAAAAGAAACCACAGGTCCAATAGTGGTGTCACTTATGTTAAAAGACCCAGTCAGCACGAGTGCCTGGGTGGCACAGTCATGATCTTAGGGTCATGAAATCAAGCCCCGTGTCACACAGTCTGCTTGGGTTGTTCTCTCCCACTCCCTCTGCTCCTACCTGCTTCCTGCCACCATGCACACGCTCTCTTTCTCCCTCTCTCACCCTCTCTTTCTAATAAATAAATCTTTAAAAAAAAGTGATACCCAGTCAGTGAACCAAGCCTTACTACCTAAACAAACAACACTTTCCACACACACACACACACACACACACACACACACACACACACCATGTAAACTTTAATCAGTCAACCTGGAAAATTCACTGGTAGACCCCTTCTGTTCCCCTTAGGAGGGCAGCCTTGCCTAAAACAAAAAGGTATCCTTTGATTTTTTTCCTTTATTCCACTCTCTCCCTCCCTTTGAAAACCTTTCCTTTCCTGTGGCTCAAAGGAGCTCCTTTCTATTTGCTAGATGGGATGCTGCCTGATACGTGAATCATGGAATAGAGACAGTGTGATCTTTTAAATCACTGGGTTGCATTTTTATTAACAGATTACATAGTATCTTGTTTTTTTTTTTAAATAGGGTTGAATTGATATATCTTATATAGATTTCCAAATAGTAGATGTAGATACTCAGCCATCCATCAAGGAGATGGAGCTCACTCCCCTTTCCTAAAGCATGTGCTCCACGTGGTGTCTTCCTACTCATGAAGATACACCACACACACGCGGGAAAGAGTAACTCCTTGGTATGGAAGACTGACAAACACTGCTTCAGCCAGGTGATCACAGTGAAAAAATGGCCTCCAGAGCATTTTCCCTTGATACAAGGTGACGACAGAGCACTGAGGATGATCTGCTTCCTCAGATCCCATAACCCTAGTCTAGTCATGAGGAAAACACCAAGTAAATCCCAGTGAAGGACCATCTACAAAATACCTGGCCAAAATACCTGACCAGTCCTCCTCGACACTGTCAAGGCTATTGAAACAAGAGAAGTCTGAAGGACTCTCACAGCCAAGAGCCTAAAGACACATGATGAACACATGTCACATCGTGTCCTGCATGGGATTCTGGAGAGCCAGAAAAGGTTGAACAGAGGGAACCTAAATAAAGTATGGACTTTAGTAAATGATAAAATATCAATATTTGTTCATTAATTGTGACAATTCTGTAGAAAACTAGAGAGGTGAAATTAAAGGTCAAATAAGAAAACTATTGCATCAGACTTGAAGCCTAGAGGAAATGTGTGATTTCCTAGTAAAAATACACATTAACAAAATGGACCCTAAAATAAGGGGAAAAAACAAGTAGACCAATTAGCCATCCAGGGACCTCTTCTTCTTTCTGGTTTTCCTCCCACCTTTCTGGGAGTTTTCCTCTCCAGGCACAGAGAAGGAATAGGGACAGAGCTGCTCTGAAGCTCCCCTGAGACCCAATGCCCCCTCCCCCGCACTGTATTTCTCTCCTCAACCATGGCCCACCCAGTGAGGACACTGTGCACAGGGAGTCTCAGGAACTATTGATCCTAATGTATCAGCTAACACTTTTTGGATCGCAAGGGACTGGATGCACTTACCAAAGTAAAATAAATTAATATTTTTAAATGGTGGGAAAAATTAATGCTTGCCAGTGGCAAGAGTGGGTTTGAACATGGCAGATCCAGGGGCTCACAATCTCACAATGCGACCTGAACCCTCTCCAACTTCCATCCTGCTACGTGTCTTTGAAGCAGCCCCACTCACTGGCATAGTCTCTCTCACTGTATCTGGAACCTCTAGCAACTCCAGGCTGACACCCACTTACTGTCTGTTCCACTGGGAAGGGGTTTCTCTTTGTCTTAAGTTCTGTGAAAAGTCATAGTTTTAATTTTCTTTGGCGTTGCTTGGATCACATTCTCATCCTTGAAGCCATCAGAGCCCCCAGATATGGAGCACAGGGTCAGCTAGACTTGGATCAAATGTCTTTGTGGGTGGAATGTGGGGTCTGCCCTCTGGACCTGTTTGGATGGGAGGCGGGTGAGATGTGGTTCCCAAAAGCAAGCCGAGGTGCTGGACTTGGGCATGAGAATGGACGCTGGGCTGGGGGAGGAGCAGATTCCACAACACTGGTGGCTGACTGCACAGCTGTGGAATCTGAAGCCCAAAGAAAGAAAGTGTTCACTTAGGGTCTGGGGC
The DNA here is from genome assembly GCF_963455335.1 of Martes martes. Taxonomy (NCBI): domain Eukaryota; kingdom Metazoa; phylum Chordata; class Mammalia; order Carnivora; family Mustelidae; genus Martes; species Martes martes. Next base: position 122,091,793 of record NC_137897.1, on the reverse strand, counting down.
TGCAATTACCCAGCCAATGCTATTGTCCTCCCATGATGGCAAGATAGTCTTCTACTTGCTGAAAAAACAACTTTACTCTTGATGCTAAACTCAAGGCTCCTGTTTTGGGTATTGGGTCCTCACATCTCAGAGACAGGAAGGCACACAGACCTCACTCATGTCACTGGGAGGAGGGAGCCCAGGAGTCACACCTGCCTCCCAGCCACATATATCACTCACCCCAAAGAACACACTGGCTCATTTTCTAATCTCTTCTCTCTCCTTCACAAATAACAGAGACAAAATGTGAGTATGGTAAGGAAATTATTGCTCAGTGAAGCAGTGAGAAGCCCAAGGTCTATTCCATACCACAAATTCATAGTTAGGCCCTGGGACATGCATGTGGCTCTCTGAGACCACGCAGCCTCAGTGAGAAACTACTCGCTGGGAGACACAGTTGCTCCCATATCCTTGATTCTTAACGAGTATGCATATCAAAGTTTTACATTACACCTGTGAGGTCAAAGGACTGCAGGACCAGTCTGCTGTATGACTATTGTGGCCAGAGCCACATTCAATGTTTGGAGAGTATTACCTCTCTTGGCAGGCTAGGAGGCTGTGCAGGAGGAGAAGCTTGTTTCAACCACACAGATGTTCAGAATGGAAACATCCTGAAGGACTGTCTACACTGCCCATGGACCTGTTAAATTGCCAGGAGCAGTCAGCTCAGTAATTGGCCACGGGGGTCGAGGAGACCCTGGCTTGCCTGAGCTGGAGGTCCACAGATGCCTGCCTAGATAACCAGAGGCCAAAGATTCTCCTGTCTAAAACCTGTCTACTGCTGTCTGATCATTTGGGATGAAAGATCCAGCCAGTCCCAGAAGGATCCCCCATATATATATATGGGGGCTGGCAGTTCCTGCACTCAGTCCTGTAAAATCCACATTTCTACTGAGTGTCCTCATGTGTTAAAGCTGTGCTGGAACTTGGGGTTAGTGGGGCCAAAGTGGGGCCAGCAGCAACCTTGCCTGAAAAGATGGTAGGAGAAAACTAAGCATGACCTCTGAGGCCTTCCATAACCCTTGACCCTTACATAACCCTAGAGGTTGTGTTAGATTTGAAACTGGCAGTGGCTTTATCAGATAAAGGGCTAGGATCGAAAATCTATAAAGAACTTATCAAGCTCAACACCCCCCAAAATTTTTTTTCAGTCAAAAAATGGGCAGAACACAGGGACAGACATTTCTCCAAAGAAGACGTACAAATGGCCAACAGACACAATGAAAAAATGCTCAACATCACTCAGCATCAGGTAACTACAAATCAAAACCACAATGAGATACCATCTCTCACCAGTCAGAATGCCTAGAATTAACAAGTCAGGAAAAAACAAATATTGGTGAGGATGTGGAGAAACGGGAACCCTCCTACACTTCTGGTGGGAATGCAAGCTTGTACAGCCACTCTGGAAAACAGTGCAGAGATTCCTCAAAAAGTTAAAAATAGAGCTCCCCTATGACCCAGAAATTGCACTATTAGGTATTTATCCCAAAGATACAAATGTCGTGATCTGAAGGAGCACCTGCACCCCAATGTTTCTAAGTAGCAATGTCCACAATAGCCAAACTATGGAAAGATGGAAAGAGCCCAGATGTTCATTGACAGATGAATGGATAAAGAAGATGTGGTATATATACATACATACATACACACATACATACAAGCAACGGAATATTATATTGCCATCAAAATAAAATCTTGCCATTTGCAATCATATGGATGGAACTAGAGTGTATTAGAGGAACTAGAGGGAGAAAAACTGTAAGAGACTCTTAACTATAGGAAATAAACTGAGGGTTGCTGGAGGGGAGGGGGGCATGGGGTAACTGGGTGATGGGCATTAAGGAAGGCATGTGATGTAATGAGCGCTGCTGTTATATACAACTGATAAATCATTGAACTTTACCTCTGAAACTAATAATACACTATATGTTGATTAAATGAATTTAAATAAAATAAAATTTTAAAAAATGAAGCAGGCAGTGACCAGATGGGCATTTCATTCTTCTTCTAAAAGAGCCCAGGACTGCGGCACAGACAACCAATGGCCCAGCTCAACCCCCACCTCATGTGTGAGCCTGGGGGAAGTCTGTTCATCCTGGAGGCTTAGAGAGATGGAAAGGGAAGACCGGGAAGAATGCCAGGTATGCTTAACCATAATCCTAACCATAACCCTCTAACCTCTAAATGTAACTCCCTGACCCATAACTTATACCCCTAATCCAGACTCCTAGACTCCAACCCTTAACCTCTACCCTAACACCTAAGTCTAACATAAGTAATTCTTGAGGTGCCAAAACATTTGGGAGAGGTTAGTGGGAAGGGAAAGGAAAGATGAAGAGAAGCCAACTTCTATTATTTGGCACTAACATTGCAATGAAGCAAGAGGTAGCTATGATTATTAAACTGTGAGAGGCAATGAACTAGGAGAGGGCTGAAAAAAGGAAATCACTGAAGGGTTCTGACAATACAATGGAAAAAGATTTCTTGTCTTATCAATAGGTTTCTTGAAATATTTGATTTCTTTGTCAAAGCTTTGAAATGCATACTCTATTGTGACATTGTGTGACATTTACTATGAGGAACTCAGTACAAAGAATGGAGAAGTGGAAAGGAAACCCAGAACCTAACTCCTAACCCTAACCCACGTCTAACCCCAACGCAAACCCTAAACCTTAATGCTGAATATTTAGTCCCAAATGTCAACAGTGGCAAGATTGAGAAATCCTGGTCTAGGCCACACCCTTCTGAATACTTTTCCAAATCCTCTGTAAGTCATAAGATTTTCCAGTCTGCCTGGTAGGTACAGGCAAAATTCCTTCCCTGTGTGAGTGTAGGATACTGTTCCCTGTAATATTTTGTGGGTTCTTTGCCTTGCATTTGAGTAGTTTCCTCAGATCTCTGGAGTCCTCTCTTTGCAGTTCTTTCTTCTCCAATACCCAGCTCTGCAGAGACTATGTATCTTGGTCTTCATGGAAATCTCAGATGTGTTTCAACTTAGGGAATCTGCTGGCCTTTTCCTGGGTTCCTCCTCACTATGTAATTGCCTGGGTGCCATCTCAACCTAAGAAGCTGGGGCAATTAATGGGTTCACCTCTTTTAAGTATCACTGCCTTACATTGCCTAGAGTCGTGTCTTAAAAACTGTTGTTTCATGTATTTTTCTTCTTTTGGGGGGGTTATTTAAGAACAGAGGGTAAATACAGTCCTTGTTACTCCAACTTGCACAGAAATCAAAGTGTGTAGAGGGCACTACTGAATTTAATGTTCTCTCTCGGTGCATGAGACCTTCAAAAGTTTTCTTTCTGTTCCAAGAGTAGAATGGAAACAAAAAAGGTAAATCAGGGAATCAACCTGTGCATATGAATTTTTTCATATAGTGTTGTCATGGTTTTCCTTCTCTTTGGAAAAGAGATGTAAAGTCACAACATATTTCAGATTTAGATAATGTTTTGGTCTAATAAGCAGCATGAATCCCCAATAACTGTGTACAATGTACCCTGACCAAAAGAATGTATTAACTTACCCAAATGGTCTTTCTCCATGAGGCAAAGCAGTTGAAATGATCTTATGAATGATTCTAGGAGGAACTGGCTGTGCTGGACTGGAACCAACGCTCTTGCCAGAAGCTGGGAATTTTACAGAAACTTCTTTACCTGTATGATTATAGGATTATGTTTTGCCAGTGAAATGAATTCACGTGATACTTGGAAAGCAGAAAGGAAGTGGAGTCCAACACTCTGAAGGTTAGGGAAGTCAGACACGAAGATGCTAAAGTGCCTCGTGTGCCACAGCTTTTCCTCAATCTCTTCCACTCAACATCCACCACATCTTCCTGTCTGCTGATTCTACTGACCAAGTACCTGACTGCAAGCCAGGTACTTCACATCCAGTCTACTGAGACCGTGGCTTCCACAAATTTTTCCACATGACCCTTTTCACACAGTCACTTTGACAAACAGACATGTAGGAATTCTCAGGTTTTCCAGCAAGCTCCAACCTGTCCGCAAGTGCCAGTGTTTCAAGTAGAAAAGCTTGGGACTATTCTTCTGTTCCCAGGTACCTCACTTCCAGATTTTCCCTTCCTGGTTTGTCAGACACTTGTGTAAGCTTAAATCCTATATTAAATCCCTTGCTTCTGTAATATTTGCCTTGTGTTTTCCTCAGTGATTTTTTTAAAAAGATTTTATTTATTTGACAGAAATATCACAAGTAGGCAGGGAGGCAGGCAGAGAGAGAGGGGGAAGCAGGCTCCCTGCCGAGCAGAGAGCCCGATGTGGGGCTCGAGCCCAGGACCCTGAGATCATGACCCGCGCAGAAGGCAGAGGTCCAACCCACTGAGCCACCCAGGTGCCCCTCCTCAGTGATTTCAAAGTAACTCATAGATCAACCACCACCACCACCATCACCATCACCACCACTCCACTTCATTTATTATACTTAAAAAGATGGAGCAGTCAGAGATAGATCTGCTTTTAATATAGGACACTGTAGGAGAGTCTACTGCTGCTATTATTGTTGTGACAGCCATTTCCTTCAAGATACTTTAGGAAGCAACCCAATTTCTTCATCTGTCCCAAGGCTAGGAAAGGTAGGTACCAGCAGAGTAAAGCAAGCATTTCTTGTAAAAGTAAAAACCCATTTCTTTTTTTTTTTCCAGAGTAAAGCAAGGAGGAAACATTATCTGATGTAAGCCATATCCATTCATTCTGAAGGAAAATATGGATTGTGTCACCATTTGACCTCACAGCCAAGGTTTTGAAGTACAGAGAAATAGTTAGCTTGTGCCACTTCATTCTCTGTTCCTAACAACTAAATACATAGCCATCTTTATTTTTTTTTCTGTGTCTGATTAAGGAAGGAATACTTCAGCTGAAACCTGCAGGAGGCCTGGGCCGAAGTTAAATGTGATGTTTTGAGTTGCCTTAGCCTAAACAACAACAAAAATTCTACCTCATTCCTGACTTCAGTTACCTAGGTTCAAGTAGCTGATTATTGTTTTGTTGTGGCCCAACGTTTTGTACATTTGATCTTTGCCCTTCTTTTCTCTTTTTTTCTGTTTAGCTAACCCTGTTAGCTAGCCCTGTTTGAATGACTATCTCCTACCCTCTTATGCCTTCCTTTGAGGCATTTCATTCAGAATCTGTCATTCAACTTTAGAAAGACTTTTCAGAATCATGTCAAAATGGATTACACTCCCTTGGGTTCTTTTCACTTATATCTCAAACATGGTCTAAGGATATAGTTGTAGTGGCTGTATATACATATGCATGCACACACATATAATATTTAATTATATATTTATTATATAATATTTCATTATATGTAATTAAATTTAATTGAATTATTAAATATATTTAATTATATATTTACTGTAGAATATATACATACTATATATATAAAAATATATAAATATATAAACTTCTTCTGTGTCTATTGGTTTTGAAGGAAGTATATACACCTGAGACCAATGCTCTATACTGAAAGGGTCCAGGTCACATTTCTTTTTTTTTTCTTTCAAGTTTTTATTTAAATTCTAGTTAACATGTAGTGAAATATAGTTTTTCAAAGTAGAAATTAGTGATTCATCACTTACATATAATGCTCAGTGCTCATCACAAGTACCTACCCTTAATACCCATTACCCATTTAGCCCATCCCCCACCCACATCCCCTTCATTAACTGTTTTCTATCGTTAAGAATCTCTTATAGTTTGTCTCTTTTTCCCCTCTCCCTTACATTCATCTGTTGTTTCTTAAATTCCATATATGAGTGAAATCACATGGTATTTGTCTTTCTCTGACTTATTTCACTACCTGAGTAATATTCCATTGTGTGTGCATGTATCATATATATATTTTATATATTAAATATATACATACATATATACACATATGTATGATAGATATATTATATATATCATATCTTCATTATGAACACATCAGTCGATGGACACTTGGGCTCTTTCCATAATTTGGCTATGGTTGATAACGCTGTGTGTGTTCCTTTGAATCAGTATTTTCGTATCCCTTGGGTAAATAACTAGTACTGCAATTCCTGGGTCATAGGGTAGCTCCACTTTTAACTTTTTGAGGAAACTCCATACTGTTTTCCACAGTGGCTACACCAGTTTGCATTCTCACAAACAGTGCAAGAGGGTTCCCCTTTCTCTGCATCCTCACCAACATCTACTCTTCCCTGTGTTGTTAGTTTTAGTCATTCTAACAGGCATAAGGTGGTATCTCGTAGTAGTTCTGATTTGTATTTCTGATGATGGTTAATGTTGAATACCTTTTCATGTGTCCATTAGCCATCTCGATGTCATCTGTGCAAAAATGTCTATTCATGTCTTTTGTCCATTTCTTAACTGGATTATCTGAGTTTCTTGGGTGTTGAGTTTGACAATTTTTTTATAGATTTGGGATACTAACCCTCTTTATCAGATATGTCACTTGCAAATGTCTTCTCTCACTATGTAGTCTGCCTTTTAGTTTTATTGATTGCCATTATTTTCAGGAGCAGGACACATAATAGGCTTTCCTAACACGCAAGAGGAGACCCAGACAAGATGCCAAGATGGAGGAATTCTTCCCAAAAGAAAAACAAGAAGAGGTCACAGCCAGGGATCTAATAAAAACATGTATAAGTAATATACTCGGATCAGAATTTAAAACAATTATACAGATACTAGCCGGACTTGAGAAAAGACCACAGAGATAAAAGCCCTAAAAACTAGTCAGGCATCCAGTCTTTGTTGCTTTTGGTCTTTCTTTCCCACTCAGAGTCCCTCTTTAGTATTCCTTGGAGGACTGGTTTAGTGGTCATGAACTCCTTTAGTTTTTGTCTGGGAAACTACTTCTCCTTCTATTCTGAAAGACAGACAGCCTTGTTGGGTAAAGTATGCTTGGCTGCATATTTTTCCCTTTCAGCACATTAAATACATCATGCCACTCTCTTCTGGCCTGTCAAGTTTCTGTGGAGAGATCTCCTTTTTACCTTATTTGTCTTCCCTTGTAGCTTAAGGATTTCTTTTCCCTTGCTGCTTTCAGGACTCTTTCCTTATCTCTGTATTTTGCAAGTTTTACTATGATATAGCTTGGTGTTGGCCTGCTTTTGTCAATTTTGATGGGAGTTCTTTGTGCCTCCTGGATTTGGATGTCTATTTCCTTCCACAAGTTAGGCAAGTTTTTTTTTTTTTTGCTATAATTTGATCAAATAAACCATTTTCCCTCTCTTCTTGGACTCCTATGATTCAAATGTTATGCTTTATGGAGTCACCGAGTTCCCTAAGCATACATTGATGATCCAATATTTTTCTTCCCCTCTTCTTTTCAGCGTCATTATTTTCCATAATTTTATCTTTTATATTACTTATTCATTCCTCTGATACTTCCATCCTTGCGGTCATTACATCCAGTCAGTATTGCATCTTGGTCATAGCAGACCCAGAGAGGGGAGTTCATGCCTGTCACTGTTCAGAAAGTCCTTACAGAGGAGCTGACAATCTCCCCTCATGTGTCCCAGACATCCCTCAGATCCCTGCCTTCACCCTGTGTCCAAAGTGTCTGCCTACCTGGCAGCACAGTGCTATTTTATCTCAGGTTCACCAGCTGGGTTTCAAAACCCTACATTTTAGGGACTAGGTGTGGCAAAGACCTGTGCTGATCCTCTCAGTGAGATTCCCACCATGTTCTGGCTGTGCCAGTTTGTCCTAGGACAGTCACACAAGTGCACAGAGGCTTGGGAGTTCATGGTAAAGCGCAGTAAAAAGCCAGTGTCCAGGTTAGCTGCCCTCAGCAGGTGCCTCTACTCCTATGCTAGTGAACGGGGCAGCTCAATGTTGCCCACCAGCTCTTTTGTCTCCACATAGGCCATGCCACTTCTCCCAAATGGACTTCCAAGAAGAGGAACAGTTTCTCCTGGTGTTACCCAGGGGATTCTTGGGCCACGATATCCACTTGGGCCTCTGCCCTCCATCCCCACAGGAGCACTGTTAAGCTCACCAGGCATGACCCCAGAGATTGCATGGACTTCTAAAACTTCAGACTTTGAGCTCTGCTGCTTATAAAAACTTGCAATCATCAGCCCCTCTTGCTTTCCCTGTCAATGGTTTTGAGGAAGTGTTTGTCTTGTGCAATGCTCTGTGTACTGCTCTCTCTCTCTTCCCTCTACTCTCCCTGATCAGGGCTGCCTCCCCTCCAGACCACCTGCAATTCTTTTTTCCCCCAAATCATGTCTCCATATCTTCTACCTCCCATGATGTGGCCTTTTTTCTGCCACTAGTTTTGCAGTCTGTACTCTCAATCCTCAGATCGATTTCTTAGGTGTTTAGAATGATTTGATATTTATCTAGCTGTGTTCAAGGGATGAGGCAAGTATAAGGTCCTCCTCCTCCTCCTTCATCTTAACTCTTCCCCAGGTCACATTTCTTAATGTATTTTTAGTGTAAGTGAACTATGGCAAAATGTCATCAGAAGAAATTAGATTCCAGGGAGGAAATTCTAAAGCTCATTACATTACTCTTAAATTTTATTAATGCCTTCAGTTTGTGCGTCATTTAAAACAAGATATGTGCTTTAAAAAGCATTCTTATACATAAATAGACCAATGAACAGTTAAGTAATTTATCCCTAAAACATGCACATCATTTTTATTCAGGTGTGTATAAGAAAGGGAAATAAGCTTTAAGTCTTTTTCTTTGGATTAAAGACATTTGGAAATTATTACTGAAGAATGCCAAATGTTTTCCTGGAACAAAAGTGTTTTCCAATAGGAAATGCTGATATAATTAAAAGGCATTAGTGTTGATAAAGAAGACCAAGAAACATTTGTGCCATGTGTGATCATCAAGAAAAGAGTTCCAGTGGGCCTAAAGTATATGTCAAAGAAATGAATCTAGTAGCATGAATCAAAAGGTTTAGATGGAAGAACAGGTAGCAAGAGCCAGATTATGAGACACATATATATTCAAGGCACATGACTAGGATTACACAGGTGGCTAGGTTTTATAGACTACTTGGCTCTTTCATTTGGAAAATAGTCAAATGTAATATAATTTCCACTTACTGGCATTTATTGATAAATAAATGATTTAGGGCAGCAAATATCCTTTCAGATACACACCAAAAGTACGTTAATAGGTAACAGATGCCAGTGTAGCCAAAGCAGTATGATTACACTCCAGTTTTCCCACACTGCAGTTAAATGGATGTTAAAACTGTCTGGTATTATTTCTACATATCATACTGTCTACTCTCCAGTTTCACAAAAGAATTCTTCAAAGATAGTCAGATCATAGAATTTATTAATCCATAAAGGATACTGAAACTATTATTCAACAGAAGTCAAACCCAAACCCTAGAGTTGACTGTTGACTATATCCAGTTTGAGCTTTGCCCAGACTGGAAAAAAATGTCCCATACTACCTCTGCCTCATACACCTAAAACACTAGTATATCCACCGTGGTTGTCTTATTTTTCTCTGGTGAGCCAGAAGAATTTGCCTCTCCACCTCATCCACTACCTGTTCTATTAACTATACAATTGCCCTAAATATCCACCAAAAAGAAAGAAGTATATAAAAAAACCACAATCTTCAACAATATTTAAACTATCATCTTTTCAAATCAAGTGCAATGGGGGAAAGAGAGGATATCATGCTCTGTAAGGTTTGTGAAAGGTCAAAAGTTTCTTCCTGAAAGTGAATACTGGAAGGAAAAGGTTAATTCTGTATATTTCTAATGGGCTAGCAAAATGTTCCCCATATGACAGAAATGTTTAAAACTTTACCTGCATGGACTCCTAGAAACAAGCAGCACCAACAAATTATTTACAATTCCCCAAATAACGATTTTCCATTTAAATTGTTTTCAAGCACCTAAAACTCTTCAATAGCAAAAGATGAGATGTTAGCAATGCTCTCTGTCTCTGGGATACAAAGTTCATCCAAAGTCTTAGTAGACAGCTCATAAGACTGGTGGCTTCTACCTTGGTGATAGCTTTGTGCAATTACAAATAAAACTGTTTCTCTAAATAGATGACTATAATTAACAAACTAAAGAAACAAAAGCCTTAAGGGTACTGCTGCAATAAATGGTTAAATCTGAAGTGCACTAGAATAAACTGGACAAAGATAAATCTGGACACATACAACAAGATTTAAAAAAAAAAAAGAAACAGAAGACAGTTGAAGAGACTGACAGACACCATCTGTCAGTATTCAAAGGCTTGAGTCACATGGATTGCTTTTAACTCCTTGTTGTCTCATATCCTTGGTTAATGACAACTTTTTTTTCTATTTCTTCACACAGCTTGGCCATGTAAATCCACCACAGAGAGGTGACACAATGATATAGATGAACACCTAGAGGGAGAGGAAGGCAATTTTATTTTCCTGAATCCATCACAGACTCATAAATAATATATAAAGCAAGGTAAAAACCTATAAACAGATACTGGTTCCATTAAAGTAGCAGTTGTGTAGTAATATAATACACCAATAAAGAATTTTCAAAGGCAGAAGTGGAGTTAAAGGGATCCTTTCTGATATAACTCTCACACGTTTGAATTCCACTATACTTTCATTTTTTTTTTTTAAGATTTTATTTATTTATTTGACAGAGAGAGATCACAAGCAGGCAGAGAGGCAGGCAGGCAGGCGGGGTGGGGGGGAAAGCAGGCTCCCTGCTGAGCAGAGAGCCCAATGCAGGGCTCAATTCCAGGACCCTGGGATCATGACCTGAGCCGAAGGCAGAGACCTAACCCACTGAGCCACCAGGCACCCCTCCACTATACTTTCTTCATTGGGGGAAAAAGCAGTGGAGTTGTTTCTCTTCATTGGAAACCAGGCAGAATCATCATTAATTATCAAGATCACAAATTATCCTAATTCTCCTGAGGCATGATTTTATTATTTTTATGAAGCATATTTTTAGGTTTTATACACATCTTACTTTTCATTTTAGGATGATTAGAAATATTTAAAAGTTTGAGGAGAGATTTATGTATCTCTATCACCCATGAGCAAGAAATGTTGCTATCAACCTTTTGGTGAATAATGACATGACAATTACAATTACCAAATCAAAAGAAAGCTGATGATACAAGTAACACAGTAAAAATGCTATTCCTATTAAAATCATTAACTTTTTTTTTTATTTATTTTTTTTAAAGATTTTATTTATTTAATTGACAGAGAGAGAGATCACAAGTAGGCAGAGAGGCAGGCAGAGAGAGAGGGGAGGAAGCAGGTTCCCTGCCGAGCAGAGAGCCCGATGCGGGGCTCGATCCCAGGACCCTGAGATCATGACCTGAGCCGAAGGCAGAGGCTTTAACCCACTGAGCCACCCAGGCGCCCCTAAAATCATTAACTTTTTACCTGTATTGGGTTTTTGAAATACACACACACACACACACACAAACACACATATTTTATTTTCTTAAAGATTTTATTTATTTGAGAGAGTGAGAAAGAGAAAGCACAAGCAGGAGTAGGAGCAGAGGCTGAGAGAGAAGCAGGCTCCCCACTGAGCAGGTAGCCCAATGCGGGGCTTGATCCCAGACGCCTGGGATCACAACCTGAGCTGAAGGCAGACCTGAAGGCAGACACTTAACCAACTGAGTCATCCAGGCACCCCTGAAGTATATTTTTAATAGTATGCTTGTTCACATTACTAAATTCCAACAAATAGATTTATTTTAAACATTAGGTTCACTGCACTGATTTCATCATTTGTCTTGCTTTAAATTACAATTTTTTTTTATATCTTCAATGGTTGATTTCATTACTCAATGTTAGGGGAAAAAACACACTTATGAATTCCATGCTTGCTCCCAAAAGTCAGCAGAGTATTTTTACCTTACTTCTCTACAAATGTGAGGGAGGGTGGTGGTTTACAGCAAATTCTGGTTCTTAATGAATTTGCGCGCATGCACACACACACACACACACACACACACACACAGATATTCCAATTTGACTAATGAAGTTGACTATTTGCCACAGCTGAAATATAAGGATTTTTAAAGCTGAAGTACAATATATTAGGCAACAACAGCTTTTGGGAAAGATTGATACTGCATTAAGAGCAGTGCTATGTATATAAATGATCAATAAATACAATCTGAATTTAACAATAATCCAGCTTTATAAATCAATCTAAATTCGTAGACCCAAGTTGAAGGAAAAAGCTAAGCTGAGGAGCCTAGAATGTGCTACCTGAGTATCCTGAGCAAGGAGACATTCTAGGCTATGGTGCAATTTTCAACAGATCGATGGCTGCTCTTCTGTTAGGTAAATGCAGCCATCTAAGGTGGAGGTCTTTCAACATGGGTCAAGGAAAAGTGGAGCTGAGTCAGAGGTATCTGCTCAGAGTTAACTTTGGGCTTCTGCAAATGGCAAGAGGATGAGGAGAAAGGCTGTTTCACCCAGCCATAAACTACCCCCAAAGTAAAGCATCTCCCTCTCACCCTCCTTAGAGCGACAGCTCTCAAACTTTTCATTCAGGACCTCTTTAGATTCTTAAAAATTACTGAGGACTCCAAAGAGCTCTTACACAGGGGGATTATAACTAACAACACTTACCACATTAGAAATAAAGCTTTAAAAAATACCTACAAAATTCATTTGAAAGCAAAAATAATCCCATTACAGGTAAACATAACTATATTTCTCCAAGATCAGTTTTATGTGTCAGCTTGGCTAGCGATAGTACAGTTACCCAATGAAACACTAACCTAGGTGTCACTGTATTTTGTAGATGTGATTAAAGCCCATAAATCAGTTACCTTCAAGTAAAGCAGATTACCCTACAGCCTAGCCTGATTCAATCAGTTAGAAGTCCTTAAGGTCAGAACTGAGGTTTCCTTGATGAATAAGAAATTATGTCTACAAATTACACCTTTGCTCCTGCCCCAGAGGTCCAGACTGCCCTTCCTGACAGATTTTGAACTTGCCCTGAGGATTCTGAACTTGCCAAGCCAGCTCCCACCATTGCATAAGCTAATTCCCTGTGATGTATCCTTTATATCCAGAGAAATTCAAAGAGAGAGTACATATGTCAACAAGGACAGTTCCATAAAAAAAAAATTAAACTAAGAATAAGAGTTCTTAGAAATTTAAAGCATAGATATGAAAAATAAATACACAGGATGAACAGAGCTGAAAAGAAAATTAGCTTGCAGATGAAGAGTGAGCTGAATAATTCTCTCAAATGTAATTTTTTAAAAAAAGGAATTTAAACATATTAAAAAGGTTACCAGACATTCAGGATAGTTCAAAAAGGTCCAATATCTGTTGACATAGGGGTTACAAAAGAACAGCATATAGACTCACTTATATTTATAAACATGAGAACTACTAAATAAACATTAGCAAATTGAACTCATGATGCATTAAAGGAATACTACGTAACAGCCCCAGAAGTGAAAGGACAGTTATAAGTACATTTATTAATGTAATTCTATATATTACTACTAAATGTAGATAGTCATATTGTCAACTCATTGCGAAGAGAAATATCATTTCCCAAAATTAAATGCCTATTCCTGACTAAAACTTCAGGCAATCTAGAAACAAAAATAAAGTTCTTTAACTTGTCAATAAAAATCTAACAAGAATTCATAATACATATCACTCTTTTTAAAAAGATTTAATTTATTTGAGAGAGAGAGAAAACGGTGGGGGGAGGGGAGAGGCAGAAGCAGGCTCCCCACTGGTAGGGAGCCCTACTTGAGGGAGCCCCCAAATGATGTGTGCCGAAGGCAGATGCTTAACTGACTAAGCCACCCAGGCGCCCCTACATATCACTCTTATAAATATTAGAAGCATCCCACTTAAAACCAGGAACTAAATAAGGTGCCCATTGGTACCATAATTATCCAACATTGCTAGTAATTGCAAATCATATATACCTACCTGCATATAATTATGTAGAATTATATATAATGTGTGTATATAAATTTGATAACATTGAAATTATTAACAGACGGCATCATAATTTACCTACAGCATGAGTCAGCAAATTACAGCTCATGGCCTGTGAGCTAAGAATGGTTTTTATACTTTTCAAAGTTAAAAAAAAGGATATATGACAGAGACTACATGCAGCCTGAAAAGCATAAAATATTTATTACAATATCTGGCAATTTATAGAACGTTTGCTGACTCCTGACAGAAGAATCAGAATACAGAAGGACAGACTGACAAACTATTATAACTAATAAGAGTTTTGCAAAGTTGCCAGGCAGAAAAACAGATCAATTAGAAAAGAGAAAACAGAAATAAAGAAATGGAGCATTCAATCAGCTAAAAAACAGGAATATAATTAGAAAATATGGAATCAATTACAAAATGTAATTTTAAAAGAATCCCATTTCAGTACTGAAAAAAAATTAAATATCCAGGAATATCTGGAATGCCTTGCGTGATTCCTTACATATAAACATTCTCAATAGGAAGATGGGGTTTAAGTACAAACTTCTGGACTGTTTTCACAGGACAGCTAATCATTGAGAAAGAATTCTAGCATCCAGTTTCTTAAAGATTGAAAAATAAAATACACACTAAAATGACAAAAACTTACGACTGAAACGATGATGATGATGATAGTGAGTTTGAGATTCTTCATACACATGGCTCGTGCAAGATTTCTGCTGGTTGTTTTGAAGGTGACAGACTAGGGGGAGAAAATATGAATTATTTGATCCCTGGCACTGACTACAAGACCGATTTGTAGTAATAGCTATAAAACTTTTACTTTCATTAATCATGTTCAATCATGAACTCATTAGTCTCTTCACAGGTAGAGATTAGCCATTCATGATCACAAGTTCACAGAAGCAGAACTAGGTCAGGGGTACAGTAAGTAATACGAGCCCACTGGAAAAGCTTCTCCCCTTTTCCTTGCCCACCAAAGTATTGCATGTTGTGTCAGGAATCAGAAGCGGCTCTTCCTGCTAGTGTGAAAATCTTTTCCTCTTTATGCTTCCAGGAAGAAAGGTTCCCTCTAACCAGCTGGTTGCAAACACATTTGCCTATTCTGCCCAAAATAATCCTGGGATTTTCTGAGCCATAAAAATCTTTCAATTTTCATAAGAAAATATGTATATACTTGCATGAGGCCCAAAATTCAAGAAACTTTGCTCCTTCAGTTATCCATTTTCTTTTGCAATAGTGACTTTTCAATATCTACTGAACCATTCCCACCAGCCACAAAGAGTTTAAACCAACTAAACAACAAAATTCCCTAGTAGCCCAGCAATTCCACTTCTAGGTATATATCCAACAGAGATGTATGCCCAAGTTCACCAAAAGTGGAATTAACAGTTCAATTGTACATATACCTCATCTATTCAAGAAGGTAGAGGAAAACATGCACATGTAAAGGAGACATGTGGAAAATATAAAAAAGAACCAAATCAAAACTGTAGAGATGAAAAATATATGAGGTGGGGATAACAGATTACAAACCACAAAAGAAAACTAATAGAAGCTATCCTAAATGAAACACAGAAAAAAAAAAAAAGACTGAAAAAAATGAACAGATCAACGGGACAATACAGAGAATCCGGAATTAGAATAGATTTCCAACAGGGGAGCATGGATAAACAAATTGTAGTGGTAGACTTATACAACTGAATAGTACAAAACAATAAAATAAACTATTATCATATTAAACAATACGAATGAACTTCATAGACATAATAGTGAAAGAGGCCAGAGAGAAGCTAGCATATAACATACGAATCCATTTCTATACATTTAAGAACAAACAAATCATCATCTAGGGTAATGTAAGTCCTAAAATGGTTACCCCTGTTGGGGATTAGTAATAGAAAGAGGCATGAGGCAGCTTTCTGCAATATTGGAATTTTTCTTTTTTATCTTGACCTAAGTGGTGGTTACATGCATACAGACATGTGTAAAAAATAACTAAGTGGTACACTTGCTGCACTTTACTCTTATTTGTTATGCCTCCATAAAGAGAGACATCTGTTAATGAATTAGTGCCTTTTGTTATTCTGTGTCACAGAGTCAACAAAATTAAAGACTTACTTGGGAATTACAGGCTATACTAGCACTGGCTAAACACAGACCATTTTAGCTAAATAGAGTAATCTTCATGGATTAAGAATTTGATCTGCAGATCTGGGATCAGATACTTCCTTGCCCCATAGCAATGGGTTACAAAGTGAGCCATTATAGAAACCTGCTATTTTGACCTGCTATATGGTACCACCCTTCCTCCAATTAACATATGCTTTGACTTAAAACTATTATCCTCCTAAGAACTACCGTTAATGGATGTCCCTATAAAACTAACAATAACAATAAACCTGAAATAGCTCTTACTGTGCACAAGACCCTGTGTTAGGCACTTTGTGTGCATTATCTGATTTAATGAGGTATAGCTCCATTTTATAACAATGATGCCTGAGGCACAGAGAGGTTAAGTAACTTGTCTAAGGTTGCACAACTACTAAGTGGCAGAGAGGGGAATCAATCCCAGGCAGCTCTGACTGTAGAGCTTGTACTCCTAACCACTATAATCTAGCTGCCAGTAGGAATAAACACGATCACTCACAATCCATTTCAAGGTATAAACTACTCTGCATTTAAATTTGTAATTGTGTAGACCTAAAATTTAATTGATCTTTGTCCTTCATCTATTCACATCTATTCACTATATGTCATCTTTACTGAAAACCCCATCCACTATCCAGATAGAAAATGCAAAGACACACACAACTATAGCGTAAGTAGATCGCAGGGACTCACTGACTCTTAAGGCTCACTGGCCCTTCCCAATTTGACTCAGCTCAAGCTATTATGGCAAGCAAGAAAGTGACTTGATTGTCCAGTTTTCATGATTCATACTGGATTACAACTAGCCTGCACATTTATTTGTTTCATGTTTCACAAAATGTACAGAAACATGATGGTATAAGCAACTGAGCTAAACTGTAAAGGCATCAACCTAAAGCTTTAAAAAAAAGTTTCTGTATATTATGTTTTCCAAACCAAAATTTCCTTAATGGTTTTTAATGGGCTGTGACTTATTCTATGCTTCATTGTTATCCTTACCATCACAACATAATCACATGCGGAGTTAGAAAGGAAAAAACCCTGTAAATTATTAAATTTAACATATTTCCCTATTATGTTAGCCATCAATGTTTCTCTACTTTATTTAGATCCTGAAAAATATCAGCATTTCCCATACTTACCGAATCCACAAGATTTTCTGTTTTATCTATCAATAATTCCAATCTTTCTCCTCGCTGAGCTACCAGATCTAAAAATGTTGGAAAAACCAGAAAATATCATGTTTATATTACAAACCTGCTATTTTTATCTTTAAGCCAAATCTGATTTTAATTATAGTTGGTATTCTTGACAACAACTCATATTTACTACAGAAGCACTTTTTTTTTAAAGATTTTATTTATTTATTCGACAGACAGAGATCACAAGTAGGCAGAGAGGCAGGCAGAGAGAGAGGGGGAAGCAAGCTCCCCGCTGAGCAGGGAGCCCGATGCGGGGCTCGATCCCAGGACCCTGGGATCATGACTTGAGCCAAAGGCAGAGGCTTAAACCACTGAGCCACCCAGGTGCCCCAGAAACACTTTTATCTTTAAGTAATAAAAGACTTTATTAAAGCTGATCAACTAAAGTAGGGATTGGCAGTTTTTTTTCTGTAAAAGGCCAGATACTAAATATTTTAGGCTTTCTGGGCCAAATGGTCTCTGTCACAATTACTCAACTCTATTAGACAAAGACATTATGTAAATAAGTGGGTGTGATGGTATTCCAATAAAACTTCATGCAGATTTTATCCAAGAATCGTAGTTTACAAACTCTAAATTAAGCATATGATCTGAGAGTTTTAAAAAATGGAGGAGAAGGGAGTTGAGGGAAATTGGAGGGGGAGGTGAACCATGAGAGACTACAGACTCTGAAAAACAACCTGGGGGTTTTGAAGGGGCGGGGGGTGGGAGGTTGGGGGAACCAGGTGGTGGGTATTAGGGAGGGTACAGATTGCATGGAGCACTGGGTGTGGTGAAAAAACAATGAATACTGTTATGCTGAAAATAAATAAAAAAAAATGGAGCCTTCAAAATGAGTGAGAATTGGACACTTCCAGAATTACAGTGTGAGAAATTCTACAGACCCTCTCCCCAACAAAACAACTACAACTTGAAAAATTATGAAAACAAAAGCCACCACCATTTAACGTCTCTGAAAACTATGAATGTCCTAAGGGCATATAGCAAATGGAGAAACATATACAAAAAATTATGTAATTCTAGTAAGAACAGTGAGTTTATGGCATTTGAGCCATGACCTGCAATCGCTTAGCTGAGACAGAAGCTCTACTCTCGGCAAGAAAAGCCTGGAGGCTCTTCCTCTCCAGAGCCCAGCCAACAGCTATGCTTTCTCTCCAGCAGGGGTAGGTCATTAACATTTCTTCTCCCATCCAATCCTACCCTTAGCTCCATGATGCAGAAGCTCTATTCCCACAAGGCATACCTGATAGGTCTGAGGTTCCTTTCCTTCATCTAGCCCTACACATAGGGCAGAAGTTCTATTAGAAGCTCTGTTAGATTACACTGGATCAATTTATGTCTGGGGGAACTGTTACCAAAATACAGCAATTAGCTTGCAGTTAGTGGAGGCTAACATCTGGGTGTGACACCAACAGAGGCAGACAAGCTAGAAGCTTGACAGGGAGACTAGGAAAAGAGACACTCAAAGAGAATTGTGTCACTCCAGTGTGACTACACATCCTCAAAGCTATCCCTCTAAGAAATGACATTAGAGACAGCACACTGTGAGAAAACTAAAGTTCAAAGAAAAAGTCCAGCCTAGTCAATAAGCAAATAACCAAAGAACAAACCCTGGAGGATGGGAATCAGTACCTAGAGTTGCTGTTATACATTGTCTAAAACATCTAGTTTTCAACAAAAAATTAAGAGATATGGGGGAAAAACCAGGAAACTGTGATCAATACACAGGAAAAAGAGTAGAGGTGGGAAACTTACTTTGGTGGGGGGTCGGGGGGAGCTCAGCTATTGGACTTAGCAATGGAATGATATTAGAAATCAATAGCAGAAGGAAAACTTATGGGATGAAGCAAAAGCAGTGCATGGAAGGAAATTTATAGCAGTAAACACCTACATTAAAGAGAAGATGTTATAGACTGAACTGTATCCCTCTGAAATTCATATATTGAAGCCCCAAGTCCTAATGTGATGGTATTAGAGATGGGAGACTTTAGGGTATCATTAGGTTTAGATGAGGCCATCACAGCTTATGGTGAAATTAGTGTACAATTAAGAAGAGACACCAGAGAGCTTACTCTCTGTCTTACTTTCTACCATGTAAGAACATAGTAAGAGGGGCCTTCTGCAATCCGGGAGGAGAGTTCTCACCAGAATCTAACTAGGCAGGCACCTTGATCTTGGACTTCAAGCCTTCAGAATTATGAGAAAATGAATTTGTTATTAAAAAATTACTGTAGACGGGATAGTTTAAATAGTAGCCCGATCAGGCTAAGAAAAGAAGATTTCATACTAATAACTTGCTACCTTAATGAACTGGAAAAAGAATAGCATACTAAATCCAAAGCTAACAGAAGGAAGGAAAAAAAAATCAGAGCAGAAAAAATTAAATACAGATCAGAAAACACTAGAGAAAAATCAATGAAACCAGAAATAGGTTTTTGGAAAAGACCAACAAAAATGACAAAACCTTGCATAAACTGACCAAGAAAAAAAGACAGACAACTCAAATTACTGAAATAATCACTATCAACTTCACAGAAATGAAAGGGATCCTAAGAGAATACTATGAACAAGAGTATATCAATGCATTAGATAACTAAGATGAAATGGATAAATTCCTAGAAAGACATAAACCACCAAAACAGACTCAAGAAGAAATAGGAAATCTGAATAGTTACAACAAACAGATTGAATAATTATAATTTTCTAAGATTTGAGTATAGTTGATACACAATGCTGCATTAGTTTTGGTCATACCACACAGTGATTCAACTTCTCTATGTTATGCTATGCGTACCACAAATGTAGCTACCATCTGTCACCATACAATGCTATTGTTGACTATCTCTAACTTTCATCCCTATAACTTATCAATTTCCATTACTGAAAGCCTGTATCTCCCCCTCTCCTTCACCCATTTTGTCCATCCTCCACCACCCTCCCATCTGGCAAGCATCCGTCTGTTCTCTGTACTTATGGGTCTATTTCTGTGTTGTTGTTGTTTTTGTTAAGATTTTATTTATTGGAGAGAGAGAGAGAGAGCGCGCGCACGCACAAATGCGGGGAAGGGCAGGGAGAGAAGGAGCAGCAGACTCCTGGCTGAGCACAGAGCGCAAAGCAGCGCTCAGTCCCAGGGCCCCGGGACCATGACCTGAGCTGAAGGCAGACATTTAACTGGGCTCCTTGCTCAGTGGGGAGCCTCTTCTCTCTTTCTCCCTCTGCCTGCTGCTCCCCCTGCTTGTGCTCGCTCTCTTTTTCTCTGACAAATGAATAAATAAAACCTTAAATGAATGAATGAATGAATGTTTGGTAGAATTCCCATGTGAATCCATCTGGTCCTGAATTTTTAATTTTTGGTAGGTTTCTGACTACTGATTCAATTTTTTTTACTAGAAATTGGTCTGTTCAGATTTTCTATTTCTTCTTAATTCAGTTTTGGAATTTTGGAATATGTTTCTAGAATTTACCCATTTCTTGTAGGTTGTCCAATTTCTTGGTACATATTTTTTGTAGTACTCTACTGTAATATTTTTATTACTGTGGTGTCAACAGTTCCATATAATACTCAGTGCTCATCAAGATAAGTATACTCTTAATCCTCTTCACCTGTTTCACATCCCACCTCCCCACTGGTAGTCACTTGTTCACTATAGTTAAGAGTATGTTTTTTGGTTTGTCTCCTTTTTTCCCTTTGTTCATTTGTTTTATTAATTCCTCATATGAATGAAATCATACGGTACCTATCCTTCTTTGGCATATTTTGCTTAGTATTATACTCTCTAGATTGATCGATGGTATTGCAAATGGCAAAATTTCATTTTTTTTAATGACTAAATAACATTCCAGTACGTGTGTATATGTCTGTATAATACTTTTATCCATTCATCTATTGATGGGACACTTGAGCTGCTTTCATAGTTTGGCTATTGTAAATAATGCTCCTATAAACATAGGCATGCATATATCCCTTTAAATTGGTGCTTTATATTCTCTGGATAAATACACAGTAGTGCAATTAAAAAAATAGGGTAGTTCCATTTTTAACTTTTTGAGAATCCTCCATACTGTTTTCCAGTGGCTGTACCAGTTTGCATTCCCACCAACAGGGCAAAAGGTTTCCTCTTTATCCACATCATCACCAACACTTTCTTGTGTTTTTTATTTTAGCCATTCTGACTTGTATTAGGTGATTATCTCATTGTAGTTTTGAGTCACATTTCCCTAATGATAAGTGATGAGATCATTTCAGGTGTCTGTTTGCCATGTGGATGTCTTCTTTAGAGAAATGTTTGTTCATGTATTCTGCCCATTTTTTAATACTTGGGGTTTTTTGGTGTTGAGTTCTAGAAGTTCTTTACGTATTTTGGAACAAACCCTTTAACAAATATGTCATTTGCAAATATCTTCTTCCATTCAGTAAGCGGTCATTTAGTTTTGTTGTTTCCTTCTTTGTGCAGAAGCTTTTATTTTGATGAAGTTCCAACAGTTTATTTTTGCTTCTGTTTTCCTTGCCTCAGGAGACATATCTCGAAGGATGTTGCTATAGTCAATGTCAGAGAACATACTGTCTGTGCTCTCCTCTAGGATTTTTACAGTTTCAGGTCTCATATTTAAGTCCTTAATCCATTTTGAGTTTACTTCTGTGTATAGTGTAAGGAAGAGGTCCAGTTTTCCCACCACTTGTCAAAGAGACTTTTCCCCATTGCATAGTCTTGCCTCCTTTGTCAAAGATTAATTGACCATATAATTGTGAGTTTATTTCTGGGCACTCTATTCTGCTCCACTGATCTATATATCTACTTTTGTGGCAGTACCATAATGTTGTGATCACTACAGCTCTGTAATATAATTTGAAGTCTGGAATTAAGATACCTCCAGATTTGTTTTTATTTTTCCAGATTACTTTGATTATTCGGGGTATTCTGTGATTCCATACAAATTTTTAAGACTGGTTGTTCTACTCCTGTGAAAAATGTTACTGGTATTTTAATAGGGATTGCATTAAATCTGTAGATTGCTTTGGGTATTATAAACATTTTAACAATATTTGTTCTTCCAATCCATAAGGATGGAATGTCTTTCAATTTCTTCGTGTCATCTTCAATTTCTTTCATCAATATTTTATAGCTTTCAGAGTACAGGCCTTTCACCTCTTTGGTTCAGTTTATTCCTAGGGATTTTACTGTGTTTGGTGCAATTGTTAAAATAATTGTTTTCTTAAGTTCTCTTGCTACTGCTTCAATATTAATGTACAGAAAGGCAACAGATTTCTATACATCAATTTTGTATCTTACAAATTTACTGAATTCATTGATCAGTTCTACTAGTTTTTTGGTGGAGTCTTTAGGGTTTCCTATATATGGTATTAAGCCATCTGCAAAGAGTGAAAGTTTGGCTTCTTCCTTACTGATCTGGATGACTTGTTTCTTTTTGTTGTCTGATTGCTGTTTAGGACTTCCAGTACTATGTTTAAAAAAAAAAGTGGTGAAAGTGGACATCTTTGTTTTATTCCTGACCTTAGGGGTAAAGCTCTTAATTTTTCCCCATTGAGGATGATGTTAGCTGCGGGTTTTTCATATAAGGCCTTAAGAATGTTGAAGTATGTTCCCTCTAAAACTACTTTGTTGGGGGTTTTCATCACCAATGGATGTTATTTTTCAAAAATTTTTTGCATCCTTTGAAATGATAACATGGTTTTTATCTTTTCTTCTCTTGATATGATGTAGCAGATTAACTGACTTGTGAATACTGACCACCATTGCTGCCCAGGAATAAATCCCACTTGTGTGTGGTGAATGGTTTTTCTTAATGTATTGTTGGATTTGGTTTGCTAGTATTTTGTTGAGGACTTTTTCATCTATGTTCACAAGAGATACTGGCCTATAGCTCTCTTTCTTGTGGTGTCTTTAACTGTTTATCTGGCTTTGGTATCAGGGTAATTCTGGCCTCAGGATGAATTTGGAAACTTTCCTTCCTGTTTTATGTTTTGGAAAAGTTTGAGATAGGTATTAACTCTTCTTTAAATGTTTGGTAGAATTCCCCTGTGAAGCTGTCTGTTCCTGGATTTCTGTCTGTTGGGAGATTTTTTTCATTACTGATTCAACTTCATTTCTGAAACTGGTCTGTTCAAATTTTTTATTTCTTTCTGCTTCAGTTTTGGTAGGTTGTTTCTAGGAATTTGTCCATTTCTTCAGATTGCCCAGTTTGTTGGCATATAGTTTTTCATAATATTCTCTTACAATTATTTGTATTTCTGTGGTGTCAGTTGTTATTTCTCCTCCTTTATTTCTGATTATTTGTGCTCTCTTTCTCTGATATTTTCTAAGAAACTGCTCCTTGTTTCTTTGATTTGTTCTACTGTTTTTTTTTTTTTAATCTTTCCACTTCGTTTATTTCTGCTCTAATCCTTACTATTTCCTTCTTTCTGCAGGTTTTGGGTTTTGTTTGCTCTTTCACTAGCTCCTTTACGTGTAAGGTTAGGTTGTTTACTTGAGATTTTTCTTGCTTCTTGAGGTAGGCCTATATTGCTATAATCTTTCTTCTAAGAACTGTTTTTACGGCATCCCAAAGATTTTGGACCATTTGATTTTCATTTGCATTTCTCTCCAGATAATTTCTGATTTCTTCTCTAACTTCTTGGTTGACCCATTTATTATGTAGTAGCATGTCATTTAACCTCCATGTATTTATGGTCTTCCCAGATTTTTTTGCTGTGGTTGATTTCTAGTTCTATAGCTTTGTGGTCAAAAAAGATACAAGGTATGACTTTGATCTTTTTTAATTTGTTGAGACTTATGGCCTGATATGTGATCTATTCTGGAAAACATTCCCTGTGCACTTGAAAAGAATTTATGTATTCTGCTGTTTTTGGATGGAATGTTTTGAATATATCTGTTAAATCCATTTGTTCCTGCTTCAATCTCGTTACTAGATATGGGTCTATTGAGGTTGTCAATTTCTTCCTGATTGAGTTTTGGAAGTTTAGGAAGTTTCCAGGAATGCATCCATTTTGTCTACGTTGTTTAACTTATTGGCATATAACTGTTGATAATAATTTATGATGATTGTTTCTATTTTCTTGGCGTTAGTCATGATCTCTCCCTTTTCATTCATAATTTTATTAATTTGGGTCTTCTCTCTTTTCTTTTGGATTAGTTTGGCCAATGGTTTATCGATCTTATTGATTCTTTCAAAAAACCACCTTCTAGTTTCATTGATGCATTCTACTGTATCTCTAGTTTCTATCTTATTGATCTCTGCTCTAATCTTCATTATTTCCCTTTTTGTGTGTGGGGTTGGCTGCATTTGTTGCTGATTCTCCAGTTCTTTAAGGTGTAAAGACAGCTGGTGTATTCTGGATTTTTCAATTTTTTTGAGGGAGGCTTGGATGGCTATGTATTTCCCCCTTAGGACCACCTCTGCTGTATCCCATAGGTTTTGGATCAAAGTGTCTTCATTCTCATTGGTGTCCATGAATTGTTTAAGTTCTTCTTTGATTTCCTGGTTGATCCAAACATTCTTAAGCAAGGTGGTCTTTAGCTTCCAGGTGTTTGAATTCCTTCCGAACTTTTTATTATGGTTGAGTTCCAGTTTCAAAGCATTGTGATCTGAGAATATGCAGGGAATAATCTCTGTACTTTGGTATCGATTGAGTCCTGATTTGTGACCCTGTATGTGGTCTATTCTGGAGAAAGTTCCATGTGCACTTGAGAAGAATGAGTATTCTGTTGTTTTAGGGTGGAATGTTCTGTATATATCTATGAGGTCCATCTGGTCCAATGTGTCATTCAATGCTCTTGTTTCTTTACTGATTTTCTGCTTAGATGATCTATTACTGAGAGTGATGTGTTAAGATCCCCTACTATTAATGTATTCATATCAACATGACTATCTTGATTAACAGTTGTCTTAGGTAGTTGGCTGCTCCCATATTGGGGGCATAAGTATTTACAATTGTTAGATCTTCTTGGTGGATAGACCCTTTAAGAATGATGTAGTGTCCTTCTGTATCTCTGACTCCAGTCTTTAGTTTAAAATCTAATTTATCTGATATGAGAATCACTACCCCAGCCTTCTTTTGAGGCCCATTGGCATGAAAGATGCTTCTCCATCCCTTCACTTTCAGTCTGGATGTATCCTTAGGTTCAAAATGGGTCTCTTGTACACAACATATGGATGGGTCCTATCTTTTTTTTTTTAAGATTTTATTTATTCGTTTGACAGACAGAGATCACAAGTAGGCAGAAAGGCAGGCAGAGAGAGAGAGAGGAGGAAGCAGGCCCCCCGCCAAGCAGAGAGTCCAACACGGGACTTGATCCCAGGACCCTGAGATCATGACCCAAGCCGAAGGCAGAGGCTCAACCCACTGAGCCACCCAGGTGGCCCGGGTCCTGTCATTCTATCCAATCTGCAACCCTGAGCCGTCTTATGGGAGGGTTTAGGCCATTCACATTGAGAGTGATTATTGAGAGATACGTTTTTATCGACATCGTGTTACCTGTGAAGTCCTTGTTTCTATAGATTATCTCCATAAATTTCTGTTCAATGACACTCTTGGGTTCATTCTTCTTTTATAGAACTCCCCTTAATATTTCTTGTAGTGCCAGCTTGGTGGTCACATACTCTTTTAAACCATGCCAAGACTGAAGCAGTGATCAAAAACCTCCCAAAAAAACAAAAGCCCAGGACCTGACAGATTCCCTGGGGAATTCCACCAAACTTTCAAAGAAGAAATAATACCTATTTTCCTGAAGCTGTTTCAAAAAACTGATGCAGAAGGAAAACCTCCAGACTCTTTTTATGAAGCCAGCATTACCCTGATCCCTGTACCAGGCAAAGACCCCATCAAAAAGGAGAATTTCAGACCAATATCCCTGATGAATATGGATGCTAAGATTCTCAGCAAGATCCTAGCTAATAGGATCCAACAGTACATTAAAAGGATTATCCACCATGACTAGGTGGGATTTATCCCTGGGTTGCAAGGGTAGTTCAACATTCGCAAATCAATCAATGTGACAGAACAAATCAATAAGAGAGAAGAACCACATGGTCCTCTCAATTGATGCAGAAAACGCATTTGACAAGATACAGCATCCGTTCCTGATTAAAACGATTCAAAGTACAGGGATAGAGGGAACATTCCTCAACTTCATAAAATCTATCTATAAAAAACCCACAGCGAATATCATCCTCAATGGGGAAAAGCTGACAGCCTTCCCTTTGAGATCAGGATCACGACAAGGATGCCCACTCTCACCACTCTTGTTCAACATAGTGTTAGAAGTCCTAGCAACAGCAATCAGACAACAAAGAGAAATAAAAGATATTCAGATTCGCAGTGAAGAAGTCAAACTCTCTTCACAGATGACATGATACTTTATATGGAAAACCCAAAAGACTCCACCCCCAAACTACTAGAACTCATACAGCAATTCAGTAACGTGGCAGGATACAAAATCAATGTACAGAAATCAGTTGCTTTCTTATACTCTAACAATGAAAATACAGAAAGAGAAATTAGAGAATCAATTCCATTTACTATAGCACCAAGAACCATCAGATACCTGGGAATAAACCCAACCAAAGAGGGAAAGGATCTGTACTCAAGGAACTACAGAACACTCATGAATGAAAGAAATTGAAGAAGACACAAAAAGATGGAAGACCATTCCATGCTCATGGATCAGAAGAATAAATATTGATTAAATGTCTATACTGCCTAGAGCAATCTATAATTTCAATGCCATTCCAATCAAAATTCCACTGGCATTTTTTTTAAAGATTTTATTTTATTTATTTGACAGACAGAGATCACAAGTAGACAGAGAGGCAGGCAGAGAGAGAGGAGGAAGCAGGCTCCCCGCTGAGCAGAGAGCCCAATGCGGGGCTCGATCCCAGGACCCTGGGATCATGACCTGAGCCGAAGGCAGAGGCTTTAACCCACCGAGCCACCCAGGTGCCCCTCCACTGGCATTTTTCAAAGAGCTGGAGCAAACAATCCTAAAATTTGTATGGAATCAGAAGAGACCCCGAATTGCTAAGGAAATGTTGAAAAAGAAAAACAAAAATGGGGGCATCACGTTGCCTGATTTCAAGCTTTACTACAAAGCTGTGATCACCAAGACAGCATGGTGCTGACATAAAAATAGACACATAGACCAGTGGAACAGAGTAGAGAGCCCAGATATGGACTCTCAACTTTATGGTCAACTAATCTTCAACAAAGCAGGAAAAAATACACAGTGGAACAAAGTCTCTTTAATAAATGGTGCTGGGAAAATTGGACAGCTATGTGTAGAAGAATGAAACTCAGCCATTCTCTTACACCATACACAACGATAAACTTGAAATGGATAAAAGAATTCTAGAGGAGAACATAGGCAGCAACCTCTTTGATATCGGCCACAGCAACTTCATTCAAGATATGTCTCCAAAGGCAAAGGAAACAAAAGCAAAAATGAACTTTTGGGACTTCATCAAGATCAAAAGCTTCTGCACAGCAAAGGAAAGAGTCCACAAAACAAAGAGGTAACCCATGGAATGGAAGAAGATATTTGCAAATGACAGTACAGACAAAAGGTTGATATCCAGGATCTATAAAGAACTCCTCAAACTCAACACACAAAAAACAGATAATCATGTCAGAAAATGGGCAGAAGACATGAACAGACACTTCTCCAATGAAGACATACAAATGGCTATCAGACACATGAAAAAATGTTCATCATCACTAGCCATCAGGGCGATTCAAATCAAAACCACATTGAGATACCACCTTACACCAGTCAGAATGGCCAAAATTAACAAGACAGTAAACAACGTGTGTTGGAGAGGATGTGGAGAAAGGGGAACCCTCTCACACTGTTGGTGGGAATGCAGGTTGCTACAGCCACTTTGGAAAACGATGTGGAGATTCTTTAAGAAATTACAAATAGAGCTTCCCTATGACCCCGCAATTGCACTACTGGGTATTTACCCCAAAGATACAGATGTAGTGAAAAGAAGGGCCATCTGTACCCCAATGTCCACAGCAGTGATGGCCACAGTTGCCAAACTGTAGAAAGAACCAAGATGCCCCTCAACAGACAAATAGATAAAGAAGATGTGGTCCATATATAATATAGAGTATTATGCCTCCATCAGAAAGGATGAATACCCAACCTTTGTATCAACATGGACGGGACTGGAAGAGATTATGCTGAGTGAAATAAGTCAAGCAGAGTGAATTATCATATGGTTTCACTTATTTGTGGAGCATAAGGAATAACACGGAAGACATGGGGAAATGGAGAAAGGGAGTTGGGGGAAACTGGAGGGGGAAATGAACCATGAGAGACTGTGGACTCTGAGGAACTAAGTGAGGATTTTGGAGAGGTGGGGGGGTGGGAGGTTGGGTGAGCCTGGTGGTGGGTATTATGGAGGGCACATATGGCATGGAGCACTGGGTGTGGTGCATAAACGATGAATTCTGGAACACTAAAAATAAATAAAAAATTTAAAAAAAATCCATTTGTTCCAATGTGTCATTCAAAGCCACTGTTTTCTTGTTGACTTTCTGAATGGATAGATCTGTCCATTGATGTAAGTGGGGTGTTAAAGTCCCCTACTATTATTGTATTATGACCAATTAGTTCCTTTCTGTTTTATGTATTTGGGTGTTCCCATTTTGGGCACATAAATGTTTACAATTGGTATATCTTTTTATGGGATTTTCCCATTATTATATAGTGTCCTCCTTTGTCTCTTGTTACAGGCTTTGTTTTAAAGTCCAATTTTCTGATGTAAGTATTACTAATCTGGCTTTCTTTAAACATCCATTTGCATGATGATTGTTTCTCCACTCCCTCACTTTCAGTCTGCAGGTATCTTTAGGTCTGAAATGAGTCTCTTTATAGGCAGCATATAGATGGTTCTTATTTTATTATCCACTCTGTCTCCCTGTATCTTTTGATTGGAATGTTTAGTCCACTTACATTAAAAGTAAATACTGATAGGTATGTACTTATTGTCATTCTGGTAGTTTTGTGGTTGTTTATCTAGTTCTCTGATCCTCTCTTCTGTTTTTCATAGTTTGCTGGCTTTCCTTAGGGATATACTTGGATTCCTGTCTCTGTATTCTTTGCATACCTATTACTGGTTTTTGATTTGTGGTTTCCATTAGGTTCATAGATAGTATCTTCTGCATATAGTTGTCTACATGAGGTTGATGGTCATTTAAGTGTGAACCCATTCTCCATTTCCCTTCCCTCCGTGTTTTATATATATAATGTCATAATTACGTCCTTTCATTTTGTTAATCTCTTGACTGATTTTTACAGATATACTTACTTTTACTGCTTTTGTGTTTTCTACTTTTCCTACTGTTAATTATGGTCTTTCCTTTCTGCTCAGAGAGTCCGCTTTAATATTTCTTATAGGGCTGGTTTAGTGGTAATGAACTCCTTCAGTTTTCATTTCTGGGAAACTTTCTCTCTCCTATTCTGAATGATAGCCTTGCTAAACAGAGTATTCTTGGCTGCAGATTTTTTCTTTTTGGCCCTTTGAATTTATCATGCCATGGGTCTGCAAAGTTTCAACTGAAACATCAACTGATACACTTATGGGTTTTCCCTTGTGTGTAACTGTCTTCTATTCTGCTGCTTTTAAAGTTCTCTTTATCACTACTTTTTGCCATTTTAGTTACTATGTGTCTTGGTGTGGACCTCCTTGGGATGATTTTTGGGGGGAATCTCTGTGCCTCCTGCATCTGGATATGTTTCCTTCCATAGATTAGGAAAGTTTTCAGCTATTATTTCTTCAAACATATTTTATACCCCTTCTTCTGGGATCCCTATAATGTGAGTATTATGCTTAACGGAGTCACTGAGTTCCGTAAGACTATTTTCATTTTACGCAACCTTTTTCATGCAGCTGCTGAGCCTAGTTACTTCCCATTACTCTGTCTCCCAGGTCACTAATTCACTCCTCTATTTCCTCTAGCGTCTGGTTCCCCCAAGCACCATGTCTTTATGCTGGGGTGTGGGGATGGAAGATGGGGCCTGTGAGCTACTTTGTTCCTGGAAAAGTCTGCAGCCATCCCTGATTCTCTGGTACACACTCTGAAATGAATAAACTACTCTCCCTCCCATATGTCCCAGGCATTTTTCCAAACTGCTGCTTCTATGCTGTATCTCCACAGGCAGTTCATTGTGTTATCTCTTTCGGAGGGGTGGAGAGATTCAGTTTCCTCTTATCCTCCAGGCTCTTCCATAACTGAGCCCAAATTTTTATTATTTATTTTTTTAAAAAATATTTATTTATTTGTTTATTTGACTGAGAGAAACAGTGAGAGAGGGAACACAAGCAGGGGGAGTGGGAGAGAGAGAAGTAGGCCTCCCACTAAGCAGGGAGCCCAATTCAGGGCTCAATCCCAGAACCCTGAGATCCTGACCTGAACTGAAGTCAGATGCTTAAAGACTGAGCCACCCAGGTGCCCCTGGAGCCCCAATTTTTTTAATTTCCTGGGCTTAAGTCTCGCTGGTTATAAGAACTCATGATATTTGGCCCTTCTAGCTTCCAAAGTCAAATGTTATCTGGATTCATCTTCCCCATGCACACTCTCAGTGTGATAGTCTGTTTTTCTCTGTGCTTTACACCCATGGCTCCCTCCCCAACCCACCACAGATCACTGTGGTCCATTTCTTTTTTTTTTTTTAAGATTTTATTTATTTATTTGACAGACAGAGATCACAAGTAGGCAGAGAGGCAAGAAGAGAGAGAGGGGGAAGCAGACTCCTCGCTGGGCAGAGAGCCTGATGCGGGGCTCGATCCCAGGACCCTGGGACCATGATCTGAGCCGAAGGCAGAGGCTCAACCCACTGAGCCACTAGGTGCCCCTCACTGTGGTCCATTTCATTCTGCACATCTCCCCCCTTCCTACCGTCTTCAATGTGGCCTCTTCTCTGTCATTAGTTGTAGAGTTTGTTCTGCCACTCTTTGTTTTAAAGCCTATTTTGTCTGATATAAGTATTGCTACCCCAGCCTTTTTTCCCCCAATTCCATTTTCATGGTAGATGTTTTCTCATCCCTTCACTTTCAGACTGTGCCTTGAGGTCTAAGGTGAGTCTCTGGTAGGCAGCATAAAAATGGATCTTGTGTTTTTATCCATTCTACCACAATACTTCTTTTGATTGGAGCATGCAGGCAATTACAATCAAAGTAATTATTCATAGGTATATAGTTATTGCCATTTTGTGGTTTTCTGGTTGATTTTGTACTTCTTCTCCGTTCCTTTCTTCTTCTCCTGCTCTTTCATTGTGACAGATGAATTTCCGTACTGTTATGTGTGGCTTTCTATTTTTTGTGTATCTCTTACAGGTTTTGAGTTTGTGGTTACCGTGAGGTTCATATATAACATCCTAAGTATATAGCAGCCTATATTAAATTGACTGTCATTTAAGTTCAAACACATTCTAAAAAAACGTTTTTAATCCCTCCTCCACAATTTAGTATATGCTGTCATATTTTACATCCTTTTATTCATAATTTTCTTATGTCTACTTATGGTCTTTTCTTTTCCACTTAGAGAAGTCCCTTTAACATTTTTGTAAGGCTAGTTTAGTGATGATAAACTCATTTTAACTTTTATTTGTCTGGGAAATTCTTTATCTCTCCTTGATTATGAATGATAACCTTGACAGACAGGGTATACTTGGTTGTAGGTTTTTTGGATTCCCTTCAGCACTTCAATATATCATTCCACTCCCTTCTGGCCTGCAAAGTCTCCCCTGAAAAATAGGATTTCTCTTGTAGGTAAGTTTTTGCTTCTTTATTGTTGCTTTTAAAATTCTCTATCTTTAATCTTTGACATTTTACTTATTGTGTGTCATGGTGTGGACCTTGTTCAGTTCACCCTGTTTGGAATTCTCTGGTGATTCTTGAAACTGGATGTCTAGTTCCTTCCCTAGGTTACTGAAGTTTTCAACTATTATTTTCCCAAGTAAGTTTTCTGTCTCTTTCTTCTTCTTCTGGGATCCCTGTAATGTGAACATGTGTTTGTCTGATGTTGTCCAAAAGATCCCTTAACCTATCTCCACGTTTCCAAATTATTCTTTTCTCCTTTTGCTATTTGCTTTGGGTGCTTTCCATTACCCTGTCTTCCAGATCACTGATATGTTCTTTTGCATCCCTGACGTACTGTTGATTCCCTCTAGGGTATTTTTTATGGAAGTTATTGTATTCTTCAACTCTGATTGGTTCTTTTTTATATTCTATATCTCTTTAATAAAGGTTTCACTCAGTTCTTCCACTCTTCTCTTCAGACCGGTGAGCTCTTTACAATCATTACTTTAAATGTTTTATCAGGCATATTGCTTATCTCCATTTCGTTTCGTTATTTTACTGATGTTTTGTCTTATTTCTCTTGGAGAAATAAGAAATGTTACCTTGTCTCCCCTTTTGTTTAACTTTCTATGTTTGTTTCTATGCATTAGGTGGAACAGCTACTTCTAAAATTGAAGGAACGGCCTTGTGTCTGGTTGCCCCTGTGTAGACGGTGTATGCTTGGTGATTTCTGCTAGCTGGCTGGAGCTGTGGCTGGCATGAGTTGGGGGTCCCAGGGCTCTCCACACAGTGGGCACCCTGGCAGAAGAGCTAAAGCTTCAAGTGGGTGCAGGTCAGTATAGTCCCTGGGCTCTCCACACAGCAGGTGGGGGCTACCCCGGGTATTTTGAGTTTTCCATGTGGGGGTGCCCTGGCAAGGTGGCTGGAGCTGGGACTGTGGGGGCCGGAAGGTCCCTGGGCTCTCCATTCAGAGGGTTCCCTGACAGGATTACCTGAAGCTGAAGGGGATGCAAGCCGGGGTGTCCTGGGGATCTATGCAGAGAGGCCATCTTGGCAGGAGAGCTGAAGCTGAAGTGGATATAAATGAGGATGTTCCAGGACTCTGCACAGGGGGTACCCTGGAAGGGCAACTGGAGCTAAGGCAGGGTATGTGTCAGGGGGTCTTGGGGTGCTCCGTGCAGGGCATCCCGGTAGGATGGCTAAATCTGAAGTGGACATGGACTGGTGTGGTCCCTGGGCTCTCCGCACGAAGTATGCCCTGGTGGGACAGCTGAAGCTAAGGTGGGTGCAAGCTGGGGTGTCCTGGGGTACTTGATGTAGTGGGTGCCTTGTCCAGGTGAACGGAGCTGAGGCTGGCATGGACAGGGGTGTTATAGGGTGCTCCACACAGGGGTACCCTGGTGGGGCAGCTGGATCCAAAGCAGACATCAGACGGGAGGTTCCAGAGCACTCTGCTTTGGAGGTTCCCTAGCAAGCTATCTGAAGCCAAAGTGGTATGATCCTCGAGTGTTCTGGGGTGCCTTGAACCTGTGTCACCTTGGCACAGCGGCTGGAGCTGTACTGAGCACTAACCGCGGGTATCCCCGTGGGCACTGCTCTGTGGCCACCTTGCTGGGATGGCTGGGGCTGATGTGGGCTAGAGGCCTGTGGCTCACTGACGCAAAGCAGACCAAACTGGTGCCAAAACTGTTTACTGGTTTGTGCTCTCAAGGTGGAGTGGGGAGAAGAGACCACGTCTGTCAGCCTCTCCCACCCAGAGACTGTTCCAGTAGCTCCCTTACCATTTGGTGGAGTTCTGGTGGTGGCTCTTTTATATGCTCAATTATGCTCTTTTAAACTGTGTTTTTTCTGTGTCCCAGGAGTTCAGGGTTGATGTAAGGTAAGGGTTCCGGGGCTCACTGAAACCTCAAACCAGCTACGGTGTCCAGACTGTCTTCGGGTCAGTGCTTTCAAGGGGAAGGGGGAGCATAAACCAGGTCGCTTATCAGTTCCTCTGACCCAGAGCGTTCCAGCAGCTATTCTGTTGTTTGGTGGAGTTCTAGTTCTATTTTGTGAGCTAATTTCTCTTTTAAACCATGGCTTTTTTTCTGTGCCCAAGGACAGATGACTGTGCTCCCAGTCCCTCAGCACTATCTCTCACCACCGCAGTTTGCAGCATCTGGGGTAGGGGTTCCCTTCATTACTGTGTCTCCACCTCTCTTGCTATTGTCGTTTGCTGTTCTCTCTTTTTTTGTACAGAAGCTGATCAGTTCGCCCTCAGTTCCTCCTCAGGAGGAATGCTCTGTAAACAGGTGTAATTTGGTGGGCTCCATGAAGGAGGTGAGATCAGGATCCTCCCATGTCACCATGTTGGGCTGGAACCTCTGAATACGTAATTTTTATACTTTGCACAGGGAGAAACCCATGTTCAGATCACTTCAAAGGTGAATTGTACCAAATATGTCAAGAAGAAATTACACCAGTTTTTCAAAACTCTTCCAAAACAGAAGTGGAAGTAACACTTCTCAACTTATTGTATGAGGTCAGTTTTACTGATAGCAATATCAGACAAACACATCACAAGAGGCCAAGAAGGAAGAAGATGGTGGAGGAATAGGGGACCCTAGTTTCATCTGTTTCTTGGAATTCAGCTAGATAGTGGTCAAATTATTCTGAACACCTGTGGACTCAACCTCAGATCTAAAGAAAGAATTGCTTAAATTCTACCAATAGAATAGCAACCAGTTTTTGCACGGTAGGAGGTATGAAGAAGTGAATCTGAGCCAACATATCAGAAAATAAACCACGGGGTAGGGAGCCTCAATCAGTGAGCTACCGGACAGTGATATAGCAGTGGACTGCAAAATTGGAACTTTTAGAATTCTGCTATGGTGAGGGACTTCCCTGCCTGAAAGGCATTAAGATGCAGAATCCTATGTGGGACAGTGTGGTCTCAGGATCCCCAGGGTCACAGAAAGAATGGGAATGCCTGAGTGCAGCAGAGATTTCAAGCGTTAGCACAGGGAAGCCAGCTGCAATCAGTGAGCCCAAGAGTAGGCTTGCAGCTCAGTTTTGTGATAAACCAGCAACTGTGGCACAATCAGGTGACCGCTCTCCAAGTAGGGGCCCAGCAAGCAGCAGAACCACAAGACCCTCCTCCTTCTCCTGGGGAAGAGTGGTATGGGTGAGCACCACAGGAATCTGAAGGGTTTGGAGACCCAAAAGGGAGTCAGTGCCGAGATAAAAATCCTTGGTTACAGTCTGGGTGAATACAAGAGTGTGGATGGAAACCAGGGAGACAAAACTGACTGACTGCTCTTCCCTGAGGAAAAGCCACTGAAGAGTGGGGGACAGTATCATTCAGCTCAAGGGCTGGAGAACAGGATGCCACCATTTTTATTTTCATCCTCTAAAGTGGCACTGCAGGCCTTCAGGGAACAAAAGCCACATAGAGCAATCTGGAGCAGCTTACACTGAGCCCTGACAAGGGTGGTGCAACTCCGCCCAGGCAAAGACACCTGAGAATCAGCAGGCCCCTCCCTCAGAAGAGCAGCGGGAACATCCAACTAATACCAAGTTTAACGATCACACAGAACTGCAAAACTCCAGAACTAGGGAAAAATAGTATATAGAATTTTGAGATTTTTTTTCTGATTCTTTAGTCTTTCAACTTAAAATTTCTTTTTTTCCTTTTCAACTAGTTGCTTATGTTACCAACTCTTTTTAAAAGTCTTTTTTAATTTTCAATTTTATGTGTTATATATATATGCATATATATGTGTGTGTGTATATATATGTATACATTCTTCATCTTTAGCTCCCTTTCATTGTTTTCAATTTTATTTTTGCATATATAGGTTTTTCTTTCTTTACAACTTGGGTTCTAGTTTCTTCTAACCTAACAGACCAAAATATACCCAGGACCTAGTGTGTTACCCTGTTCTGTCCACCTGTTTGATTATGTTCTCTTTTTTTTCCTTTTTTGGTTAGTGTTCTCTTCTGATTTGTTTACTGTATATCTACTGTATATTTTGCTGGGTTCATGGTTGACATTTTTGTATTTTGTTCTCTCATCCATCTATTCTTCTTTGGACAAAACGACAAGACAGAAAAACCCACCCCAGAGAAAAGAACAAGAGGCCGTACTCACTGCCAGAGACTTAACGAATATGGATATTAGTAAAATATCAGAGCTAGAATTCAAAATAATGATTATAAAGATACTAACTGGGCTTGAATAAAGCAAAGACACTAGAGACTCCCTTTCTGGAGAAATAAAAAACTAAAATCTAATCAAGTTGAAATAAAAATGACTATTACTGAGCTATAATGAAAAAATGGAGGCTCTAACTACTAGGATAATGAGGCAGAAGAGAGAATCAGTGACAGAAGATAAAATGATAGAGAATAAAGAAACTGAGGTAAAGGAGATAAACAACTACTAGACCACAAGGGGAGAACTAGAGAGATCAGTGATACCATAAAGTGAAACAATATTAGAATAATTGGGGTTCCAGAGGAAGAGGAAGGGGGGCAGAAGATATATTTGAGCAAATTATAGCTGAGAACGTCCTAATCTGGAAGAAAACAGGCATTCAAGTCCCGGAGGCACAGAGAACCCCCTCAAAATCAATAAAAATAGGTCAACACCTTGACATATAATAGTGAAGGTTGCAAATTTCAGAGACAAAGAGAAAATCCTGAAACCAGCCCAAGACAATAGGTCCTTAACCTACAGAGGTAGAAACATAAGGCTGGCAACAGACCTATCCACAGACACCTGGCAGGCCAGAGAGGACTGACATGATATATTCAGGGTGCTAAATGAGAAAAATATGCAGCCAAGAATACTTTACCCAGCAAGGTTGTCATTCAGAATAGATGGAAAGATAAAGAGCTTCTAGGACAAACAGAAACTAAAAGAATTCGTGATCACTAAACCAGCCCTGCAAGAAATATTAAGAGGGATCCTGTAAGCAAAGACAGCCTAAAAGTAACACAGACCAGAAAGGAATAGAGACAATACACAGGAACAATGACTTTAAGGGCATACAATAGTACTAAATTCATATCTTTCAGTAGTTACTCTGAATGTAAATGGGCCAAAATGATCCAATCAAAAGACACAGGGTATCAGACTGGATAAAAAAGCAAGACCCATTGATATACCATCTACAACTGACTCAGTATAGACCCAAAGACATCCCCAGAATGAAAGTGAGGGGGTGGAGAACCATTTATCATGCTATAATGGAGATGAAAAAAAAGCAATCCTTCTACCAAATTAGATTTTAAACCGAAAACTGTAGTGAGAGATGAGGAAGGACACCATAGCATACTTAAAGGGTCTATGCAACAAGAACTAACAATTGTAAATATTTATTCTCCTAACTTGGGAGCAGGCAATTACATGAAACAATAACAAAATTCAAAAAATTCATTGACAATAATACAGTGAAAGTAGGGATTTTAACACTCCACTCAGCAGTGGACAGCTCATCTAAGCAGAAGATCAACAAGGAAACAAGGGCTTTTTTAAAAGATTTTATTTATTTATTTGACAGAGAGAGACACAGTGAGAGAGGGAACACAAGCAAAGGGAAGTGGGAGAGAGAGAAACAGGCTTCCTGCTGAGCAGGGAGCCTGATGCGGGGCTCATTCCCAGGATTCTGGGATCACTATCTGAGCCGAAAGACAGACACATAATGGCTGAGCCACCCATGTGCCCCAGAAACAGTGGCTTTGAATGACACACTGGACCAGATGGACTTCACAGATATATTCAGAGCATTCCCTCCTAAAGCAACAGAATATACATTCTTCTCAAGGGCACATGGAACATTCTCCAGAATAGATCACATACTGGGTCACAAATCAGGTTTCAATGGGCACCAAAAGACTGGGATTATTCCCTGTATATTTTCAGACCACAATGCTTTGAAACTTGAACTCAATCACAGGAGGAAAGTTGGAAGGAACTCAAATACTTGGAGGTTAAAGAGCATCCAACTTAGGAACTAATGGGTCAACCAGAAAATTAAACAAGAATTTTAAAAATGGGAGAGGAGTCAAGATGGCAGAAATGACTGAAATGACATCAGGTCACAGGAGTTCAGCTAGATAGTTACCAAACCATTCCAAACACCTACAGACCCAATAGGAGATCATAGAGAAGAAGAGCAGCAATTCTAGAAACAGAAAATTGACCACTTTCTGAAAGGTAGGAGGTGAGGAGAAGTGAATCCGAAGTGACAGGAAGATAGACCGTGGCGGGGAGCGGCCAGCTCCCAGCAAGTGGTAGAGCAAGAAACCACAAAATCTGAACCTTTAGAAGTCTGCTCCACTGAGGGACATTGCTCCAGAGGCTAAGCAGGGGTGGAGCCCTCACGGGGAAGGTGTGGTCTCAGGTCCCGCGGGGTCACAGAAGGATCGCGGATATCTGACTGTAGCAGAGATCGCAGGTATCAGAGTGGGGAAGCCGTCTACAGAGACAGAGCCGAGGAGTGAGCTCTCAGCTTGGGGTTACCCTAAACTGTGATTTGCAGCACAGTCGGGCCACTGTTCTTTGAGCCGGGACCCCACAAGTGGCAGATCCGGGGAGACCCACCTTCCTCCGCCAGAAGAGCAGAGCGGCAGGAATCTGCTGGGTTTGGAGACTCCAAACAGGGCTGTGTGCCAGAGACAGAAACACTCGGTCACAGGCTGGATGAGGTCAGAGAGTGACCAGAGACCACAAAGACGGGAGTGATTGACTGCTTTTCTCCAAGGGTGCACTGAGGAGTGGGGCCCCGAGCTCTTGGCTCCTCTGAGCCAGAGAGTGGGAGGTCGCCACTTTCATTCCTGTCCTCCAGAGCTCTACAGAAAGCGATCAAGGAACAAAAGCTCCCAAGAGCGAACCCAAGCATATCACATAGCCCAGCCCTGGCAAGGGCAGTGCAATTCCGCCTCAGGCAAAGACACTTGAGAATCACTACAACAGGCCTCTCCCTTAGAAGATCAGCAAGAACATCCAGCCAAGGCCAAGGTCACTCACCAAGAACAGCGGAATTCCAGAGGTGGGAAAAGCAAAGCATGGAACTCACGGCTTTCTCCCTATGATTCTTTAGTCTTGCAAAGTTAATAAAATTTTTTTAATTTTATTTTTTTCTTATTCTAATTTTTTAAACTTTTCCTCTTACCCTTTTAACAAGTTTATCTTAACAATACCTTTCTAAAAAAAACCTTTTTAAACCTTCATTATTATAGTCATATTTTATCCTTCATTGTTTGTAACTTTATTTTTTGAATACATACGGGGTTTTTTTCTTCTAAAAAATTTTGTAATACAATTTTTTCTAATAGATCAAAATATACCCCAAATCTAGCACAGAGCTTTGTTCTAGTCTCCAGCCTGAGCAAATTCTCTCCATTATCTTTTTCTTTCTTTTTCCACCAACTTAACTTATCAATTCCTTTTTTAGAATATTTTTTAATTTTTTATCTTTATAGTCATATTCCATCCCTTCATCGTGATATATATATATATATATATATATATCTTTCTTTCTTTCTTTAACATTTTGGGAGGTAGTTTCTTCTAAGAGACCAAACTACACCAAAAATCAAGTGGGTGGCTGTGTTCTATATATCAGTCATATATATATATATATATATATATATATATATATATATATTTATTTATTTTACTTTTTAATTTAAAAAAAAAATTTAAGCTTCTTTTTACCCCTTTTATTCTCCCCCCAATTTGGGGTCTCTTTGGATTTGGTTAGCGTACATTTTTCTGGGGTCTTTGCCGGCCTTTTAGTATTTTATTCTCTCGTTCATATACTCTTCTCTGGATAAAATGACAAGGCAGCAATCTCACTACAAAAAAAAGAACAAGAGGCAATACCAAAAGCTAGGGACCTAATCAATACGGACATTGATAATATGTCAGAACTCGAGTTCAGAATGACGATTATCAAGGTGCTAGCTGGGCTCGAAAAAGGCATGGAACATATCAGAGAAACCATGCCTGGAGGAAAAAAAAAGCCCTTTCTGGAGAAATAAAAGAACTAAAATCTAACCAAGCAGAAATCAAAAAAGCTACTAATGAGGTACAATCAAAACTGGAGGCTCTTGCTGCTAGGATAAATGAGGCAGAAGAGAGAATTAGTGATATAGAAGACCAAATGATAGAAAATAAAGAAGCTGAGCAAAAGAGAGACACACAACCACTGGACCACGAGGGGAGAATTCGAGAGATAAGTGATACCATAAGACAAAATAATATTAGAATAATTGGGATTCCAGAAGAAGAAAGAGGTGGGGGGCAGAAGGTATACTGGAGCAAATTATAGTAGAGAATTTCCCTAATATGGCAAAGGGAACAAGCATGAAAATCCAGGAGGCACAGAGAACCCCTCTCAAAATCAATAAAATTAGGTCCACACCCCTTCATCTCATAGTAAAACTTACAAGTCTTAGTGACAAAGCGAAAATCCTGAAAGGAGCTCGGGAAGAGAAATCTGTAACATACAATAGTAAAAATATTAGATTGGAAGCAGACTTATCCACAGAGACCTGGCAGGCCATAAAGAACTGGCAGGATATATTCAGAGCACTACATGCAGCCAAGAATACTATATCCAGCTAGGCTATCATTGAAAATAGAAGGAAAGATAAAAAGCTTCCAGGACAAACAAAAACTGAAAGAATTTGCAAACACCAAACCATCCCTAAAGGAAATATTGAAAGGGGTCCTCTAAGCAAAGAGAGACCCTAAAAGTAGTAGACCAGAAAGGAACAGAGACAATATACAGTAACAGTCACCTTACAGGCAAACAATGGCATTAAATTCATATCTTCCAATAGTTACCCTGAATGTAAATGGGCTAAATGCCCCAATCAAAAGACAGAGGGTATCAGAATGGATACAAAAATAAAACCCGTCAATGGATAAAAAAACAAAACCCATCAATATGCTGCCTACAAGAAACTCATTTTAGACCCGAAGACACCTCCAGATTTAAAGTGAGGGGGTGGAAAACAATTTACCATGTTAATGGACATCAAAAGAAAGCTGGGGTGGCAATCCTTAGATCAGATAAATTAGATTTTAAGCAAAAGACTACAATAAGAGATGAGGAAGGACACTATATCATACTCAAAGGGTCTGTCTAACAAGAAGATCTAATAATTTTAAATCTCTATGCCCCTAACATGGGAGCAGCCAACTATATAAACCAATTAATAACAAAATCAAAGAAACACATGGACAATAATACAATAGTAGGGGACTTTAACACCCCCCTCACTGAAACGGACAGATCATCCAAGCAAAAGATCAACAAGGAAATAAAGGCCTTAAATGACACACTGGCCCAGATGGACATCACACATATATTCAGAAGATTCCATCCCAAAGCAACAGAATACACATTCTTCTCTAGTGCACATGGAACATTCTCCAAAATAGATGACATCCTGGGTCACAAATCAGGTACCAAAAGATTGGGATCATTCCCTGCATATTTTCAGACCACAGTGCTCTGAAGCTAGAACTCAATCACAAGAGGAATGTTGGAAAGAACTCAAATACATGGAGGCTAAAGAGCATCCTACTAAAGAATGAATGGGGCAACCAGGAAATTAAAGAAGAATTGAAAAAAATCATAGAAACAAATGATAATGAAAACACAACTGTTCAAAATCTATGGAACACAGCAAAGGCAGTCCTGAGAGGAGAGTATATAGTGATACAAGCCTTTCTCAAGAAACAAGAAAGTTCTCAAATACACAACCTAACCCTACACCTAAAGGAGCTGGAGAAAGAAGAGCAAAGAAAGCCTAAACCCAGAAGGAGAAGAGAAATAATAAAGATCAAAGCAGAAATCAATGAAATAGAAACCAAAAAAAAAAGAAAAAAAAAAACAACCAGTAGAACAAATCAACGAAACTAGGAGCTGGTTCTTTGAAAGAATAAGTAAGATTGATAATTCCCTGGACACACTTATTAAAAAGAAAAGAGAAAGGACCCAAATAATTAAAATCATGAATGAAAGAGGAGAGATCACAACCAACACCAAAGAAATACAAACAATTATAAGAACATACTTGGAGCAACTCTACGCCAACAAATTTGACAATCTGGAAGAAATCGATGCATTCCTAGAGATATATAAACTACCAAAACTGAACGAGGAAGAAACAGAAAACCTGAACAGACCCATAACCAGTAAGGAGATTGAAGCAGTCATCAAAAATTTCCAAACAAACAAGAGCCCAGGGCCAGACGGCTTCCCAGGGGAATTCTAACATTTAAAGAAGAATTAACAGCTATTCTCCTGAAACTGTTCTAAAAAATAGAAATGGAAGGAAATTTCCAAACTCATTTTATGAGGCCAGCATTACTCTGATCGCAAAACCAGACAAAGACCCCATCAGAAAGGAGAATTACAGACCAATATCCTTGATGAACACAGATGTGAAAATTCTTACCAAAATACTAGCCAATAAAATCCAATGGTACATTAAAAGGATTATTCACCACGACCAAGTGGGATTTATTCCTGGGCTGCAAGGTTGGTTCAACATCTGCAAATCAATCACTGTAATACAATACATTAGTAAAAGAAAGAATAAGAACCATATGATCCTCTCAGCAGATGCTGAAAAAGCATTTAACAAAATACAGCATCCTTTCTTGATCAAAACTCTTCAAACTGTAGGGATAGAGGGTACATACCTCAATATCATCAAAGCCATCTGTGAAAAACCCACAGCAAGTATCATTCTCAATGGAGAAAAACTGAGAGCTTTTCTGCTAAGGTCAGGAACACGGCAGGGATGTCCATTATCACCACTACTATTCAACATATACTATAAGTCCTAGCCTCAGAAATCAGACAACAAAAAGAAATTAAAGGCATCCAAACAGGCAAAGAAGTCAAACTATCACTCTCTGCAGATGATATGATACTTTATATGGAAAACCCAAAAGATTCCACTCCAAATCTGCTAGAACTTGTACAGGAATTCAGTCAAGTGTCAGGATATAAAATCAATGCACAGAAATCAGTTGCATTTCTATACACCAACAGCAAGACAGAAGAAAGAGAAATTAAGGAGTTGATCCCATTTACAACTGCACCCAAAAACCGTAAGATACCTAGGAACAAACCTAACCAAAGAGGGAAAAAATCTGTACTCAGAAAACTATAAAGTACTCTTGAAAGAAATTGAGGCAGACACAAAGAAATGGAAAAATGTTCCATGCTCATGGATTGGAAGAACAAATATTGTGAAAATGTCTATGCTACCTAAAGCAATCTACATGTTTAATGCAATCCCTATCAAAGTACCATCAATGTCTTTCAAAGAAATGGAACAAATAATCCTAAAATTTATATGGAACCAGAAAAGACCTCTAATAGCCAGAGGAATGTTGAAACACAACCAAAGTTGGTGGCATCACAATTCCAGACTTCAAGCTCTATTACAAAGTTGTTATCATCAAGACAGTATGGTACTGGCACAAAAACAGACATACAGGTCAATGGAACAGAATAGAGAGCCCAGAAATACACCCTCAACTCTATGGTCTACTAATCTTTGACAAAGCAGGGAAGAATGTCCAATGGAAAAAGACAGTCTCTTCAACAAATGGTGTTGGTAAACTTGGACAGCCACATGCAGAAAAATGAAACAGGACCCTTTTCTTACACCACACACAAAAATAGACTCAAAATGGATGAAGGACCTCAATGTGAAACAGGAATCCATCAAAATCCTTGAGGAGAACACAGGCAGCAACCTCTTCAACCTCAGCCGCAGCAACTTCTTCCTACAAACATTGCCAAAGGCAAGGAAGAGGGCAAAAATGAACTACTGGGACTTCATCAAGATCAAAAGTTTTTGCACAGCAAAGGAAACGGTCAACAAAACCAAAAGACAACTGACAGAATGGGAGAAGATATTTGCAAACAACATATCAGATAAAGGGCTAGTATCCAAAATCTATAAAGAACTTATCAAACTCAGAGCGCCTGGATGGTTCAGTTGATTAAGCAACTGCCTGCAGCTCAGGTCATGATCCTGGAGTCCTGGGATCAAGTCCCACATCCGGCTCCCTGGTGGGGAGCCTGCTTCTTCCTCTGACCCTTTCCCCTCTTCGTGCTCTCTTTTTCTCTCTCACTCTCTCTCAAGTAAATAAAA
Source organism: Martes martes (assembly GCF_963455335.1). Taxonomy (NCBI): domain Eukaryota; kingdom Metazoa; phylum Chordata; class Mammalia; order Carnivora; family Mustelidae; genus Martes; species Martes martes. The sequence goes on along the minus strand of NC_137897.1, from coordinate 122,047,474 downwards.
TTTTAAAAAAAAGAACTTATCAAACACAACACCCAAAGAACAAATAATCTAATCAAGAAATGGGCAGAAGGCATGAACAGATATTTGTGTAAGGAAGACATCCAGATGGCCAACAGACACATGAAAAAGTGCTCAACACCACTCGGCATCAGGGAAATACAAATCAAAACCACAATGAGCTACCACCTCACACCAGTCAGAATGGCTAAAATTAACAAGTCAGGAAATGACAGATGCCGGCAAGGATGCGGAGAAAGAGGAACCCTCCTACACTGTTGGTAGGAAAGCAAGCTGCTGCAGCCACTCTGGAAAACAGTATGGAGATTCCTCAAAAAGTTGAAAACAGAGCTACCCTATGACCCAGCAATTGCACTATAGGTATTTACCCTAAAGATACAAATCTAGTGATCTGAAGGGGCACCTGCACCCCAATGTTTATAACCATCAATGTCCACAATAGCCAAACTATGGAAAGAGCTCAGAAGTCCACTGACAGATGAATGGATAAAGAAGGTATACACACACACACATACACGCACACAATGGAATATTACTCAGCCATCAAAAAAACGAAATCTTGCCATTTGCGATGATGTGGATGGCACTAGAGGGTATTAGTCAGTCAAGGGAAAGATGAACCATGAGAGACTGTGGACTCTGGGAAACAAACTGAGGGTTTTAGAGGGGAGGGGAGTGGGGGGGGTGAGCCTGGTGGTGGGTATTAGGGAGGGCGTGTATAGCGTGGAGCACTGGGCGTTATATGCAAACAATGAATCATGGAACATTTTATCAAAAACTAGTGATGTATTGTATAGTGACCAACACAACACAATAAAAAAATTGTCAAAGACAATTATCATATGATTTCACTCATATGTGGAATTTAAGAAACAAAACAGAGGAGCATGGAGGAAGGGAGAGGGGTAAAATAAAACCAGATGTAATCTGAGAGGGAGACAAACCATAAGTAGATAGAACTAGAGGGTATTATGCTGAACAAAATAAGTCAATGAGAGAAAGGCAATTATCATATGATCTCTCTGATATGAGGAATTTGAGAGACAGGGTGGGGGGTTGTGGGGGGAAGGGAGGGAAAAATGAAACAAGACAGAACCAGAGAGGGAGACAAACCATAAGAGACTCTTAATCTCAGGAAACAAACTGAAGGTTGCTGGGTGGAGGAGGCAGGATGGGGTAATTTGGTGATGGGCATTGAGGAGGACATGTGATATAATGAGCACTGGGTGTCAAATACAACTGATGAATCACTGAACTCTACTACTGAAACTAATACATTATATGTTAATTAATTGAATTTAAATAAAAATAAGACATCACAAGAGAAAAACAGATCAATATCTCATGAATATAGACACAAAATCTCAGTAATATATTATAACAAATCCAGCAATATATTAAAGGGATTTACAACATGATGAAGGGCATTTATTTCAGAAATGCAAGGTTGATTTCATATCCAAAAACCAAATATTATAATAATTGTATTAACAGAATAAAGGTCAAAAATCCACATGATCATTTCAATAGATGCAAAAGAAGTACCTGGCAGAATCTAACACCCTGCATAGAGAAAATCATAAGGAAGTCACTAAAATGCTACTAGAATTAATAAAAAAAAGTTGAACAATGTTACGCAGTACAAAATCAACATGCAAAATCAACTATATTTCTATACATTAGCAATGAACCATCCAAAAATGAGAGGGAAAAATTCCACTTATAAAAGCTTCAAAAAAGTAAAAAACAAAATACTTAGAAACAAGGCAAGAAGGATGTTGGAAGAGAGATACTATTAAAGGGAAATTATTCTGACACTTGCCAAAAATGAGAAGAAAGATTTTATTCTTTCTACTGCAGACTACAGCAAGAGGGGTCAAGACTATCACAATATAACAAGAAGTGGGGTGATGTCAGCATCATGGCAGTATAACACATTCCTCCATTTTGTCCCCCCTTTTAAAAAACTAATTAGGCATTTGTCCACAAATAAAAGTGCCTTTGTGAGAGTTGTAGGATCCAGCACCATATGCCAAAGGACCTGGGGGGGGGTGGTCTCATGCACCTGTGCATCGGTAACAGGCAGAGAAACCTTAAGTACAGGCTATGCAACCAACATGATCAGTGTTGGTTCCACAGCCCTTTTGGTCACAGTTGGCGAAAACCTGAAGAATACTGATTTAGGCGGGTACTCACGGATGAGAGAGATTCGTAGAAGGCTAGCTTTGCCAAGAGGAAACTTCAGCATGGCACCGGAGCATAAAATATAGACATGAATTTAGATGCACTGGAGAGGGTAAGAGGAACTTTTCCAGCACTAACTGTTCCCCAAGGTGACAGAGCATAGGGTTGAACTAAGTTTTTTTTCCCCCCAAAGCCACCTTTAATGCGACCCAACACCCAAAGTCTGGCAGGGTATGATCTTCACTTGCAGTCTGCAGTGATGGCCCTGAGGCTGTCTGCCCATGCCAGAATATTTGGCACAAAGAGCAGCCCTGAGGCCCACTCAATGTTCTCGATGGGCACCAGGAAGCGCTCCAGTAGGACTGCCTCATCCACAGGTGCGGTGGGCATCACACAGGAGTGGAGCTGGATCTGCTGGTGGCAGTTTCTCCCCCAGGGGAAAGGGAGAACAGTGAGTGAGTGAGTGCCGGGCTACTCCAGCTATGTGGCAAGCTACTGGAGAAACCCATTTCTCTCCAGCAGCACCCAGAGTATGGAGGCAGGACCTCCAAGACTGGGGGCAGTAAGGAGATCAGGAAAGAGGCCAATAAAAATGTCACAGGACATTAAAATAACATACTTCCTGAGAGCTGTGCTCAGGACTTAAGCAGGAACTCCACCACAAGCCTCTGGGAGACACTCATCACCCAACGATTCCCTCACCAGTCCCACAATCACCTCCTCCCAGCCTGCGACCACTCTCCTTTATGCATGCTCCCAAGTTCAGTGGCAAGAATGAGCTCTAGTAAAAAGTAGCACTCTCAGAATATCTGACCAGGATCTATGGGCAAGGAAGGAACCATAAACTTGAGCTGAAGTGCCATCTTCTAGAAAACAAAAAAGAAGTTTCCAGTAGCCAGCAGGAGAGTTGTAAGACCAGAGAAGACATAAAAGTTAAGAATTCTACCACAAGAATGAGTAAGAAGCATGGAGCAGGAGTATCCAGAAAAGGTTGGAGAAAACCCCAGAGAGCAGAACCACAAATGCTATTTCCTACCTGGGGGTAACTAGTAAAGATTTTAGGAGGTGTCTACTACACTTCAAAAGTGAAAGCAGCAACACAGAAGTTCAGAGAACATAAAGAACCAAGGAAATATGTCAATACCATAAGGTAACAATCATTCTCCAATAACAAATCAAAAGAGTGAAACTTTGCAATCTAGCTAATAAAGAATTCAAAATATCTGTTCTGAAAAACTTAAGCTGCCAAAGAAACACACAGAAAAACAATCAACAAAATCAGGAAAGCACTACATGAACAAAATCTGAAATGTAACAGAGAGACAGAAGTCATAACAAAGAATCAAACAAATTCTGGAGGTGAAGAATGAATGAGACGAAAAATTCAATAGAAAACATCTACCTCAAAGTAATCTAAGCAGAAGACATAATAAGTGAGCTAGAGGATAGGAACTTTGAGACAACCCAGGGGACAGCAAAGAGAAAATAAAGAAAAATAATCCAAAAAGCCTGTAAGATCAATGGGACTCCATCAAACATACAAATATCAGAATAACTGGGGTTCCAGGAGTAGATAAGAGGGGCAACAAGACAGAAAGCTTATTTAAAAAAATAATAGTGGAAAACTTTCCAAATCTGGAGAGAGACCTGGACATCTAAGTTCATAAAGGTAAGAGATCACCCTATTATCTCAATGCAAAAAGACCTTCTTAAGATACATTACGATAAAACTGTCAAAAATTAAAGATAAAGGCAGACTCTTAAAAGCAGCCAGAGGAAAACTAAAACTATAACCTACAAAGATATTCCTATTACGCTATGAATGGATTTTGCAGCAGAGACCCTAAAGGCCAGAAACGAATGTGGAATAATATATCCAAAGTGTTGAAAGAAAAAACTGCCAGCCAAGAATAGTCTATATGACAAAGTTATCCTTAAACATGAAGGAGAAATAAGATATTCTCAGACAAATAAAAGCTAAGGGAGTTCATTACCACTAGACTTGCCATGTAAGAAATTCTAAAAGGAAGAGACACTAGTGACATGAAAACACAGTAAAGTACATAATACACTGGTAAAAGTTAAATGTACAGACTTAGAAAACTAATTCTGTAATAGGAGGGTGTGTTAAACACTTAGATACAGTATAAAGGTTAAAAGAAAAGAGTATTAGAAACATCTATAACTACTATAATTTTTTAACAAAAACACAGTAGAAAAAGGCAAATTGTGACACCAGGAGTATAAAAGGGGAGTAAATATGTGGAGTTTTTGTATGAAAAGTTGCTGTCACCTTAAAGTTGACTGTTTTATCTATAAGATGGTTAATGCAAGCCCATGGTAACTGCAAAGCAAAAACCTGGAGTAGATTCACAAAAGATACTGAAATAGAAAAGGGAACACACAGTCCCAAAATATCACCAATTTTAAAAAGTGGGCAGACATTTGAGACAATATAGATAGACATAGAGGGTATCATGCTAAGTGAAGTAAGTCAGATAAAGATAAATACCATATGGTTTCACTTATACATGGAATCTAAGAAACAAAACAAACAAAAACAGAAACATGCATAAATAATGAGAACCGGTGGTTGCCAGAGGGGAGGAGGTCAGGGGATAGGTGAAATAAGTGAAGTGGATTAAGAGGGCCAAACTTCCAGTTATAAAATAAATAAGTAACAGGAATGAAAAGTATAACACAGGGAACATAGTTAATAATATCATAATAAGTTTCTATGGTGAGAGATGGAACTACACTTATTGTGGTGAGCATTTCTTAATGTATATAATTGTCACATCACTATGTTGTACACCTGAAACTAATATAATATGGTGTGTCAACTACATCTCAATTAAAACTTACTAATATTTTCTGGGATACACAGATACATACATACATATATATATTCTGGGGGGAGTAATAAATAAAAGGAAAAAAATAAAAAGGCAGAAATGGAAGGAAAAAGGAAAACGAAATAGCAAAACATCTAGAAAGCAATGAATAAAATGGAATTAGTAAAAATTACTCTAACTGTAATAAGTTCACCAATCAAAAGGCACAGAGTGACTGGATGGATTAAAAATAAAAAAGACCCAACAATATGCTACTTACATGAGACTCAATGCAGATTTAAGTACACACATAGGCTTAAAGTGAAGGTATGGAAAAAGATATTCACGTGGAAACCAAAAGAAAGCGGGGATAAAATAAGAGGGTACACCAAAGATGCTTAAAAAAATGATAAATACTGTCATGATATAACATTAAAGTGGTCAATTCACTACAAAGATACAACAATTTTAAATACATATGCACACAGGGGTGTGCATGGCTCAGTTGGTTAAGTATCCGTCCAACTCTTGATTTCAGCTCAGTTCATGATCTCAGGATTATGGTATTGAGCCCCACATCGGGCTCTGTGCTCAGCAGGGAGTCTGCTTGGGATTCTCTCTCTCCCTCTCTCTCTGCCCCTTCCCCCACTCTCACACTCTCTTTCTCTCTAAAATAAAAATAAATCTTAAAAAAATAAATATATATGCACACAATATCAGGATTAGATACTTAGGTATTAAGATACCTAAGTATCTTAATACTTGCAGATCTGAAGGAAGATTAATAATACAAAAATAGCAGGCGACTTCAATACACCTCTTTCTAGCAATGGCTAACATCCAGACAGAAATCAACAAGGAAACATGACTTAAACCATACAAGTGGTCATAACAGGCATACACAGAACATTCCATCCAACAGCAGCAGAATACACATTCTTCTCAAGTGCACAAGGAACATTCTCCAGGATACGTCAGATGATAGGACACAAAACAAGTCTTAACAATTTTAGGAAGAAAATCATACCAAGTTTCTTTTCCAACCACAGTAGTATGATACTAGAAATCAACAAGCAGAAAGCTGGAAAATCTATAAATATGTGGAACTAAATAACACACTCCTGAACAACCAATGGATTAAAGAAAAAAATCAAAAGGAACCAGAAACAAAAGAAAAAACTAAGCCCATAGTTAGTGGAAGGAAGGAAATAAACAAAGACCAAAGTGGAAATTAATGAAATAGAAACCAGAAAAATAGAAAAGATTAACAAAACTGATGGCTGGGGTTTTTTCTGAACCAACAAAATTGACAAACCTCTAGATAGACTAAGGGAAAAAAGAAGGTTCAAATAAAATCAGAAATAGGAGACATTACAACTGATACTACAGAAATACGCAGGATCATAAGAGACTCTTATGAATAATTATATGACAACAAACTGGATAAAGAAGAAATGCATATAATCCTAGAAACATAAAACCTACCAAGACAGAATCAGGAAGAAATATAAATTCTGAACTTTCCAAAAATGGGTAAGGAGACTGAATCTGTAACCAAAAACCTCCTAACAAAGAAAAACCTAAAACCAGATGGCTTCATTGGTGAACTATACCAAACATTTAAAGCAAAATTAATGCCAAACCTTCCCAAACTCTCCCAAAAAAATCAAACAGGAAATACTTCCAAACTCATTTTATAAGGCCAGCATTACCCTGACACCAAATCCAGACAGGAACACAAGAAAACCATAGACCAATATCCCTGATGAACACAGATGCAAAAATTCTCAAAAAATTATTAGTAAATTAAATTCAACACCACATAAAAATGATCATATACCATGACCAAGTGGAATTTATTCCTGGCATATAAGAATGGTTCAACATATACAACTCAATACATGTGATACACCACATTAATACAATAAAAGATAAAAACTTACATGATACACATTAATATAATAAAAGATAAAAACTTATAATCAAATCAACAGAGGCAGAAAAAACATTTTACAAAACATATCATTTCGCAATAAAAACCTTCAACAAATTGAGTATAGAAGGACATATTTCAGCATAATAAAGGTCACATATGACAAACCCAAAGGTAACATCATATTCAATGGTAAAATATTAAAAGCTTTTCCTCTAAGATCAGGAACAAGACAAAGGTGCCCACTCTCACCACTGTTATTCATATAGCACTCAAGTCCTATGTAGAGCAATCCGGTAAGACAATTAAATAAAAGGCATCAAAATAGGGGCGTGTGAGTGGCTCAGTCGTTAAGCATCTGCCTTCAGCTCAGGTCATGATCCCAGGGTCCTAGGATCAAGCCCTGCATCAGGCTCCCTACTCAGTGTGAAGCCTGCTTCTCCCTCTCCCACTCCACATGCTTGTTTTCCCTCTCTCACTGTGTCTCTCTGACAAATAAATAAAATCTTTTTAAAAAAAGGCATCACAATAGAAAAGGAAAACTAAAACTGGCATCATTTGCAGATATGATAATATATACAGAAAATCCTAGACTCAACCATAAAATTGTTGAACTAATCAACAAAGGTAATGAAGCTGTAGGATATAAAATCAACATACAGAAATCAGTTAAATTTCTATATACTAACAATAAAAATATCCAAAAAAGTAATAATGAAAACTATCCCAATCATAATACCATAAAAAATAACAAAATACTTATGAATAACTTTAACCAAGGTAAAAGATCTCTGCAACAAAGACTTCAAGACATTGATGGAAGAAATTAAAGACACAACAAATATAAATATCCCATATTCATGGATCAGAAGAACTAATATTGTTAAAATGGCCATACTACCCAAATCCATCTACAGATTCAATGTGCTGTCTTTCAAAATTCCAATGGCATCTTCACAGAAATAGAAAAAACAATCCTAAAATTTCTATGGAACCACAGAAGACCCCAAATTGATAAAGCAATTCTGAGAAAGAACAAAGCCAGAGGAATCACAGTTCCTGATTTCAAACTATACTATAAAGCTGTAGTAATTAAAACAGTATGGTACTGGCCTAAATAAACATAGACACATGAACCAGTGCAACAGAACCGAGATCGCAGAAACAAACTCCCACATATACAGTTGACTAAGATGTTACAAGAGAGCCAAGAATACTCACTAGGGAAAAGACAGTCTCTTCAACAAATACTGCTGGGAAAACTGGATACCACATGCAGAAAACTAAAATTGGATTCCTTATAACACCTCCCAAAAAATAACTCGAAATGGATTAAAGACTTAAATTCCAAGACTAAAACTATTAAATTCCTAGAAGAAAACACACAGAAGAAGATTTTTGACACTTATCTTCAAGCAAAACTCAACAAGTGGAACTACATCAAACTAAAAAGCTTCTGGCCAGCAAAATAAACAGTCAACAAAATGAAAAGGTAATCTACAGAATGGAAAAAAAAATATTTATAAACCATATACTAGATAAGGGGTTAATATCTAAAATAAGGAATCCATACAACTCAGTTAACAAACAAAAAAAACCACTATTAAAAATGGGCAAAGGAACTGAATAGATACTCTTCCAAAGAAGACATCCAGATGGCCAAGAGACACATGAAAAGATGCTCAACATCACTAATCTTCAGGGACAGGCAAATCAAAGCCACAATGAGATACTGTGGATATCACACCTGTTTGAATAGCTATCATCAAGAAGACAAGAAATCACAAGTGTTGGTGAGGATGTGGAGAGAAGGAAACCCTTATGCACTATTGGTGGGAATATAAATTGGTTCAGCCACTACGGAAAATAGCATAAAGGTTCCTCAAAAAATTAAAAATATGGGGTGTCTGGGTAGCTCCGTTGGTGAAGTGGCTGCTTTCCACTCAGATCATGATCCCAGGGTCCTGGGATTGAGCCCTGCATCGGGTTCCCTGTTCAGTGGGAAGCCTGCTTCTCCCTCTCCCTCTGCTGCTCCCCCTGCTTGTGCGTGCCCTGTCAAATAAGTAAATAAAATATTTTTTAAAAATTAAAAATACAACTACAATATGATCTAGCAATTCTACTTCTGGGTATATACCCAAAGGAAATGAAAACAGGATACTGAAAAGACATGTGCATGCCCATGCTTAATGTAGCATTATTCACAATAGCCAAGATACAAAAACAACCTAACTGTCCATCAATGGACAAATGGCTAAAAAGATGAAGCATATATACATGCAACAGAATATTACTGAGTCACAAAAAAGAATGATATCCTGTCATTTGTGACAACACAGATGGATCCTGAGGGCACTATGCTTAGTGCTATAAGCCAGATAGAGAAAGACATGTGTTATATATTACTTATAAGTAATATAAGAATCTAAAACTGCCAAATTTGTAGCAACAGAGAACAGAATGGTGGTTACCAGGTGCTGGGAGATGGACAAACTGGGAAAGTGTTGTTAAAGGGTACAAAATTGCAACTAGAAGATGAATAAATTCTGGAGATCCAGTGTACAGCACCAATTATACTAAAAAATACTGTATTATATACTTCAATATTGCTAAGAGACTAGATCTTAAATGTTCTCACCACAAAAAAAGAAATGACAATTTATATGATATGATAGTGGTGTTAGCTAAAAGCTACAGTGGCAATCATATTGCAATATATAAATGCATCAACATGTCGTACACCTTAAACTCACACGATGTTTATGTAAATTGTATCTCAATAAATAAAAAAAAAACAAGAACAAAGGGGGATTTATTAGCCAACAAGCAGAGTAAAGGGGTAGTCAGTAGATGAAAAATTACTGAGGAAAAAATCAAGGGTAAGGTTCTATACTTTTATTCATTTTAGGCCTAAACTACCCTAAAATAATCTTCCTAAAGGCAAGCCAAGGACTTATTCATCAAAGGCAGAGGATGAGGAACCTGATCAGCTATCAAGGGTGATCAGAAATCAAGTGTAGGGGATTAACTTAAGACTGGCTCAGGTAGACCTGGGACATAGCCCAAGAATCAGGCCTAGTCAAATAGAGGGCTCAGAGGAGATGGTCCAACACTTGGTCAAGCAGTCTTTGGCATGTAAGATCTGTATGCCAAAAGCTATAAAACATCATTGAAAAAAATCAAAGAAGATCTAAATAAATGAAAAAACATCTCATCTTCATGAATCAGAAGTTTAATATTATCGAACTTGGCAATATTTCCCAAACTGGTTGCACAACTTTGAATATATTAAAAATCACTGGATAGTATACTTCAAATAGGTGAGTTGTAATGGTCTATGACTTTATCTCAATAAAGTTGTTAAAAAAATCAATCTGTTAAAAATCAAAGAGAGATGATTAGAAATGCTTTTGCTACATTTTAATTTGTTTATCTCAGTAATTCTAAAAATAAGTCATTTAAAAGAAGTTGACTTAGAAGTCTCATTTTCTGGGAACTTCATGCATTTGCAATAAAAATACAGTAGTTGGTTGATTCACTTTTGGGTGAAATAAATAAATTTGGTAACAAGAACAGAAAATAAATTAGTTTATTCAACTGATTCTCTAGTCTGCATCTAGACATACAATTAAAACTAAAATCAATGAAAGGAAATTACTTCAAATAGCTAAGAGACAAACATATCAAGAACTGCATGTTTCTCCCTTTTATGCTCAACATCACTGATTATTAGGGAAATACAAATCAAAACTACAAAGAGATACCACCTCACACCAGTTAGAATGGCTAAAATTAACAACACAGGAAACAACATGTGTTGGAGAGGATGTGGAGAAAGGGGACCTCTCTTACACTGTTGGTGGGAATGTAAGTTGGTGCAGCCACTCTGGAAAACAGTATGGAGGTTCCTCAAAAAGTTAAAGATAGAACTACCTTATGATCCAGTAATTGTACGACTAGGTATTTACCTGAAGAATACAAAAATATGGATTTGACAGGAGACATGCTATAAACACCAATGTTTATAGCAGCATTATCTACTATAGCCAAATTATGGAAAGAGCCCAAATGTCCATCAACTGATGAAGGGATGTAGAAGAGGGGGTATATGTATACACATACATACACACACACACACACACACACATACACACACACACACACACAATATGGAATATTACTCAGCCATCAAAAAGAATGAAATGTTGCCATTTGCAATGATGTGGCTACAGCTAGAGATTACAATGCTAAGCAAAATAAGTCAGAGAAGGGCAACTGCCATATGATTTCACTTGTATGTGAAATTTAAGAAACAAAACAAATGAAAAAATGAAAAAAAAAAGAAACAGAGAGGTAAACCAAGAAACAGACTCTTAACTATAGAGAACTCAGTGATGGTTACCAGAGGGGAGGTTCGGTGGGAGAATGTTACATAGGTGGTGGGGATGAAGGAGGACACTTGTGATGAGCACTGGGTGCAGTATGGAACTACTGAATCACTATACTGTACACCTGAAACTAACATTACACTATATGTTAACTAACTCGAATGAAAATAAAAATTTTTTAAAAATGTTTCTCCCTTTTGATTATTAATCTCATTCCTGGGACTTAATCTCAAGAAAATAAGAAAAATAGGCACAAAATCATGTATAGCAGTACTGCTATTATAACACAAACCTCTAAATCAGTGCTACCTAACGAGTGTTTGCTAATGCTTCAACCAAGTCCCTAAGCACACAGTTCAGTCCAACTGACATATTCACAACAAGATGTTCTCAGTGAAGGAAGCACAGCACTGACTTACATGCCGGTGCAAGCTCTTTGGTTATAAAACAATACGCAGAGTAACATTGCTCTTAAGAACCAAAGTGTCCAAAATAAGGGCGATTCTAACCTATAATATAACCCAATGAAATACTCTATGAGCATAAAGTAGATTAATGATAGCTAACAATAATTCAGCTCTTAGTATGTGCTAGGCACTATACAAGATGCTTTACATACATTATCTCCTTTATCCTGGTGACCTTAGGTTCTACCATCTCCTTTTTGCAGATTAGGAAACAAAGCTCAAAGAAGTTAGAGGATTGACCAAGGACTACCAGAAGGCTAGAAGTGAAATCAGGACTCAAACTCAGGCAAATATGATTCCAAATCTTGGTCACTATATTATATTGCCTCAACAAAACTGAATATAAGCTATTATTTTATATATGTGTGTATATATATGTGTCTGTGTGTGTGTATAGATATATATATCTATATATCTTAAAAGAAAAAATGGAAATGAATCTTTAGGATGCTGGGATCAAGAGTATTTTTTTCTTAAATATCTTTACAGCTCGTACCTGTGCTAATAATAAATGTACCAGTGATTCAAATAGTAAATCCAAGATTATAAGTAAATTGACATTTATGGAATTTGACAAAAACAAAGAATACTGTTACGCTGAAAATAAAAAAAAAATTTGACAATGTCTCAGTTAAATATCTTACAAAACAACAATATAATAATTTTCATTCAATTTTATACAAGTTATTGTCTGAGATATTCCCCTTAGAAAGAGTGGTTCTCAAACTTCAATATGCATTTAAATCCTCTGGAGGGCTTGTGAAAACACAGATTGCTGGGTCCCACTCGCAGAGTTTCTGCTTCAATAGCTCTGGGGTGGGTCCCAAAAACTTGCATTTCTAACAGGTTCCCAAGGGATGCTGATGCTGCTGGCCCAGGGACTACATTTTGAGAACCAGTGCTTTTGAAAAACTAGCATCATCCTAAATCTAAATACAATGGCATAGTCAATTAAAAAATAAACGATACATTTCTCTGGATTATTTTAATGTGCTAAAGAGCTTGACAAAACATAGGCTGACAGAATTTCTATCACAGTTCATTATTTGAAGAGTACAAGAGGTTTTTTTGGACCAATTCTTTCCTTTAATCAAGTGCTACAAACTTTCTGAGGAAGTCAGAAAGTTATACTTTAAGTACCTACTGATAACATCAGCTATCTACGTATCTCCAGCCAAAACTACTTTATTCTTAATTGCTGAACTGTTGCAAGAGTCTCGGAAATTATTCTTGCTAAGCCAACTAACAAATTAGAATGAAAAACAGTCATAAGTACTAAGAAAAAAACATTCATACAGGAGTCAGTATCATGGATAGGTAATATCCATATCTTCGCTGACAGTTTTCAAAAGTAAGATTCAGGAAGTACTCTTTCAACCTTTCTTGAATAATGTGACCCCAATCAAGTAATCTATTACCATTTTTGCATGTGGACTATGCCATGAAACATACCTATGTTTCTGACCATGATTCCTTTCAGTTCATCCACTTGGGCTTGAGTCTCCACCACTTTGTCTATGCCCTTATTCTCAGAGTGATGCTTCTATAAGAAAACAAGATTTAACTTACCCAGACATTATTTACAATAGAAAAACAAAAAGAAGAGGAATGACAGTAAGGAATGCTATTAAATTATGCCTGTACTGATACAAAAGATACATTCCATTTCACTTAAAAATTGTTATCAGGCCTAGGGAAAAATATAGGCAGCATAAAAAAATGTTACCATGTAAATGTTATACTATAAATGTATCACCTTATTTTAAATAAAATAAATGTATTATAATATATCAATACGTATATATACTTGAGACTCTTGGGGCAGAAGTACAGGTTCATATAATCTGTGCTCAGACAAGAAAGGAGTAAAGACCATAGTTGGGGCAGGGAGAACAAGACAGGGAAAAGCACACTAAATTGTTCCCCACTTCTTGGGTATGATGAGGAGATGCTGCCCCACCTTCTGAGCATCTATTATTCTATCTGTTGGGATCAGAGCAGGCATCCTATTTTCATTGGGTTCTAATAGGATCTAGAAATCTAAGACATTGCTAATAGTACATATTTTGAAACTATTATCCATAGGTATCCATCAAGTCCCTAATAAACAATATTCTAGTCACCTCACCGTGCTAAATGCTTCAAAGAGAGAACATTATTTAATCTACCCAAAAATTCCATCATGAAGATGCTCTTATTATTATCTCCATCTGTAGATGACAATCCTGGCACAGACTTATTCAGAGGGTCACACATACATATGGAGCCAATGACAACCTGGTTAAGCTGAAAGTTTTGCTGCCAGCTCACCCTTTACCTTTGACTATATATTGGTATATTTTTGGTCGGTGATGTTTTGTTTTGGTTTTTCTTTTAAAGATTTCATTTATTTATTTGAGAGAGAGAGAGAAAGAGAGTACACACATGAGCAAAAGGGAGGAGAGGAAGAGGGAGAAGCAGACTCCCCACAGAGCAGGAAGCCTGATGCGAGGCTCGATCCCAGGACTCTAGGATCATGACCTGAGCTAAACACAGACACTTAACCAACTGAGCCACCCAGGCGCCCTTTGGTTGGTGATGTTTTACAGTTTCACATATATGAATGTTTTCTAGTGAGAAGTATGAAACAAATGAACTGACTGAATAAAGACATAACTATTTAAAGGAACTTCATCCCCAGAGGAATGCATATTTAGAAGTGTAACACTCAGGGTACCTGGGTGGCTCAGTCGTTTAAGCATCTGCCTTTGGCTCAAGTCATGATCCTGGTGTCCTGGGATTGAGTCCCACATGGGGCTCCCTGCTCAGCAGGGAGTCTCCTTCTCCCTCTGACCCTCCACTTCTCATGCTCTCTTTCTCTCTCAAATAAATAAATAAAATCTTTGAAAAAAGAAGTGTAACACTCAAAAAGTATTAAAAAAACACATGAAGAAGTGAAAAGTAAAGCATTCTTTTTTTCTCATTCACAATACAATCATAGATAGAACATATGTCTCTTTGCACTCAAATAGTTTCATGGCTAAAAGGGAAGCATTTTTAAAGGTCTCAACATCATTAGTCATCAGGGAAATGCAAATTAAAACCACAATGAGATATCACTACACACCCACTAGGATGACTAAAATTAAAAAGACAGACCATAGCAAGCATTGGCGAGAATGCAGAAACACTAGAACTGCTGGTGGGAATATAAATGGCACAACCGATTTGGAAAAAAGTCTGATAATTTATTACAAATTGTGGTACATGCATACAATACTACTTAGCAAAAAAGGGAACTACCGATTTACACAACATGAATGAGTGTCAAAAGTCTTACACAGAGCATGCAGGACACAAAAGAGTATGTAATGTATACTTCCATTTATAGGAAATTCTAGAAGAGACAAAACTAATTCATAGTGACAGAAAAGAGACAGAGCAGTGCTTGCCTGGGGCAGGTGTTGGGGAGGCGAATGACTGCAAAGGGACATCAGGAACTTTCAGGGTCATGGAGATGTATTTTGAAAAGGGTGGTATTTCACTGGTGTATACATATGCAAAACTTCACTGAGCTGACGGTTTGCTATTCATACAGATGAGCCGACTTTCAAATGACTAAGTTAAGCTATTGAAAAATTACAGTTGCCTTGGGGTGCCAGGGTGGTTCAGTCGTTAGGCATCTGACTCTTGATTTCCAGCTCAGGTCTTGAACTCAGGGTCGTGAGACTGAGCCCTGCACTGGGCTCCATGCTGAGTGTGGAGCCTGCTTGAGAGTCTCTCTCTGTCCCTCCCCCCACTCCCCCTTTCCTTCCCCTTACACATGCATACTCTCTCTCACTCAAAAACAAACAAACAAAAACAAAAAACTATGGTGCCTCATGGGAGGACAGAAGGTTAATGTACCAGTTAAGAGGCCATTTGGCATACTGAATGGATTTATGCATTAGATGGATAGCTCAAGTAGATGATCTTTAATGTCTTCCCCCATACCTAGATACTTTGAACACTACATAGATAGTATCACTGTTTTATTTGAATTTTTTCTATCTGGGAAGTTTTATTATGTTGCCATTTAACAGCACAATCAGAAAAATATATTTGCAGGTCAGGGTCCCCTCTATTCGAAGCACCTGAAGGTCATAAAGAAGATATGAATCAAAATACTATATCCTGAAAAAGACCTTACCAACTGTGCAGCCAAGACACTTGAGAACTCGCTATTCATGGCATATGGGAGTGCTGTCTGTGCTCTTGAACCGTACGTAGTCTGGAACCTCTTCTTTATCTCATTCAGAAAATTAAATGCTCGAGAACGTTCAAAATCCTGAAAAGAGACCAACACAGAGTTCAATCAGAAAGTAAACAAAGATGATATGATTAACAACAACCACAGGAACAGCTGACACTTACTGAGCAATGATTCCATGAGGAAGAGCTAGCACTGACCTCATTTCACAATAAGAGAACAAAGGCTCTTAAAAGGTAACTTGCCAAAGGTCAAACAACTAATAAAAGAAAGAACTGAGAGTCTAATCCAAATATACTTATTTGACTACTGCCAACTAAAGATAACAGTAGCTAGGTTAGTTGGGTTGAAGAGAAAGAGTTGGGTTTTACTTCCTCCATATCTTTCACAGGACCTATGAGAAGGCCCAATATAAGAAGATGCTTAATAAATCCGTAATAATAGTACGGTCTTTCACACACAAAGATAACACTACTGATAAATACTTTGAATTGAGTTTTTTGAATATTGATGGTATACTTGAAAAGATTAAGTGAAGTACTCTTGTCTGGTCCCAGTCAAGAAACAGAAAACTCAACTCTAATGAACCCAAATTTAGTTATATTTCTTATCGATTCCAAGCCTTTTCACATCAGTTATTTCAGATATAGCTGGATTTTTAAAATAATTTTGGAAAACACTGTGAAACTAGGGATAAAAACCATTGTGATGATCTCTATGGTTGACACTCATCTCCATTTCACCCAAGATGATTGGTCTAACCTAAGGGTTCTTACACTGGGGTCAGTGGTCCAAATTCAAGGGGTCTATGTACTTGAGTAGAAGAAAAATCACATTAAGTTTTAACTGAAGTTTTAAATCGAGTGTAGGTAACAAACCAGAATAGTACCAAACAGTACTTACGACTGTCACCAATAGAAATCTTTTTTTCACACACCATTAGTTACAGGTATCTCAAAATATGATTTATACTCTTCACTTCAAAATTATTAGTTATCAAACCTATGACTAGATCTTGTCACTTAATGTAATTCATAGAAAACATATATATTACTGTACCAATTTTTAAAATGCTCTGAATACTATACTTCAATATAACTGGTTTTGTTTATAATCATGTATTTCATACATTTCAAAACATCCTGGAAGAGGCCCATGAGTGTCGAAGGGGTCTGTGACTCAATAAAGGTTAAAATCCTGACCTATGGTAATCATGTCAATTCCATGCCTCTTGTCGTTGCTCAATTTAGAAATAAGTATGTAACCTAGTCCTAGCCAATAAGACATGGAAAAAAGTTCACTTTGAAGGAGGGGGAGAGGACCGTGAGCTTCTGAGAACTTTCCTCATTCTTACAATAAGAGATTTGAAAAGACACAGTTCCTCTTCTCCGGACACAAATAAGAAAGCATGTGGCTCCACGCAACCATAGGGGAATGTACTAGGAGGAAGCTGACACTAAGGATAGCAGACGAAATGACCTTAATGGTACTGTTAAGTTACAGAGCATTTTGGTCTAGAACCTAGAATCTACCAATACTCAAAAAACAACTTACCAACGTGAACTACACGTTTACAAAGTTGATCATGACGTATCATGATTTTGTTTTCCGAAGACTTATATACATTAAATTCACTGTTGACATGAGCACTGGGTACTATATAAAACCAACGAATCATTGAACATTCTATCAAAAACTAATAATGTACTACATGTTGGCTAATTGAATTTAAATTTTAAAATTCAGTATTGAATAAAATAACCTATTTAATATTTCAGATAAAGAAATTTTGAGAGGATTTGATATCAAAGGGTCATGATTATGAAGACCAATTCTCACTACACAATAGGAGAAATGCAGAAATTGCAAGAGGTTAAGCTAAAACTCTACCGAAACTGAGCTGATTTGCATATACCCAGACATCAACTCTTCTTATCATCTGCTGCTCCATATGATAAATGCAAAGTACAGAAAAAATTTCTAGCTATGGACAGTTATAATCACATCAACTTTACCTACTAAAGATAATTAAGAACTGACTTTATTAACAGTACACATAGTTAAATAGCAACATGTCTTCAAGTTACTTACATCATCAGTGATACAAAGATATACAATCCTGTCTTGGCAGATGTAATGAAACAAATAACTGTAGGATAAAAGATATAAAACTTACTGTGGTTATAAGCAATATCTCTTTCATTTCCATCTTCTATCTATGTATAAGCAAATTTAGTACTACCAATGTGAACATATCATTTACAGATACTATCTATTCTCCCTCTCCTCCTCCCCTATACACCTGTTTCTCTCAAGTCAAACTGGTAAGAATATATAAGACATTAAAAGAAAGTCTCTACCCTAAGTAGCACAACAGTATGCACATTACCCATTAAAATGGTAGCTGCAAAAGCATAACTGGACTCTTAGGGCCTCTACAAGAGATGACGTCTTAGGAGGGACATGTAATTAAGATTAACTTCCAATGAGCCATACGTCTTCCTTGCCTTCTTTTAAGATCTCAGAGGAATCACTTTTTCTACCGAACACGCAACACTAGCATTTGTATGGCATCTACTTTGAGCCAGTTACTGGGTTGGGTGCTGAGGATACAAGTAAGCAAAACCATCAGTCCCTGCCTTCAAAAAGATCACAGTGCAGGGAACTACCAAGCAGCATGGTAAAACAGGAGGAGGAGTAAAAGGCCATATGGTGCTCTGGCAACATAAAGGAGACACCTAACAGAGTTTAGCAAAGGGTAATGGGAAAGACATCCTGGAGCAAGTGATGCCCGAGTCAAGACCTGAAGAATAAGTGAGAGATGGCAAAGTAAAGAGCAGATAAAGAATGTTCCAGAGGGTAAAACCAACAAGCACAAAGGCCTGGAGATTTAAAAAAAAAAAAAAAAAAAAAAGCACATAATGGGTTTAGTACAGTCAAATGAGCTCACATGACTAGAGTGTGAAATAGAAGAAGAAAAGAACAGAACCTGATTAACTGGCTACTGGAAATGAAGCAGAGGGATAACTCAATTTTGCCTCCCAGATTTCTACCTTGGGCAACTGGAGAGATAGGAGTACTACTGAATTATACTTTTAATGTTCATATAAAGGCTTGATATCAATTATAAGGAGGTATGGGAACTCAGGCAAAATGTCTTCCTTCACTACTCTAGAACTGTTCATGTCAATTCCATCAATAACTTCCGCATCACCATATCCAGTGGTTCTCTCTGAAACATGATACTGTTGACCACTTCCTTCTGAAAAGTGTTTTCTCTCCACTGGATTTCCCAACACCAGGCTTGCCTGGTTCATGTGGCAGTCTCTTTCCCTCCCTATTGATGTTTTCCAACATCCCCAGCTCCCTGCTCTTCTCACACACAGTCCCTGGATGGTGGCATCCGTTGTTATGTCCTATTGTTTTTATCAGCTACCACAATTATGGTGATGATTCCCAAATCTAGATCTGACCTACTTCCTGAGCTCCAGGCCTACATACATTACTGTCTACTAGACACATCGAACTGGACATACAATAGACAACCTAAATACAGTGTCCAAAATGGAAGTCATCATTTTCTCCAGAAAATTTGTACCCTAGGGAGTAACTTGGTGCAAAGACCAAAAAAAGTCACAAGGCATGGTCCCGCCACCAAGGAGTCTACAGTCAGGTGACAGAGACAAAAAGTAAAGATTGCAGTTATAATACGATGTGGTAAGTGCTACAGTACGAATAAACAAAGGATGCTATGGAGATGAGCAAAAAGAGGGCACCTGACCTGGTCTTGGAGTTCAGGCTTTCTAGAAAAGGAAATATCTAAGCTCAGAAAGGCAAAGTCAGATTTTTAAAAAGATAAACATATTCAAGTAAAAGGTAATGGCTACTGCAAAGAATAGGAAAAGAGAAAGAACCCAGCATTGAAATGCAAATAGCTAAGCAAGGCTGGAGACCAAAACTGAAAGCTAAAGTAGTGAGAGAGGGGGTCAGAGAAGGAAGCAGGGGCAGATATTGAAGTCTCTGGAGTCATTAAGAAACTTTACCATGTGAGTTGAGGGAAATTGGAGTGGGAGACAAACCATGAGAGACTGTGGACTCTGAGATACAAACTGAGGGTTTCAGAGGGGAGGGGGTGGGGGGTTGGGGGAGCCTGGTGGTGGGTATTAAGGAGGGCACGGATTGCATGGAGCACTGGATGTGGTGCATCAACAATGAATCTTGGAACACTGAAATAAAAAATTAAATTAGGGGCGCCTGGGTGGCTCAGTGGGTTAAGCCTCTGCCTTCGGCTCAGGTCACGATCTCAGGGTCCTGGGATCGAGTCCCACATCGGACTCTCTGCTCAGCGGGGAGCCTGCTTCCTCCTCTCTCTCTCTGCCTGCCTCTCTGCCTACTTGTGATCTCTCTCTGTCAAATAAATAAATAAAATCTTTAAAAAAAATAAAAATAAAAATAAAAATTTTTAAAAAAATTAAATTAAATTAAATTTAAAAAAAAAACTTTACCCAGACTGCACAGAGTAACTGCTGAAGAAAAGGGATGTGATCAGAATTACCCTTTTAGAAGGATTAAATAATAATGAAGACAGTATCTCATTTGGGACCTGTAAAATGAGCAAAAGCTTACCAGGGGGCTGGGAGGGGAGAGACAGTCCAAAAGCATGAAAGAAATACATAACAAAGCTTGAAATAATAGAGCTAGGTCAGAGAATGGCAAGGACTCCTATACAGGTAAGTGTAGAAAGGTCAGGAATGGACAAAATTATGAAGGTAGAGTTTGGGCTTTACTCTAAAAGCAATGGGTTTTAAGCAAGAAAGTTTAATCATAGGAATGTGAAATACAGATTTAAGGAGGGAGCAACTAGAAGCTGAAAAGCAAGTTAGGAGGAGGCTATTAAAAATGAAAACCAATGAAGGCCTAAACTGAACACTATGACAAGTGGGGACAGAGGAAAGGGAATGGACTGAAAAATTTCTTGCAGGACAATGGCAAGGATTTGGTGAGGAAGTCAAATAGGATTCTTCAGTGTTAGGGTTAGCCAACTGAATGGCTGGCGATGTTGTTAAAGAAGAAAGAAGCATCAAGAGGAAGATTGGATTTCAGGAGGGAAATGGTTATCTTACAGTAAAATGGACATTTTCTTTCAGTGTACAATAAGAAGAGATATTTTTAATCAAGATGATGAAATATGGTTATAGGAAAGAAACCAAGGCAGAAGGTTAAAAGGAAAAACTGGGTGATGAAGCCTCACTCCAGAGGATACTGGGCAGGACTGGATCAGGATGCAGGTGGAGAGGCACAACAGATGGACAATTTTGCCTTCTTGTACTATAACCACACTTCTACTGGATTACATACTCTAGCTTCCCTTGTCGCTAGATATGACTATGTGACTAATTTCTGGCTGATAAAATGTGAGTGGAAGGTATATTCCCACTTCCAAGTCTTGCCTCTAAAAGGACTGAATGTGCTTTCCCTGGGCATTTTCCTGGGAACTTACTAGGAACACAGTGACCATAAGCCTAAGTTAAGTTTTTGAAAAACGCCTTACGCCATATTCACAAGAAGCTGGAATTATTTGACCCCTAAGACGTCTGGACCTCTAAACTATACCAGCAGGCAGCAGACTACCGAACCTGCACAGTTCCAAAAGATGACACCCTAACACCCATTTTGGATGTGGCCAGATGATAATGGACAAGGAAGAGCCTCCTGGAGAACAAAGCCAGGATTCAGGGAGAAAAAACAAGGGAGTTCCTCCAATGAACCAGAACCACTAACCACTCCAGGATCAGAATGGGGAGTCTTTGAAATTGCTGTGAAGTAGTTACTGGAACACTGCTAGGAAGCAGTGACTTCTATGTGTTTCTCATTCTTCTCTTTTCTAAATGTGAGTTTGTAACTTCGATGCCGGTGATGTTTTTCTACTTCTACCACTGTCTATTGGGTTGGGCAGGGGGAGCAGGAAGAACATATGACTTCTCTTCATGGTAAGTCACAGGAGCCACTCCTGGGCCTCATGGAGAAGACTGTGTGTCACCCAGACTCTCTGAACTGGACAGTGACCAGATAAGGTTTTGGAGCCATCTCCTACAGAGAGGATATGTGCTCTTTGTTTGAGAAGAAGAGTACACCCAGATATTTGAGAGGCCCAAAAGAGTAGAATGGAAGATTGCGAGTTGTCTTCTAATATCCTGTAACTTCTTGTAGAGTAACAGAATTTTAGCTGAACATACAGCTGCACACCTGTGACAAATTCTAGCCTCCCTTCCAGCTAGGTTAGCTACATAACTATGTGAGAAAAATGAAATGCAAGCCAAAACTTCTGAACAATAAAATGTCACTCTACTTCTGGCTTTGCCTTCAAAAATACCGGGCATGCCATGTCAACAAGAACTAAAGGAGCTGCCTTGGCCAGAGCTAATTGAAGACACTAACTGAAAGTGACAGAGCCACCCCAGCAGCCTGGAAGTACTCCTCTCTGGGCTATCTCATTTAAGTAACACTGTATTTTGGGTATCTCTCTTACGGTAGTTTAGACTAGACTAGATCCTAAATTATACAAGGAGCTAGCTTTGGAAAGTAAGAAGAACCTCCTTCTGAGATAGAAACTAAGGAAATTAGGATAGGTTAAATGACGAAAGTTTTTTTAAGTATTGATGAGGAATGTTGAGGCACTTTTTATCTGATTACTAAGATCTCCCACCTATGCCCTCCCCAATCCATTCTCCGACCAGCCACCAGAGTGATCTTTCTAAAGCAAAACCTGACCATGTCACACCCAAGCTGAAAACCTTCAGTGCCTGTGCACAAAGTAAAGTCAATCTCTTAACATGGCTTATGAGACCCTATATGATTGCTCTTTTACCTGTCTCTCCAGCTTTATTTTCACCATGCTGGGCACCGGCCACAGAATGTCACCTGCAGTTCCCTAACTCCATACTTCTCCACCGGCTGCTCCTTCTAGCACTACCTTCCACCATCTACTACAATCATCTATGCACTTGAATGTCTCCTCCATTAAACTCTAGCCTCTATGAGGGCAAATATTGTGTAATTTCTTGTTGTATCCCCAGCACCAAACACAGTACCCAGCAACGGTCAAGTGCTCAATGAATATTTACTGAAAGAATGAACATAGGAATATTACATCTTTTATCTGTATCATGTTGCACATATCCTAAAGCTCTATAGCAAAGTTATTTTTTACAAGTAACATTACCATACCTTTCTTTAAAATATTAATATCACTTCGATGATAAAAAATAATTTAAATTCAAATTTATAATGAGAAGAAAAGACCATTGTCTAAGCTGGTAAAGGTTACTGTTCTATCAGTTTATTTAAATTATCTACCAAGAACCTTGTTTTCTAGTTTTCTATCATTCCGATTATAACACAGTTTACTTCTTTCACCCTCTACCCATGCAGAGCAGAACTCACTTGCCATGTGAGTACGTTAGTTTGTTATTTTCAGAAGGTATCTTAGCCAGAATCTGCTCTGTCACCTCCAGGAAGTTTCCTCCACACCAAGCATGTTTGGCAAGGATAGTCGTTCCCCTGGCGACAACTGCAAAAAGAATGGCCATGGCTTCAATCTATCAAAAGGAAAAAAGACACACAGAACTCAGAATATTTCTTTGAAAAGATCTTTCAAAAGAAAATTATCATTTACCAACATCTACCTGAAAACAGTATTTTTTTCAATATTCACTTATTTTTTAACTGAAGTACATTTCACACACAATGTTACATTAGTTTCAGGTATAGGACACAGTGATCTGACAAGTCTACAATTTATGCTATGCTTACCACAGGTGTAGCTGCCATTTGTCACCATGCAGAACTATTACAACACATTGACTATATTCCCTACGGTGTACCTTTTATTCCCATGACTTATTCATTCCATAAATGGATGCGTATCTCTCTCACTCCCCTTCACCCCTTTTTGCCCATCCCCCTTCCCTCTGTCAACCATCAGTTTGTTCTCTGTATTTATAAGTCTGATTCTGCTTTTTGGGTATTTTAAGCATTTGTTTAGATTCCACATGTAAGTGAAATCATACAGTATTTGCCTCTTATTTCACTTATCACAATACCTTCTAAGTCCATCCATGTTGTGGCAAATGGCAAGAGCTCATTTTTTCTTATGACTAATAATATTCCATTGTGTATGCATATCTCCATATATATGGATAAAGATGATGGATATGTATATATGGATAAAGATGTGGTACATGTATATATGGTATATATCTTCTTTATCTATTCATCTACTAATGGACACTTGGGTTGCCTCTGTATCTTAGTTACTGTAAATAATACTGCAAAAAGCATAGAGGTACATATATCCTTTCAAATAAGTTTTTCATTTCTTTTGGTAAATACCCAGTAGTAGAATTACTGAATCATAAGGTATTTCTATCTTTAATACTTTGAAGAAGCTCCATACTGTTTTCCACAGTGGTTGCAAGAATTTACCTTCCCACCACCAGTGCACAAGTGTTCCCTTTTTTCCACATCCTTGCCAACACCTATTTCTTGTCTTTTTGATACTAGCCATCCTGACCAGTGTGAAGCAGTATCTCACTGTAGTTTTCATTTGCATCTCTCTGATGGTTAATGATGGTGAGCCTCTTTTCATGTGTCTGTTGGCCATCTGTATGCTCTCTTTGGAAAACTGTCTATTCGGGTCCTGTGTCCACTTTTTAATTGGATTATTATCTGCGGGGTTTTGGTGTTGAGTTGTATAAGTTCTTTATATATTTTAGATACTAATCACTTATTAACATATCGTTTGCAAATATCTTTTCATATTCAGTAAGTTGCCTTTTAGTTTTGTTGGAGGTTTCCTTTGCTGTGCAAAAGCTTTTGATTTTGATATACTCACAATAGTTTATTTTTGCTTTTGTTTCCCTTGCCTCAGGAGACATATCTAGAAAAATGGTGCTAAGGCCCATGTCAAGGAAATTACTGCCTATTTTTCTTCCAGTTTTATGGTTTTGTTATTCACATTTAGGTATTTAATCCATTTTGAGTTTGTGTATGGTATAAGACAGTGGTCCAGTTTTCCCAGCATCATTTGTTGAAGAGACTATCTATTCCCTGTTGTATATTCTTGCCTTTTTTGTTGAAGATTGATGGGCCATATAATTATGGGTTTACTTCTGGGCTCTCTATTCTGTTCCATTGATTTATGTGTCTGTTTTTATGCCAGCACCATACCGTTTTGATTACTGAAGCTTTCTAATATATCTTGAAATCTGGGATTGTGATACCTTCAGCTTTGTTCTTATTTCTCATGATTGCTTTGGCTATTTAGGTTCTTTTATGGTTCCATATAAAATTTTAGGATTAATTGTTCTAGTTATGTGAAAAATGCTATTGGTATTTTGACAGGTATTATACTGAATCTGAAAATTGCTTTGGGTAGTGCGGACATTTCAAAAATATTAATTCTTCCAATCCATGAGCACAGAATATCTTTCCATTTGTTTGGGTACCTGGAGACACTACTGCCCAAGGTGCTATAATATTAATGTAAGACACTTAATAATAGGCTTAATAAAAAGGTCATAGTCTTGTACAAGTTTACAACCCTAAACCATACTGATATGTATATAGAGAGACACACCAAATATGTACACGTGTGTGTATATAAAATGTAATATATGTTATATACACATTGATAGATAAGGTGCATTAACAAATTATACGGCACAACTGGATATCACCATTTGAAAAGCAATTACCATAAACAGTAAAGGGACATAAAGAGGGGATTCTTCCCTTTTTTATTGACGTATAATTAACATGCAGTGTGGTATTAGGTTCAGGTGTACAATACAATGATTCAACAATTCCATACATTACTCAGTGCTCATCACCATAAGTGTACTCATAATCCCCTTTATCTATTGCACCCATCCCCCCACCTCCCTTCTGGCAACCACCAGTTTGTTCCCTGTATTTAAGAGTCTGTTTTTTAGGAAAAAATATCCAGTGGAAAAAAGACAGTCTCTTCAATAAATGGTGCTGGGAAAACTGGACAGCCATATGTAGAAGAATGAAACTCGACCATTCTCTTACACCGTACACAAAGATAAACTCAAAATGGATAAAAGACCTCAACGTGAGACAGGAATCCATCAGAGTCCTCGAGGAGAACACAGGCAGTAACCTCTTTGATATCAGCCACAGCAACTTCTTTCAAGATATGTCTCCAAAGGCGAAGGAAACAAAAGCGAAAATGAACTTTTGGGACTTCATCAAGATCAAAAGCTTCTGCACAGCAAAAGAAACAGTCAACAAAACAAAGAGGCAACCCACGGAATGGGAGAAGATATTTGCAAATGACAGTACAGACGAAAGGTTGATATCCAGGATCTATAAAGAACTCCTCAAACTCAACACACACAAAACAGACAATCATATTAAAAAATGGGCAGAAGATATGAACAGACACTTCTCCAATGAAGACATACAAATGGCTACCAGACACATGAAAAAATGTTCATCATCACTAGCCATCAGGGAGATTCAAATTAAAACCACATTGAGATACCACCTTACACCAGTTAGAATGGCCAAAATCAGCAAGACAGGAAACAACGTGTGTTGGAGAGGATGTGGAGAAAGGGGATCCCTCTTCCACTGTTGGTGGGAATGCAAACTGGTGCAGCCACTTTGGAGAACAGTGTGGAGATTCCTCAGGAAATTAAAAATAGAGCTTCCCTAGGACCCTGCAATTGCACTACTGGGTATTTACCCCAAAGATACAGAGGTAGTGAAAAGAAGGGCCATCTGTACCCCAATGTTTATAGCAGCAATGGCCACGGTCGCCAAACTGTGGAAAGAACCAAGATGCCCTTCAACGGATGAATGGATAAGGAAGATGTGGTCCATATATACTATGGAGTATGATGCCTCCATCAGAAAGGACGAATACCCAACTTTTGTAGCAACATGGACGGGACTGGAAGAGATTATGCTGAGTGAAATAAGTCAAGCAGAGAGAGTCAAGTATCATATGGTTTCACTTATTTGTGGAGCATAACAAATAATATAGAGGACAAGGGGAGATGGAGAGGAGAAGGGAGTTGAGGGAAATTGGAAGGGGAGGTGAACCATGAGAGACTACAGACTCTGAAAAACAACCTGAGGGTTTTGAAGGGGCGGGGGGTGGGAGGTTGGGGGAACCAGGTGGTGGGTATTAGGGAGGGCACGGATTGCATGGAGCACTGGGTGTGGTGAAAAAACAATGAATACTGTTATGCTGAAAATAAATTTAAAAAATAAAAAATAAAAAAAATAAATACCTTAAAAAAAAAAGTCTGTTTTTTGTCTCTTTTTGTTTTGTTTCTTAATTCCACATATGCAATAATCCCACCCTGAAAATTTATCCAAATAGTTCAACAGAAGTTTGACTCTAGATTCAGAAAGATACATATTAACAATATTAATAGCCCATATTGATTAAGTGCCTGTGTATCAGGCACCATTTTAAGCACTTTACAACTATTAACTCGCTCAATGCTTACATCAATTAAATTATACACTATTATGATACTTCCACCAAAATGTGCAAACTGCAGTACAGATAACTTACACAGTTTGCCCAAAATTACACAACTAGTAAATAATAAAAGTTGGGACTCAAACCCAGGCGGTATGGTTCTAGAACCCATAATCTTATCCATATAGTATATACTGCCTCTATTATAAAGCCATTATCCATAATAGAAACAAACTGAGAAGAACCCAAACCTTCTACAAGAGGAATGGTTCTTTAAATTATGTTAAGATCCTTCATAAACAAAACATTTCTAAAACAACACAGCAAGAGTTTAAAGTTATTTTTCTCATGTTAATGAATTTGTACTATTTTTTCCACCCAACAGCCCCATTTCTTTTATCTAATGGAATAAATTTATAAAGAGACGTCCAAGTACCTTCCTATTCTTCTACTAACTCTTCAACTCAATGTTATTTCTTAACATGTTCAGTTCCATCCAACAGGCCAGTGGTTCTTAAACTATAGGTGAACGAGTTCTCTTGGGTGGGAGAGTGACAGTCGCTGTTAAAAATTCAAATTCTTGGCATCATCACCTAAAATTCTGAATCAGTAGGCTTGAGGTAAGACCCTGGAATAACATATTTAAGACAAGCCTATCTAGATGCAGCTGATTCACTTAACCATATTTTGTGAAACACAGCAACAGGCCACAAAGTGCCCGAAGTCAGGGAATCGAGATTCCTTCTTGGAATCCCAGCACTGAAAGACCGCACATAAAGCAGAAGTACTCATCTGTGTCTTCAGCTGAACACCTCTCAGGGTTTCTTCTTTACTCTCTAAAAGAGGGTGTTCCTCAGAATTGTGTCCTTAGCCATCTTCTTTCTGGATTTCTCTTTACACATATGTAGTAAGTTACAATTTCCAAATCATTTTCTCATACATAAACTCCCTCGATCTCTTTGAAAAGCCTCAACTGACCCTGTAACATGCTCCAGGTACTGCTCCATTTCTTAAAATCATAGTCTATACACTATCTGTACTTCTCTACTTCTTTTTAACTCTTTAACTTACTGGGTTTGCCCTCAACGGTCCACAAAACCATGCTTGCTAAGATCATCAACAGCCTCTATGCTGCAAAATTCAGTGGACACTTCTCTATTCTCACTTACCTGACCTCTTAGGAATAGTCAACACCGTTGACTAACCCTCCTTCTTGAAACACTCCCACATGTCTGGCTGCTCCTTGTTTTCTTGCTGAGCCCTCTTCCTCTAGCTGACTTCCAAATGATGACTTTCCATGGGTCTTGGTTCTATGCTCTCTCATCCCAAGGAGAGCTCATCTATACCTGTCATTTTAAACATGATCTATTTGCTGAAGACATTTTGCATATAGAAAAAAAGACAGGGCACAACCAAAGTTAAGGGAAAACTAAAGACAAAACTGAAGGTACAACAAATAACTGAGGGAAAGGCAGATGAACAGAACAGGGACCCACAAAGAAGACTGAGAAGGACCAACTGAGAAAGTGAGAGGAAAGCCAGAAGAGTGTGGTGGCCTGGAAGCCAAAAGGAAGGCAAGTGTCAAGAAGGAACACATGTCAGCTCCTATCTGTGTTTACTGATGCACAGTAGGAAGACTATAAAGAGCCACTGAAATTTTATAAAGAAGGAAGTCATTGGTTAGTCCAACAGATATGCAGTAGAGTGGAACAATAACACAAAGAGACACAGAGATGAGAAATTATATGGTCCCTGGTACAGATGAAAGAGTAGCAGCTTCAGTACCTTAATAGCTTCAAGAAGAAAACTGAATTTGGCAACAATACAAAAAAAAATCTAGTATCTTAGTGGACTCTAAGTTCATTATGAACTAACATCAGGTAATTGCTTAAAATGCTTACATAATCCTAAATTACATTTTAAAATAGGGTGCTTTGATCTTTTTAAGTACTATTACCGTTATACCCTGTGCTGGTTAGAACACATGTGGAATATTGAGTTCAACTCTCGGTACAGCATTTCAAGACTGGATGGAAGGGCAACTTTATGGGTAAGGGACCTGGACATTCTATCGTTTGAAGACTAGCTAGATAAACTAGAAATATTTAATATTAAAAAAGAAGACTTAGAGGTAATATGACAATAGCCTTCAAGTTTACATGAAGTACAGTCACCCAGAACAGGGAGTGCACTGTTTGGAATATAATTAGGAACAATGGATGTATTTACAGGGAAGCAGTGTTTTGTTCAAGAAAATCAGTGCCCAATTAAAAAATATCTGTTAAATATCAGGTACAGAGCAACAGAAACTTTCTTTTCAGATGCCAATAATAGGAATTTCTTACTCTCTTCTAGACTGTTAAAAACCTCACCTATTATCAAGCCTCATCTGCCCCCACTGTAACTCTCGTGCAATAGAATTTGTAATGTCCTTTAAGTTTTTAAATTCCAGTTAACAGTGTAAAATTAGTTTCAGATGTATAATTCAGTGATTCGGCACGTCCATACAACAGCTAGTGCTCACAAGGGTACTCCTTAATCCCCATCACCTGAATCTGTAGTCTTTTTTTTTAAATTAACATATACCATATTTGTTTCAGGGGTGCAGGTCTGTGATTCATCAGTCTTACACAGTTCACAGCACTCACCATAGCACAAGCCCTCCCCAACGACCGTAACCCAGCCACCCTATCCCTCCCCTGCCCCAACAACCTCAGTTTGTTTCATGAGATTAAGAGTCTCTTATGGTTTGTCTCCCTCTCTGGTTTCATCCCATTTCATTTTTTCCTCTCTTCCCCCATGATCTTCTGCCTTGTTTCTCAAATTCCATGTATCAGCGAAATCATGATAATTGTTTTTCTCATTTTGCTTGAAAACTGGGATAATAGAAAGAACTGTGAAAGAATACTGCATTTAAAGTGAAAACCTGCCTCTGCTAATTACTAGCAGTATGTGAAAGTGTAATAAACCATAAAATGTTATATAAATATGCAAGAAAAAGAGTGAAAAAGATAAGCCAGAGAAGAAAGAGAAGGAAAAAAAAATGATACATAAAGGAAAGTCCTGTCTCAACACTGTTCCTCCATTCTCTCACTGATGCGTTGCTTGGTCCCAGAGCCGTTATCCCAGCTTTACTTCCTTCCTGCTAAGAATCCTGTATGAGTTTCCTGTGGCTGCCTTGACAAAGTATCAAAAGCCACAAAGGTTTAAAACAACAGAAATTTATTGTCTCCTACTTCTGGAGGCCAGAAGCCCAAAATCAAGATGTCGGCAGGGCCAGGCTCCCTCAGAAATCTATAGTAGACAATCCTTTCTTCTCTCTCTCTAGCTTTTGGTAGTCTGCTGACAATCCTTGGCATTCCCTGCCTTTCAGCTGCAGCACTTCACAGTCTCTGCCTCCACAGTCATATGGTATTTTTCATGCGTGTCCATGTTTCCATATAGAAATCTCTGGGTCTTTTCTCTTATTAGGACACCCGCTCCACTATGACCGTCATTTTAACTTGCATCTTAATTACACCTGCAAAAACCCTTATTTCCAAATAAAGTCACATTCACAGGTACCAGCTGTCACGATTCTTTTTTGAGGACACAAAAGGACAAGTGTCCTTTTTTGAGGACACAAAACATCTGAGAACCTCCCTGTTCCTCCCAAATCATTCTTGCTCTTCCCTCTCCATATATTCACACCACTCTTTCCTTACTCTCATTAGAGACCTGTCCTTAGAGAGAAGAAGGGCAACCTCCAACAACTTGGAGTTAGAAAGGCCTGTTTCTACTTCTACAAGAAGATTCTAAGGAAAGAACACTTATGTTTCAGTTGCCAGGATTAAAAAAAAAAAAAAAAAAAAGATATGTCATGGGGGAATCCAACTGAGAATTCTAGATGTAGTTTTTTACAGAAGAATTATTAAATTGTGAAGATCTTCAAGTCCATCAAATTGAAGATTAAGAGTTACCAATTGGCATAATAACTAAAATGCCCTGAACAGCATTATTTATAAAGAAAAAGGCATGAAGCTTCAAAAAAATTTTAAAAAGGAATTTTTGAAATATATCCATTTGTAAGTAAGGGATTACCTGTGTTAAAAACAAATTGCTTGGGGCACCTGGGTGGCACAGTTGGTTAAGCAACCAACTCTTGGTTTTGGCTCAGGTCATGGTGCGTCAGGCTCCACACTCAGCACAGAGTCTGCTTAAGACTCTCTCTTCCTCGTCTTTCACACACACACACACACGCGCGTGCATGCACGCACACAAACACACACACACACACACACTCTCTCTCTCTTTCTCAAATAAATAAATCTTTAAAAATTGCTCCCCATTCCCCATGTCCCTCTCTAGAAAAAAATACATAAAAATAAAAATAAATAACAAATTACATATAGCACAGCAACAATGAAAACACTGCTCCTCAGTGGAGGCATCCTCAAGTAGAGGATGAAGATGGTTTTAGGGAACTGAGTAAAGAAAAAGGCCAAGTCAGGTTTTTTCACATTCAAGTCTATGTGTTCTTGGGATTTTTTTAACTCTATATTCTTATTTTGATAACATTTAAAAATGTCTGTTAATATTCCAGATATACACGTATACCTTATAAATGATGACACACAATTCCATGCTGCATTTGCATTATAAAGGCCAAAGAGCTAAGAAATTCTCTAAAATGACAGTGCCTAATTTTTAATGTCTTAGAAGCATGTCTGGCTGCTCTTAGGCTGGCACATCCAAAAATCATAATCACAATCATGACTCAAGCACTCTTGTATTCCTGTTGTGTATTTTAATCAGTTATAAAGACAAAATTTATCTTTTACCGTAACAATTTACAACTGAAAGATATCTGCATAATAGAAACCTTTTATTTGAAGAATTAAGATTTGACATTCTGAAAGTGACAGAGTGAGAAAATAACAATTATCTCAAGCTAAGGAGAAAATAATATTTAAAGATGTGTCTGTACTAAGTGGAAACCAAATGACACTAAAACGTGTTGTATGAATAAAGGTTGTGCAACTGTCCAAACAGAAAAAAAGGTGGAAGAATTAACTTCTCACATAGCACATGGTAACAGTCAATACAAAATCAAAAGAATGCATTCTGTATCACTATTTATATTATTGCAAAGAAAAGTACCGTGTTAATCCTTGCAACAGTTCATTAGCAGAATGTTTCATAGGAAACATTAGATTGTTTCCACCCTTACATACTATGAAATTGGCCCATTAAGTTAAATGGGAAGGGGGCATGGAAAGCGCTGGGGAAAGAGATGGGAACACATTTTATGGAAGAGCTATGGAACAAGAGAAGGCACAGAAGTGAGAACAAACCAGGAAAGGTAAACTGGCCTGATGAGATGGAATGGTCCACATTTGGTGAATGAGAAGTTTTAGGAATAAGTACAATGACCTTTTATAAAGAAGGCCTGTGTAAATGAAACAATTAATGTATTGGATCAAATCGTTTTTCTATTTCAGTTCAACACATATTTTTCGAGGATTTACTATATGACAGCCAGAGGAGTAGACACCGGAGATGTGAAGCCCAGTAAGAGAGGACCTCTATACTCAAGGAAGCCATAGTACAATGGGAAAGACAGACATAAATAACTGCAATAAAGTGTAACTAGCGAATAATCTAAAAATGTACAAATTTATTCAGACTTCTTAGAGGTTTGTGATTATTTCACCGGGTGAAGAAAAAATGCAGGTGTCAGCCTATGTATTAGGAATTTCCTCCACATACTGTTATAATTACTCCTCTGGAAGAGAGGGCAAAGTTCATTTTATCCTCACCAGTTCACAGGGCCCAGCACAGTGCCTGGCATATAATTTTCCCTCAAATATTTGTTAAATAAATGAATGAATACTGAGCATGTTTTGGTTTAAACAACAGTAATTTTGTATTCAGTAGGACCTGGTAAGAAGGATATTTTGATTACTAAATTATCTCCTTAATTAAGATAAAGCAGTTCAAGTGCTTTAATCTATTCTAATCCCCAACTTTCTGTCAGGGTTTTAGGAGGAAATAATCCAATGACAGATAAACCACCAATTCTGATGTAATAACCTTGGAGGAGACAGAAGAATGAAGAATATTGATATGCCAGAGGAAAAGAAGAGGTGTTTATGAAAAGCCTGAAGTCTGGTTACAGACTTGCTGTATTCTTGCTGGTGTTACAAATATTCTTTTACGGTTCTGTTCTGAGACCAAATTCAATCCCTCTGACTTTCTGGGGATCGGAGCCTACCCTGTCAAGTCAACCACCTGTTCTATTTTGCATTAACCATCACTACCACATCACATCATCCGGATTATTCCTGTTCGCCCACACACACACACACACAAACATGTAAACTACTTAAGAGTAGAGCTCCCCTACAACTTGTTTCTAGCTATATCCCTCGACCTTAGAAGAGTCTCTAGGACATACTAGCTGTTCAATAAATACTTATTAAACATGTGAGTGAGGCTGCTCTCAGCCACAACTATTCAAAGGCGTACCATGTCTCTGGGATCAAGGGTGGGACAATGGAGGCACAGGTAGTTGAGCGCAATTAATAAGATTAAGAAAAGGACTTGACAACTGATCATTTGTGGGGGGATATGAGAGAGAGAGAGATGTAAGACATTTACGAAAGAGTCTAGGACATGGTCTGAGTTTGTTAAATATTGGCCAATTATTACGATAACATACAGGTCTGAAGCTGTGGAAATAGGTCTGGGTAGAGATACCGAGTCCCTATCCAAACCGAGGAAGAAGAGGAATGAAACAATGGGTGGTGAAGAAAGGGCACGCGGAGGTGTACAAACACACGAAGGAGCTCAGAAGTAGGTGAAGCAAAAAGTGACGTCATCAAAACAAGGGCGTAGAGATTAGTTTTTAGAAGACTCAGATCTCATGACTGAATTTCAAGATTCAAACGCTAGAGAAAGGTCTTGCAGAATGCGAACTGAGGGAAAGTTAACATTTCTCCCTCCTGCAACAACTTAAGTGACGCATTCTGACACTCCTTAATTCGAGACCTTTTCAGCGGCACAAAACGCAGCTCGCCAAAACTGAACCTGCCCGACAATTCGAACCGTCGACACCAGAGAAGCCCAAGTCACCCTTGCACTGCCTCCTCACTCCACCCCAGCACCTTCTCGTCCACACCTCTGCCCTCCCTCCGCCGTCGTCTCCCCGCCTTCTGCCGAGCGCGCCCTGAACCGTTTACCTGTCCGGGCACCCCCTAAGAGCGCGTGGGCTCAGAATCGAGCGACGTAAGCCAGAGGCGGACCACCGACTGCCCGCTCCCGGAGGAGGCTGGGACCCGACGCCACCGGCTTCCGCATAAAGCGCCCCGCCCGCGCGCGGCCTCCTGGGAATGTGAGCGTTCCTCCAATGAAAACGGGCTGTAGGGCGGGACCGGCTGCATTCCCAGCCCCGGCACTTCCCAGTAGCCGCACTGCATTCTGGGAGTGGTAGTTCCAACTGGCGTATTGCCCTGTCTGTCACACAGTCAATAACTTGTGGTAAACAACATCAAGCGGTTCCTCCGGCAAAAGGAAGGGTGCAGGGCCACAAAGAGTTCACCAGCGTTGAGTCGGTGGGATAAATGAAGAGCGAAGCTTGCCCCGACATCTCCGTGCTTAGTCTCAGCAGGTAACGTCTCCGGTTACTGCGCAAAGTAGAATTCGTGTCGCAGGAGCTCCCTACTTTCGCCACGAAATGTCCTAACCTCCTTAGACCCCTCAGTAATCCTTTCTCCCATTCTTTTGCAATAATAATAGTAATAATAATAATAACCGTTCCTCCTTCGCCTTCTCTCATTTGATCTAAGCTCCCTCGCCCCTTCCTCTTTACATTCCTATTCTCTCTTGCCAACTGAGTCTAGCTCCGCTGATGAACCCTTCCGTCTCATGACTCCTCAAATGGCTCCCTGCTTACTTGCTCTTTATTGTCATCATTTAAACATTGGCAGAATTTCTCTCATCTAAAACATTCCAAAGTCACCTTTCTCAACTCCACACCCCCCAAACCTGTCACCGCACAAACTTAACCTGTGGTCTTTTTCCCACCTCTCTTTTCCAGTCAAAATTCTCAACTGTGTTGCTAAAACAATAGACACTTCTCAACAATTACCATACTTCACACTTGCAGGATTTTACATTGATTATTTTCCTCTTTAAATCCTGTTAGTATGGGCTGCTCTAACAAAATATCACAAACTGGATGGCTTAAACAACAGAAGTTTATTTCTTACAGTTCTGGAGGCCGGGAAGTTTCAGACAAGAATGCTGGTATGGTTACGTTTTGGCGGGAACATGCGTGCTGACTTACAGACTGTTGTCTTTCTGCTGTATCTTCACATGAAGGCAAGACATCAACTCTCACACATCTCTTACAAGGGAAGCATCCCTTGTAAGAGGGATCCCTTCATGAGGGCTCCATCCTCCTGGCCTAATTAACTCAGAAAGACACCACCTCCAGCTACCATCACATTAAGGGGCTGGCCTCCAGCACATAAATTGGGCGAAGGCACAAACATTCACTTCATAGCACTTTCTATTCTTTTATCTCTAAGATGATTCACATTCCTCATTCCCCTCCTACTTTTATGGCAGCTCCTCGTTTTCCATTTTCCTATGCTCACACGTTTCTTGGGTAATCTCCCCATCCCCACTGATTTGGTTGTCATCTGTATGCTGAGGATTCCCACATATAGGAAGCCCAGAAAAGACTCCTGTAGCCCAGACTGAAATATTTAATGACAGCTGGACATCTCTTTCAAGCCCTTAAAACTTAATGTACTCCTCAGATGACCTAGTACATTTCCACTCTCCCCTCTCCTGTAACCTGTTTTTCCTTCTCCTCTAATCCCACCTCAGTGGACAGCACAACCGTGCAATCAGTTGCTCACACTAGAAAGTTGGCTACCATTTTGAGTGATTTCACTCCCTCAAAGTTCACATCCAAACAATCAGCAAGACATATTAATTCTATCTCCTAAATGCCTCACTTGTAAAGCTTCAGTTTTCTCATTTTTAAAATGAGTATAATAACAGCACCTGTCTTCAAGGGTTGTTGCAATGATTAATGAACACTAGTGTCAGGTAGAGAGTAAGCACTTGATGTCAATAAGTATTTATCAAACAAGCATTGTGTTTGTCATTGGTTCTCCCTCATTTGGTCTTACAAAATGATAACTAACATTTACTTTTATTTAGTTTATATTCAGGGAGAAAGAAAAGGAAAAATGATAAATGGTAAGATAGTTTGTGCAAATTACCTCTACTCCATTCCTCTGTATTTTTCCAAGCATGTCAGAAAAAAAGTACTGGTCATGAGGCACTATACACATGGTTCTAATCTAATATGTGCAGGATATACCATACCTTAGTTATTGTTATCAGCTCTGGGTGGGCTATAGACAAATTGAAGTACATTAAGAGAATCATAACTAAAATGATCAGGGCACTAGAAATCAGAAGGATTGTCTCTGTACCTATAGTGTCTCCTTCACAATCTCCCCACCCACCCCTTCTTGTCACTTAAGATTATTCTATCTAAAACAAAATCTGATCACTTTGAAATCCTACTTAAAACCTTCATTGGATCCCCATTATACAGAGGATAAGGTCTAAGATTCTTAACAGAGAATTCAAGGCCCTCCATGATCTGGCCTCTCTCTACCTCTTCTGCTTCATATTCTGTCTCTCTCACCAAAACATTCTGTGTTCAAGCCTGCTTCTCTATGGTGGCATTCACTCATTCATGTATCCTTCCGTTCCTTCCACTATATGTACTAAGTGCCTACTGTGAGCCAGGCCTATGATATATCCTGCAGATATAACAGTGAGAAAGACAGACAATGTCCTTGCCTACATGGAGCTAACACTTCAGTACCATGCTCTTTCATGTCTCAGTGCCTTTGCACATGCTGCCTCTCCTGTTTAAATCTTATTTTTCAATACCTATCTCAAATATCACTTCTTCATTTTTCATTAAAGTATATACTTCTTTTTTCACCTTTATCCACCCCCTGCAAAGGTTTACTTTTCATATTAGTATTAATTTTATTTAGTACCTATTCTTTGTGAGAGGGAATAGTGTCCTAGAAAGAGAATGCGGTTTGGAACCAGACAGTCCTGAGTTAAGAACTATGTGAACTCTAAATGTTGCCTCAATTTAGAGATTTTAGGGCTCTATCAAAGCCTCTCTTCTTACCCCGTGTTCTCTTCTAAAGTAATATATCTGTGCTCCCAAATTTGTATTTCTAGCACAAGCCTTTACATTGGGAAATCAGGGAAGATCTCTCTCAGGAGGTAACATTTTTTTTAAAGATTTTATTTATTTATTTGTCAGAGAGAGTGAGCACAGGCAGAAAGAGAGGCAGGCAGAGGCAGAGGGAGAAGCAGGCTCCCTGCTGTGCAGAGAGCCCGATGTGGGCCTCGATCCCAGGACGCTGGGATCATGACCTGAGCCGAAGGCAGCCGCTTAACCAACTGAGCCACCCAGGCGTCCCTCAGGAGGTAACATTTAAGCTGAAACCTGAAAGTCAAGAAGGACTCAGCCACAAGAAGGTAAGAGAGAACAGAAATAAAGCCAGAGTGACTGGAAGGTAGCAGAAGTGAAGAGTGGGAGGAGGAGAGATCACACCAGGTTTCTTTCTGGTCTTTAAATATTGTGAGCTCCTTCCCATTTTACGATCTTTGTACCAGCTCTCTGTGCTTGGACTTCTATTATGTCTTATTTTATGGCCAGAGGGTCTTGCAAGACTCTGGAAGCTGGAAGGAATTTGGATTTTATTCTTTTATAACAGAAAATCATTAGAGAGGTTAGAGCAGAGCAGTGATATGATCTTATATAAGGTTTTTTTTTTAAATTAGCCTTATTTAGCATGCCAATACACCATCGATCCTGGTGATAAATTAATATCTACAGTTTTAAAAATATATTGGGTAGTTTCCAAGAAAAATGCTTCTGGATGTGTACACTAATGTGCATAAAGAACTATTTAAATAGGTGGCTTTATAATTTTATAGTTTTCAAATTCAGATTCTGTTACTGTTTCATCAAGGTATTGAAGAATGGAATCTCTTCTTTATGGTTGATGATTGTAGGTAGTGTGAGTGTATGGAGTAAAGGTTTCAACTTCTATTTCAGTTCCTGCAGCTACGAAGCCTGGAATTATAGAACTGATGGTTTAGATAACCTAATCCAGTTTCCTAATTTTGTACATGAGGAATCTTCTGGTCTTGGCAAAGATTACAAAGCTAAGAAACAATGGAGTCTGGATTACAAACCAGCTCTCGTGTACTACTAGAGGCTCTAGAAATGTCTGTTGGGCTAGGGCTAACCCTATCTGGGAGACCCTGGTTTTACATTCCACTTAACAGGATTGAACCCTGATGTGTTATTTTGTGGTTCACAAACAAATCCAGTGACTGTTGCTTTGACATCAAAAGCATGCACATTGTTGCATTCCATCACTGATCCCCAGGGATGTTTATGCTTCTTTTCTCCTGGATATTTGGTCTTTTCTTTTTGTTTTGTGTTCAAAATGGACCTACGTCAAGAGTGCCTGTTCTCCTTTGAAATTCCAATCAGCAGAGGGAGCTAACACATTATCAATATCTACAAAATCATTGGCATTTGAGTATGGGAGAGTTCATTTTTTCTTTGTGGATCATTCCAGTCAGAGTCATCACTTTTATCCTGCTCTGTTTCTCTGAGCCATCACTGGTTCCAACACCAGGTTTGGCAAAGCAGTTCTGAGGTGTCTTTCCCACACAGCAATGAAGTTTCTCTTGGTATCAAGAACACGCCATTTATTTACATCTGCATTAGAACAATGCTTTTCATAATGTACCAAACACTTTCAGCATCCAGCTTTTGATGAATTATTGTTTCTCAGTCTAATGGCTACACATAGCCATGGTACTAATAGGAAAAAAAAACAACCCTATAGACTGTTTTAATTTAAACCTCCTGTGTCTATGTGCAGCTATCAGTAATAGAATGTTTTCTGGTAAGACATTTTTCTCTCTAATTGCAAGAGCCATTTCCCAAACAACCTGCCAGATGTCAGTGGATTTTTGTTAACTTTATATACACACAGGAAATTTATATATACAAAGGGGGTTTTCAAATTTCCATATAAGTGAATCTAATTTCTTGCTTCTCCCAGCACTGTAACAAAGTAAAGCTGATAACCCATCTCTCTTTATATATCTTTTTTTATTCTCCAGGACAACATTCTTCTGTCACAGTGTGCCTCTAGTTTGGTTGCAGATTATAGAGGTTCATCAGATGTACCCCCATGAGTGCATCTACTCAGATTTGGCTTCTCATTTTCAAGATGCTTTACTTTTTAGGTGATGTGATATGATACTGTGAAAATGCTGGGAACATTGTTGTCAGCCATAAAGAGTTGACATCAACTCCCACCTAGAGAGCAATTTCGTTAGCCTTTTCTAAAAACCACTGAGCATCCATACATAGAAATATCTTCCCTGGTCTGGAAAAATTATTTAAGCATTTTATTTACTAAGTTGGTATATATTCCTCCTCTTGTTCTGTTATCAATTTTACCTCCCTTGGCTGTTTGACTTTTATTTTTTCCCTTTTATTTATTTGTGTTTTATCTATTTATTTATTTATGTTTCCAAGAAACATACAGAATACTCATAAGGAAATTCTAAATTTTGTGACCATTTCACTTTTTGACTTTTATCCATGAAATTTTAGTTCTGGAGAAATTTTCTCCACTAAATTCACCAAATTTTATATTAATGGCATGACTAACTCCAAATGGTATGTAACAGAAAAGGCCTGCTTCACAGAACATGCACATTCTACAAAGGACCAAACCAAGGGCAAGCCTGAGGTTTGGTGCAGAACATGAAAGTGCAGCACTAACAAGGCAACTCATTTTCTTCAGTTCTAAAGTTTCTAAAGGAAAACTGATGTCAGATTACAAGAAGGGCTAATTTGAATTATCTTTATAACCAAGTCAAAAATAAGGGATACTAATGGCTTTGAGGTAGATATTGCTATCAGATAGTGAGTGATTAAAGTTATAAAACTGATCAAATGGAGTGAAATAAAGCACTGATTGGAAATTATCCTCCTTTAAAATTCAAGAATCTGCAGTCTAATAGAGTAGCAAACCACAAGCCCGATGTCCCTAGGTAAGAGACCTGTAACTTGGCATTTGGTTTTTTCCACCTTGGCTCAATCCCAGCTTTTCAGGATTTTGACTCTTCAAGCTTTCAGCAATTGACTAATCATTCCTTGGTGGAAGGGACTGGGATTGTTTCTCTACATAAGCTGACCTTTTTCATTTTATAATGAGAGAGCATCCGAGACATGTAGCTATATCTTCCTCATTCTCCAACTCTTACTTGGTGAGGATGAAGATGCCCATATAAATTATCTTCCCATGTGCGGGGGTAAAAATACATATCCAAGGCATGATCATATTGCAAGTGCATGATTTCCACCTTGGAACAGATCAAGTATGTTCTCACCTTTGAGTTTTTGTACCAGCTGTTTACTCGGCACTGAAGGCTGAACCTCCAGATCTGTGCACGTATCTTTCTTGTAGTTTGGGTCCCAACTTATATGGCCCCTCCTCAGATGGACTCTCCATGACCACTGATCACTAAACATTTTTTCTGTTTTGTTTTCTTTACAAAACATATGCTCAAAATAATTTTTCAATGTTTACTTGTTTATTGTCTGCCCCATTTAATTTTATTCAATAATAGAACATATGAATTCCATACAGGAAGGAACTTTATTGCTCTTGTCCATCATTGTACCTCCTCAAGGTAGCATAGAGTTGGTGCTCAATTACAATTTGTTGAAAGAATGCATGCTAAGAAGAAGAGCTAACACTTCTCTGGTACCAAATAGCATTCTATGGTAAATATATATTACTGCATTTAATCATCTCAGTAATGCTGCAAACTAATTATTATTATTGCCAACCTCATTTTCCAGAAAAGGAAATGGAGGCTCCAAACAGCACAGAAACTGAGTGGGGCCAAGGTTTGTCTATGGAGGTCTTGGTTTCCTGTCTGCCCCTCTTGCGTAAATTTCAGAAGCCCTTTAAGAGGGAACAAAAGGGGAGTAGGGAGAGGGTGGTGGGGTTATGGACATTGGGGAAGGTATGTGCTATGAAGCGTATAAACCTGGCAATTCACAGACCTGTACCCCTGGGGCTAATAATACATTACATGTTATTAAAAAATAATTTTTTTAAAAAAAAGAGGGAACAAAAAGAGGGGTGAGCAGTTAGTGTTGATTACCTAAATCGAACAGTCCCCAGGTCTGTACACAATCTATTTGCTTCCCTAGTCCTCCTCCATTTCTGCTCCTGCCTCCTGAGCTTCAGTGCCTAAAAGAGGTGGATAGATGGATAGATAGATAGATACACAGATAGATATAGATATAGATATAGACATAAATGATATAGATATAAATATAGATCCCTTGGTTTTCTTTGTGTTGCATATGTGTTTACAACTTTCAAATACTCTAAATAGAATATTTTTATTAACATATAATGTATTATTAGCCCCAGGGGTACAGGTCTGTGAATCGTCAGGCTTACGCATTTCGCGGCACTCACCATAGCCCATACCCTTCCCAGTGTCCATCCCCCAGCCACCCCATCCCTACTCCCCCACCCCCCAGCAACCCTCAGTTTGTTTCATGAGATTAAGAGTCTTTTATGGTTTGTCTCCTGTTATCACCATGACTTTTATTTTGACTTCCTGAAATTAAACAGAACAGTTTAACAAACTTTTACAGAGGCGTGATGTGCTAAAAAGTATGCTAGGTACTAGAAATACATCCTCTCAAGGAATTCAAGTAGTAGACATAATTGATTCATTAAAAACATGCAAGTAGCAATTGCACTACTGGATATTCACCCCAAAGATACAGATGTGGTGAAAAGAAGGGCCATCTGTACCCCATTGTCCATAGCAGCAATGGCCACGGTCGCCAAACTGTGGAAAGAACCGAGATGCCCTTCAGTGGACGAATGGATAAAGAGGATGTGCTCCGTATATACAATGGAATATTATGCCTCTGTCAGAAAGGACGCATACCCAACTTTTGTAACATGGATGGGACTGGAGGAGATTATGCTGAGTGAAATAAGCCAAGCAGAGAGAGCCAATTATATGGTTTCAC
The DNA here is from genome assembly GCF_963455335.1 of Martes martes. Lineage (NCBI taxonomy): Eukaryota > Metazoa > Chordata > Mammalia > Carnivora > Mustelidae > Martes > Martes martes. The sequence goes on along the minus strand of NC_137897.1, from coordinate 122,004,711 downwards.
TTACTGGTGGAGCATAAGGAATAACACGGAGGACATGGGGAGATGGAGAGGAAAAGTGAGTTGGGGGAAATTGGAGGGGGAGACAAACCACGAGAGACTGTGGAGTCTGAGAAACAAAATGAGGGTTTTTTTTTTTAATTTTTAATTTATTTTTTAAATTTCTTTTCAGTGTAGCAGAATTCATTGTTTATGTACCACACCCAGTGCTCCATGCAATACGTGCCCCCCATAATACCCAGCACCAGGCTCACCCAACCTCCCACCCCCTGCCCCTTCAAAACCCTCAGATTGTTTTTCAGAGTCCATAGTCTCATGGTTCATCTCCCCCTCCAATTTTCCCCAAATCCTTTCTCTTTCCATCTCCCCATATCCTCTATGTTATTCCTTATGCTCCACAAATAAGTAAAACCGTATGATAATTGTCTTTCTCTGCTTGACTTATTTCACTCAGCATAATTTCTTCCAGTCCCGTCCATGTTGATACAAAAGTTGGGTATTCATCCTTTCTGATGGAGGCATAATACTCCGTAGTGTATATGGACCACATCTTCCTTATCCATTCGTCCATTGAAGGGCATCTTGTTTCTTTCCACAGTTTGGTGACTGTGGCCATTGATTCTATGAACATTGGGGTACAGATGGCCCTTCTTTTCACTACATCTGTATCTTTGGGGTAAATACCCAGTAGTGCAATTGCAGGATCATAGGGAAGCTCTATTTGTAATTTCTTAAAGAATCTCTACATTGTTTTCCAAAGTGGCTGTAGCAACCTGCATTCCCACCAATAGTGTGAGAGGGTTCCCCTTTCTCCACATCCTCTCCAACACACGTTGTTTACTGTCTTGTTAATTTTGGCCATTCTAACTGGTGTAAGGTGGTATCTCAATGTGGTTTTGATTTGAATCTCCCTGATGGCTAGTGATGATGAACATTTTTTCATGTGTCTGATAGCCATTTGTATGTCTTCATTGGGGAAGTGTCTGTTCATGTCTTCTGCCCATTTTCTGACATGATTATCTGTTTTTTGTGTGTTGAGCTTAAAGAGTTCTTTACAGATTCTGGATATCAGCCTTTTGTCTGTACTGTCATTTGCAAATATCTTCTCCCATTCCGTGGGTTGCCTCTTTGTTTTGTTGACTGTTTCCTTTGCTGTGCAGAAGCTTTTGATCTTGATGAAGTCCCAAAAGTTCATTTTCGCTTTTGTTTCCTTTGCCTTTGGAGACATATCTTGAAAGAAGTTGCTGTGTCCAATGCCGAAGAGGTTACTGCCTATGTTCTCCTCTAGGATTCTGATGGATTCCTGCCTCACGTTGAGGTCTTTTATCCATTTCGAGTTTATCTTTGTGTATGGTGTAAGATAATGGCTGAGTTTCATTCTTCTACATGTAGCTGTCCAATTTTCCCTCCATGATTTATTGAAGCAACTGTCTTTTTTCCACTGTGTATTTTTTCCTGCTTTGTTGAAGATCATTTGACCATAAAGTTGAGGGTCCATATCTGGGCTCTCTACTCTGTTCCACTGGTCTATGTGTCTGTTTTTATGCCAGTACCATGCTGTCTTGGTGATCACAGCTTTGTAGTAAAGCTTGAAATCAGGCAACGTGATGCCCCCATTTTTGTTTTTCTTTTTCAACATTTCCTTAGCAATTCGGGGTCTCTTCTGATTCCATACAAATTTTAGGATTGTTTGCTCCAGCTCTTTGAAAAATGCCAGTGGAATTTTGATTGGAATGGTATTGAAAGTATAGATTGCTCTAGGCAGTATAGACATTTAATCAATGCTTATTCTTCTGATCCATGAGCATGGAATGGTCTTCCATCTTTTTTGTGTCTTCTTCAATTTCTTTCATTCATGAGTGTTCTGTAGTTCCTTGAGTACAGATCCTTTCCCTCTTTGGTTGGGTTTATTCCCAGATATCTGATGGTTCTTGGTGCTATAGTAAATGGAATTGATTCTCTAATTTCTCTTTCTGTATTTTCATTGTTAGAGTATAAGAAAGCAACCGATTTCTGTACATTGATTTTGTATCCTGCCACATTACTGAATTGCTGTATGAGTTCTAGTAGTTTGGGGGTTGAGTCTTTTGGGTTTTCCATATAAAGTATCATGTCATCTGAGTGTTTTGAAGGGAAGTAGAGTGGGAGATTAGGTGAGCCTGGTTGTGGGTACTAAGGAGGGCACGTATTACATGGAGCACTGGGTGTGGTGCATAAACAATGAATCTTGGAAGACTGAAAACATAAAATAAAATTTAAAAAAACAAACAAAAATGCAAGTTTAAGAGTCATTGTGTCCTGAATTTGTAACAATTCTGGTTGTAATACAATTCATATGACTTCACCTTTGTGACTTTCATCTGTAAAATTATGAGGTTGTATGAGCTGATCTTTAAGATAAATTTTTATGATTTTGCTGTATTGAAATCTGTTGAAAAGTTTGCTTTAAGTGATTGCTTTTCTCTTTCTTTTTTTCATTTCATTTCATTTCATTTATATTTTTCTTTTTTAATTTAAATTCAATTAATTAATATATAATGTATTATTTGTTTCAGGGATACAGGTCTGTAATTCATCAGTCTTATATAATACCCAGTGCTCATTTGGGGAGGGTATGTGTTGTGTTGTAATGCTTTTCTCTTTCAAATTTTGTGCATTCTAATGTTTGAAACTTGATACTGAGGAATAACACTGTTATCATTTGCTTTCTCTTGGTTGGCAGCTGCTGGCATTGATACAAATAGAAATTGTGCCATGTCTGTATTGCCCAAAGAAGGCCATACCCTAAGAAATTCTGTTCATTATAGGATCATGAAGAAGTAAATGTAAATGTCCATTCACCAAGAGTTCGGTGATTTCGTCCCAGAACCACTGGACTAAAACACTGATTCCTTGACACCAGTATATGTGTAGGGCTACATCAGAATCACCTGAAGGTATTAGCTCTTAATATAGATTCCTGGCCTACAAAGTCACATTTTTAAGGGTGGGAGAAGAGGGTCTGTATTTGTAGTAAGGGACCTAGGTGATGCAGATAAGCTTAGAAAATACTGGAAAAGACTATGAAAAACTGTTTAATCCCTCAAACTCAAATTAGGATCAGATTTAATCCTAAACTAAGATCAAATTTTTCAATTTGTAGTAATGCCTACCAGAGTTAACAACAGAAACTGTTAGAATGTTATTTAGTAGGGGCGCCTGGGTGGCTCAGTGGGTTAAAGCCTCTGCCTTCGGCTCAGGTCATGATCTCAGCATCCTGGGATCAAGCCCCTCACCGGGCTCTCTGCTCGGTGGGGAGCCTGCTTCCTCCTCTCTCTCTGCCTGCCCTCTCTGCATGCTTGTGATCTCTGTCTGTCAAATGAATAAATAAAATCTTTTTTAAAAAAAGAATGTTATTTAATAGATAAAACCTAAATCTTTCATTCTGTAGTTTCAAGTCCATTTACTGTCCCTAGCAAGTGGTACCCTATAATTCTGGGCTTAATGACTCTAGGACATACAACTATCAAGGCCAAATTTCAGTTGCCAGTTTGTAAAACCACTGCAAACAAAATCTGTGACTAGACATAAACCATAAGCCTCATTTTCAAACATTATTCAAAGCTTACTTTCATTTGATTAATCATACAAGACTTTTTTTAGTTACACAAATAATGTATGATCAGTAATAGAAAAACCAGAAAATTCAGGTAGATAACAAGGGAAATATAAAAATAAGCTTTAATCCTACCATTTAGGATATATATCTCAGAAGATTATATATACATGTATAGATGTGTGTGTATGTTTACAGAATTACATTACACTTTTTCTGAGTGCTTATATTTTATGAGGTTGTATAGGAAAGCAGAATTCATTATACCATGGATAAAATCACCAATAAATTGATCACTTATAAAATTATTTCTCCTCAAAATCCCTCCAAAATCTCTTGCTGCTTAGCAATAACCTCTATCTGTCCATCACATCATTGGTCCTTTGTTGACTATTGAATGTTAACAGTGGAAAAATTACAAATTAATCACAAGGTAAAATTATAAATTTTGCAAAAGATACAAAGTTTTTCATAAAGTTGAAAGTGGTGTTGGATAACTGCTTCAACACACCATAGCCACTGATACATGAATTAGATCACTTAATGAAGTGACAGAAATCTACATGCATGAGTGATATGGGTTTTGATATCAAATTGATGAGGGATCTTTAGAAGAAATGAATTGTTCAAATGTTTGGGCAAAAATTACCCTTTTTATGTTAGGAGTATAAAAAAATATGGTGAAGGATACTGTATCACGTAATACTTTTGTTGGAGCAATGCCCCAAATCCCCCAGTTATTTCATTCTCTGTCCATTCCAAAAATTAGTGCATAACTGAAATTAAACCTACATTATTTTAAATATGAGATTAACCAGCATATTTTCATTGTTTTTGTTTTTATTTTTATAGATGAAATCCTAAACCTTTTTTTCCATTTGTGATGAAATTTTATTATCCTTTTAGGTTGATTCTCTTCAGGTATCATTTTAAGTACTAGTTGTCCTTAGATAGTGAGGACTTTCTGTTCATGTATGTGTATGGTAATGTTTTTGGCTTTGTTTGAGATATAATAATTGACATATTAGTTCCAGTTGTACAACATAATGATTTGATATTTGTATATATCATGAAATGATTACCACAATAAGTCTACATCCATAACCACACAAAGTTACATTTTCTTCTTCTGATGGGAACTTTTTGTTTGTTTCAAATTTTTATTTAAATTCTAGTTAGTTAACGTAGTGTAATATTGCTTTCAGGAGTAGCATTTAGTGACTCATCACTTACATGCAACAGCCAGCACTCATCATAACAAGTCCTTCCTTAATACTATTGCCCATTTAGCCCATCTCCACCCACCTCCCTCCATCGACCCTCAGTTTGGAGAATTTTTAAGATCTATTCTCTAAGCAGCATTCAAATATACAATACAATATTATTAACTATGGTCACTATGCTATGTTGTACATTACATCCCCACAACCTATATTTTATAACTGGCAGTTTGTATCTTTTGACTGCCTTCACCTATGCAGCCTACCTCTATTCCCCACCTCTGGCAACCACCAGTCTGTTCTCTATGAGTTTGTTTATTTGTTTGTTTTTAGATTCCACATATAAGTGAGATCATACAGTATTTGTTCTTCACTGACTTAGTTACTTAACATAATCCCCTCAAGATCCATACATGTTGTTGCAAATGACAAGATTTCCTTCTTTTTATGGCTGAATAATATTCCATTTTGTATCTATGCACCACATTTACTTTTCCATTCATCCACTGATGATACCTTAGGTTGATTCCATGTCGTGGCTATTGTAAATAATCCTGCGGTGAACATGGGGTGCATCTATCTTTTGAGTTAGTGATTTTGTTTCCTTTGGATACATACTCAGAAGTTGAATCTCTGGATCATATGGCTCTAGTTTTAGTTTTTTTTTTTTAAAGAATTTATTTATTTGACAGAGATCACAAGTAGGCAGAGAGGCAAGCAGAGAGAGAGAGAGAGAGAGGAGAAAGCAGGCTTCCTGCTGAGCAGAGAGCCCCATGCAGGGCTCGACCCCAGGACCCCGGGATCATGACCTGAGCCGAAGGCAGAAGCTTTAACCCACTGAGCCACCCAGAAACCCCTAGTTTTAGTTTTTTAAGGAAACTTCATACTGTTTTCCATAGTGACTATACCAATATACATTCCCACCAACAGTGTACAAGGGTTCCCTTTTCTCTGTATCCTTGCCAGCACTTGGTATTGTCTTTCTATAATAACCATTCTAACAGGTCTGAGGTGAAATCATTGTAGTTTTGATTTGCATTTCGTTGATGATTAGTAATGTTGGTTATTTCATGTACCTGTTGGCCATTTGAGTATCTTCTTTGGAAAAACATCTGTGGAATTCCTCTGCCCATTTTTATTTGGATTATTTGGGTGGGGGATTGTTATAGCTTTGTATGAGTTACTCATATATTTTGGATAATAACCTCTTATCAGATGTGTGGTTTTCAAATATTTTCTCCCATCCCATAGGTTGCATTTTCATTTGTGCATCATTTCTTTTGCTGTGCAGGAGCTTCTTAGTTTAATGCAGTCTTAATTGTTTATTTTTTATTTTGTTTATTTTGCTTTAGGTGTCATCCAAAATACCATTGCCAAAATCAAGGTCAAGGAGCTTTTACCCTTTGTTTTCTTCTAAGAGTTTTACGGTTTCAGGTCTTACATTTAAGTCTTTAATCCATTTTGAGTTATTTTTTATGAGTGCTGTAAGATAAGACTATAGTTTCATTCTTTTACATGAGAATATACAACTTTCCCAGCACCATTTATTGAAGAGAACTATCTTTTCTCCACTTAGTATTATTGTCAAATGTTAGTACACCATATACGCATGGGTGTATTTCTAGAATCTTGATTATGTTTCAATGGTTTATGTCTATGTTTTGTGCCACTACCATACAGTTTTGATTATGATAGCATTGTAAGATTGTTTGAAATCAGGAAGTGTGATACCTCCCAGTTTGTTCTTTCTCAAGATTTTCCTGTCTGTATGGGGCCTTTTGTGGTTCCAAATGAATTTCAGGGTTGTTTTTTTTACTTCTATAAAAAATGCTGTTGAAATCTTGATGGAAATTGCATTGAATCTATAGATGGCTTTGGGTAGTATAACTGTTTTAACAATATTAAATCTTTCAATTCATGAACATGGGGTAGCTTTCCATTTATTTGTGTCTTCTGCAGTTTCTTTCATCAATGTCTTATAGTTTTCAGTGTAGAGATCTTTTGCCTCACACAGACCTGTACCCCTGAAACAAATAATACATTATATGTTAATTTAAAAAAAAGAGATCTTTTGCCTCCTCAGTTAAATTTATTCCCAAGTATTTTATGGTTTTGGGCCCTTGAATTTGTTGATTAGATCTAATAGCTTTTTGATAAAGTCTTTAAGATTTTTATATATAAAATCATGTTATCTGAAAATAGAGAATTTTTACTTCTTCCTTTATGATTCTGCCTTTTATTTCTTTCTGTTGCCTGCTTGCTCTGGGTAGGACCTCTACTACAACAGTGTGATAGATAGACTGACAGACTGACTTCCACTAAAACAGTGCCATAGATGATAAATATAGATAGATATAGATATATCACATTTTGTTTATCCACTTGTCTGTCAGTTGACACTTAGTTTGCTTAAACATTTTAGCTATTGTGAATAATACTGCTATGAACATGGATATATAACTATCTCTTCAATACCTTGTTTGTTTTCAGTTATTTTGGGTATAGACCCAAAGTGGAATTGCTGGGTAATGTACTGCTATTTTTAATTTTTTGAGGAACTGCCATATTGTTTTCCCAATGGTCGTTCCATTTTACACTCCCATCAACCATGCACAGAATTCCAGTTTCTGTACATCCTTGCCAACACTTACTTTTTGTTCTTCTGGTATTAGTCATCATAATAGGTTTGAGTTTTGATTTGCATTTCAAAAGATGTTGAACATCTTTTCATGTTCATATTGGCCATTTGGTATATCTTCTTTGGATAAAATGTCTATTCAAGGACTTTATCCATTTTTGTATCATGTTGTTTGTTATTGTTGTTGAGTTTTAGACATTCTCTATGTATTCTGGATATTGATCCCTTATCAGCTATATAATGTGCCAAATATTTTCTCCCATTCTGTGATTTGCCTTCTTACACTGTTGATACTGTCTTTTGATGCACAGAATTTTAAATTTTCATGAAGTCCAATTTGTCTGTTTTTTTTTTTCCTTTTTGTTTATGTCTTTGGTGTCATATCCAAGAAATCATTGTCAAATCCAGGGTTTTGGAGCTTTTCCCCTATGTTTTTTTCCTAAGAGTTTTATAGTCATGTCTTACATCTAGATATTTGATCTATTTTTAGTTAATTGTGTATATGGTGTTAGGATCCAGCTTCATTCTTTTGCATGTGGATATTTAGTTTTTCTAGCACCATTTATTTAAAAGACCATCCTATCCCATTAAATAGTTTTGATAGCCTTGTCAAAAATCATTTTACCATATGCATGAGAGTTTATTTCTGGGCTCTTTATCCTATTCCATTGGTCTGTATGTCTGTATACTGGTACTGCACTGGTTTTGATTTGCATTTCCACGATGATTAGTGATACCAGTACCTTTTTATATACTTGCTGGCCATTTACATATCTTCTTTGGAGAAATGTGTATTTAGCTCTTTAGTTGGTTTTCAGTCTGGTTATTTGTATTTTTTTGCAATTGAGTTTGACTTTCTTACGTATTTTGGATTTTAACACTTTATTAGATGTATGGTTTGTAAATATTTTTTCCCATTCTGTAGGTTGTATACTCTGTTGATTGTTTCCTTTGCTTTGCAGAAACTTTTTGATTTGATGCAATTTGACTTGTCTATTTTGCTTTTGTTGCCTTTGTTTTGGGGGTCTGTGATAATTCATTTTATTTGCCAACTTGACTGGAGTAAGGAATACCCAGGTAGCTGGTAAATCATTTCTGGGTGTCTGTGAGGGTGTTTGTAGAAAAGATTAGCATTTGACTCAACAGACTTGAGTAAAGAGATCTGCCCTCAACAATGCGGAAAGGGAACATCTGATCTTTTGGGGGCCCAAGTGGAACCAGAAGGGCAAATTCTCTTTCTCCTCAAGCTGAGATGGCCATCTTTTCCTGCCCTTGGACATTGGGGTTCCTGGTTCTTGGGTCTTTGGACTCTAGGACTTATAACAGTGGCCCCTTGATTCTCAGGCCTTCAGTGTCAGACCGGGAGTTACACCTTTGGCTCTCCTGATTCTCAATCCTTCAGACATGGACTGAATTTTACCACTAGCATTCCTGGTTCTCCAGCTTTTAGACATCAGATTATAGGACTTCTTGGCCTCCATAACTACATGAGTCAGTTCCTATAAGCAATCTCCTCATATATCTATATCTGTACTCTATATGCAAATCTGTATCATCTCTATCTATATCTATATCACTATCTGTCCTATTGGTTCTGTTTCTCTAGAGATACCTGACTAATACAGGGTCATGTCCAAAAAATCATTGCACAGACCAATGTCAATAAATTTTTGCCCTATGTTTTCTTCTAGTAGTTTCATAGTTTCAGGTCTTATGTTTCAGTATTCAATCCATTTTGAGTTAATTTTTGTATATAGCATGAGATAAGAGTCCAATTTCATTATTCTGCTTATGGATATCCAGTTTTCTCAGCATCATTTATTGAAGAGATTATTTTTTCTCATTGTGTGTTTTTGAGCCCTTGTCAAAGATCAGTTGACTGTAGATGTTTATTTCTGGTATCTCTTTTCTGCTCCAATGATACAGATGTCTGTTTTTATGTCAGTATCTTACTGTTTTGATTACTGTAGCTTTGTAATACCTTTCGAAAGTGTGATGCCTCCATCTCCATTCTTCTTGTTCAAGCTTATTTTGGCTATTCAGTGTCTTTTATAGTTCCATATTAATTTTAGGATTTTTTTCTATTTCTATGAAAAATATTGAAATTTTCATAGGGATGGCATTGAATCCGTATATGGCTTCAGGTAGTGTGGACATTTTAACAATATTAATTCTTCCAATCCATGAACACAGGATATCTTTGTATTCATTTATGTCCTCTTCAATTTCTTTCATCAGTGTTTTATAGTTTTCAGCATACAGATCATTTACCTCCTTTGTTAAATTTATTCCTAGATAGTCTTTCTGATACTATTGCAAGTAGTATTGTTTTCTTAATTTCCTTTTGGGATATTTGGTTGTGTATAGAAATGCAACTGATTTTTATGTCAGTGTTGTATCCTAAAACTTTACTGAATTCATTGTTTAGTTCTTTAGGTGGCGTCTATGGGTTTTCTCTATATAAAATCATGTCATCTACAAAAAAGTATATTTTTACTTCTACCTTATTTGGATGCCTTCCGTTTCTTTTTCTTGCCTAATTGCTCTGGCAGAGTCTTCCAATACTATGTTGAATTGAAATGGTGAGAGTGGGCATCCTTGTCTTCTTCCTGATCTTAGAGGAAAAGCATTCAGCTTTTGACTATTTTACTGTTTACTCTGATATTAGTTATGGTCTTGTCATATACACCCTTTATTATGTTGAAATACATTGTTGGTTCACAACCTCAGGAACTTCTTGGGTATAATCTGAATCCAGCCCCTATGTGCAGAGGGCAGGGAGAGACCAAAGAAAGAGGCAGAACACTCCAGATGGGTGTGTGGAAGATTTAATAAGCAAGGGAAATTACATAGGAGGCTTGTCTGAAGATGAGTTGATCTCCTCACCTGCCAAATCTTGAAATTTTATATAGATGCCTTAACTGGGTTCAGTCAAATATACTCTCCAGATGGTCTCAATACCATATCACTATCTCAAGGCTGTGTCTTTAGGACAGCTTCTGGGAGCAAGGAAGGCAAGTAGAATGCACATTCAAAGGACTGGGGAGGTGATGAGGACCCTTCAATTGCTGGGATCCAGCTCATGGGTCAACCAGTGATCACACCCTCTCAGTAACCTCCCCCAATATACATTCCTTTGATTGCTAATTTATTGAGAGGTTTTTATTGTGAGAGGATGTTTAATTTTGTCAAATGCTTTTTTCTATATCTATTGAGATGATCATATAATATGTACTCTTCATTCTGTTACTATGCTGTGTTGCATTTATTGATTTGCATATGTTGAACCATCTTGCATGATAGGAATCAATCCCACTTGATCATGGTATAGGATCTTTTAAATATGTTATTTAATTCATTTTGCTAGTATTTTGTTGAGGATTTTTGCATCTATGTTCATCAGGGATATTGGCCTGTAATTTTCTTTTTTTGTAGTGTCCTTACCTGGCTTTGATATTAGAGTAATACTTGCCTCATAAAATGAGTTTGGCCATGTTCCAGCCTCTTCAATTTTTTTGGAAGAGATTGAGAATGATTGGTATTAATTCTTCCTGAACATATGGTAGAATATACCAGTAAAAGCCATCTAATCTTGGACTTTATTTGTTGGGAGATTTTGATTACTTATTCAATCTCCGTATTCATTATTGGTCTATTCAGATTTTTCTATTTCTTCATGACTCAATCTTGGTAGGTTGTATGTTCCTAAGAATTTATCTATTTATTCTAGGTTATCAAATGTATTGGCCTGTAATTGTTCATAGTATTCTAATATGATCCTTTGTATTTCTGTAGTATCAATTGTAATGTCTAGTCTTTCATTTATAATTCTATTTATTTGAATCTTATCTCTTGTGTTCTTGGTAGTCTGGCTAAAGGCTTACTAATTTTGTTTATCTTTTCAAAAAACAACTCCTAGCTTTATTGATTATTTTTTGTTTCCTAATTTATTTCATCTATTTCTGCTCTAATCTTAATTATTTTCTTCCTTCTGCTAACTTTGGGCTTAGTTTGTTCTTTTTCTGGCTCCTTGAGGAGTAAATTAGGTCATTTATTTGAGGTTTTTTTTTCTTAATATAGGCACTTACCACCGTAAACTTCTTTCTTAGAACTGCTGTTGCTGCATCCCATAAGTTTAGCATTTTGTGTTTCCATTTAATTTGTATCAAGATATTTTTTTGATTTCCCACTTAAATTCTTTGATCCATTGGTTGTTTAGGAATGTGTAGCTTAATTTCCACATATTTGTGAATTTTTCAGTTTTCCTCTCATTATTGATTTATAGTTTCATGTCATTGTAGTTGGAAAGGTACTGATATGATCTTAATATGCTTAACTTTATTAAAACTTGTTTTGTGGCCCAACATATCTATTCTGGGTAATGTCCCATGTACACTTGAGAAGAATATTTATTCTGCCAGGAATGGAATGTTATATATATATCTGTTAGGTCCATTTGGTCTATAGTGTTATTCAAGTGTTCTATGTCCTTATCCATTTCCTATCTGGAAGATCTATCTGTTGTTCAAAGTGAAGTCTCCTACTATTATTTTATTACTACTATTTCTCCATTTCTTTTTTTAATTTAATTTAATTTTTTCAGTGTTCCAAGATTCATTGTTTATGCACCACACCCAGTGCTTCATGCAATACGTGCCCCCCTTAATACCCACCACCAGGCTCATCTAACCCCACCCCTCTCCTTTCCAAAACCCTCAGTTTGTTTCTCAGAGTCCACAGTCATTTTCTTACATATTTAGGTGCTCCAGTGTTGGAAACTTATGTGTTTACAGTTGCTATATCCTCTTGATAAATTTACCCCTTTCTCATTATGTAATGACTTTCTTTGTCTCTTCTGACAGTTTTTGACCTAAAGTCTATTTTCCTGGTAGGAGTATAGCTACCCCTGCTCTCTTTCAGTATCTTCAAGGAGTGTCTTTTTCCATCTTTTCACCTTCAGCCTATGTGTGTCCTTAAAGTTGAAGTGAGTCTCTTGTAGTTAGATCATGTGGGTTTTTAAAAATCCTTTCAGGCACTGTGTCTTTTGATTGGAAAAAATTTAATCAATTTAGATTTTTAAATTTGTAAATTCAACAAATGTTTATTGCACACTGTGTATCAGGCACTATACAAAGTGCTGGGAACCCAGAGAAAACAGCCCAAACCTCAAGTTCACATTGCCAGCATTCTGTCTATTTTTGCAGCAATGTTTGAACGATCCCCATTTTTACAGATGAGGAGAGTGGTACAGTCTGGCCAGAAATAACAGCTAGTTAAGCATGCAGCTGGGGAACTCAAATCTAGGCTGTCAGTATCCTTTCAGCTACAGAATAAGGCCTCCTAGATAATAACACTTACTATGCTCCTGGTAATGATCTAGGCACTTTACAGGTATCAATTCATTTAATCCTCTGAACAGTCCTAGGAGATAGGTACTATCATACCCATTTTATAAATGAGGAAACAGACAGTGAGAGACTAAGTAATCTTTTCACAGTCACAGAGCTACTTACAGGCAAAGCTAGGATTTTAATCCCAGGAATTCTGGCTCTTTACTACACTATACTGCCTCCTGGTAGGGTTTTTTGTTTGTTTGTTTGATTTTTGGTAGTTTCTTTTTTAAAGGGTTAGGGTCAGCTCTTGAAGATAATACCCTTTTAAGTGAGAAGAAATACAGTAATGCTGTAGCAAAGTCATGGAAAATGTATTTGTTTGGCAAAGTACACAATGACCAGTGTCTAGAGATCATTGATTGCCAGGCTGAGCATTTTGAAGTTCTCTAAACCGGTAGCCATTAACCATTTTTTCCTTCAACCAAGTATACACACACATACACATACTTCATATTTTACATATATATTCATGATTATATGCTGAAAAGTTAAATTTCTTAAAAGAATACTTCCCATTCCCTGTGCCATGCACTCTGATACTTTTTATTCTATTTTACTTTGTTTTTTTTTAAAGATTTTATTTATTTATTTGACAGACAGATCACAAATAGGCAGAGAGGCAGGCAGAGAGAGAAGGGAGGAAGCAGGCTCCCTGCCGAGCAGAGAGCCTGATGCGGGGCTCGATGCGGGGCTCGATGCGGGGCTCGATCCCAGGACGCTGGGATCATGACCTGAGCCGAAGGCAGCGGCTTTAACCCACTGAGCCACCCAGGCGCCCCTATTTTACTTTGTTTTTTAAAGGCTGATTTAATCCCCTAAATTGATTTCATGATCCATACTAAGTTGGTGGTAACCCAGTATGAAAAATACATTAGGCACAGTGTGAAACAAGTAGTAGAGATACATAAAACCAGTGATGTACTTTGAAAGATGAAATTAAACAGCAGCAAAAATGATCAGGGAAAGGGAGACTGGGTGGGAGAATACAACAATACAGTGAAATGGGAATAGAGAGAACATTTCCGAAGCTTTTGTTTAAGACAGAATATTCTGAACTTACTGATTGGATTTGCAGGGAAAGAGAGAGGGCAGAACCAGATATAATGCTGTGGTTTCCAGCCTAGGTGGCTGAGCAGATGAAGTGCCTTTAAAAGGAATGGGGAAGTCAGGAGGAGAGGCAAGTGTATGTGCATGTAAGATTGTCAGTTCTATTTTGGGCAAAGAATGTTGGTGGGATTTAGAGGAAATTTGGAGTACATAATCTGACTATAGCTCAGTAATTGAAATTAAAGCCAAACAGAAATGTAGGATTTAACCCAAGAGGGTAGTTCAAGTTATGATAATGAGATACCCCAGAAATAGAGAAGAAAATGAAGGATTAGAGTAGTACACTTTCATGGTTAAGAAAAGAAAAAAAAAAAAGAACAAGAAGAAAAGTTCCACAAGGGAGTGAATTAAAAGTGGCACATGCTACTGATACAGAAAGATGACTGAGAAAAAGCACTGGATTTGGTTAATAAGAGTAAGAGGTACCTTGAGCGAATGCTAGGAGAAGCCAAATTAAAACAAGTTCAGTAGGGAGTGATAGTAAAAAAGTGAAATAAATTCAAGTTTGTCCAGACCCTTCTCTGAATGTGTCTTGTCCCAGAAATGCTCTGGCTCACACTTGCTGGCTTTCTTGCTCTGTCTTTTTATTTTCTTTGCTCCGTGGCCCTAGGGAAGTATCCTAGCAATCCCAAGCTAAAATCTGCTTTCTTGTCTCTTCTGCACTGTCAGTGCCTGGTACCAGCACCTAGCTTGTCCCTGCTTCTGCTGCAGCCCTGGCCTGGATGTGAGGGGCAAGGCGATGAGCATTTCCTGGGCCATGAGGTGGTCACTGTAAATAATTGGGCAATGCCTGCTCCGAACAGAACATCCACACAATTACCAAGCAGTTGAAGTTGGTGGAATGGACCTTCTTGCTGCTCACTGCCTGAAAGAAGGTACTCATGGACTCCAAACATGCTTCGCAGACCAAAGCCCAGGTCAAGTCAGGTCTGCCAGCGACCTCTGCCCTGGAAATAATCAATTTAGATTTAAAGTAATTATTGATAGGTCAGGACTTTTGCCATTTTAATTGTCTTATGATGGTTTTATATTTCCCTTTTTTTCTTTTCTTCCTCTCTTTCTGTCATCCTTTGTGATTTGATTGCTTTTTGTAGTGGTATGCCTTCATTCCTTTCTCTATCTTTTGTGTATCTACTAGAAGTGTTTTCCTTGTGGTATTAGTATTACATAAAATGTCTTCTAGTCTGTTTTAAGCTGATAAAAACTTTACTTCAATTGCATACAAAAGCTCTATACTTTTACTCCTACCTCACATTTTATGTTACTGATGTCACAGTTTATATCTTTTTATAATGTGTGTTCATTTTCAAATTATTTCTAGTTATTTTAATTTTATTTATTTTATTTTCTAGTTATTCAAATTTAAAGTTATTTAAATTTATTTATTTTCTAGTTATTTTATTTTCTAGTTATTCAGATTTCTAATTATTTTTAATACCTTTGTCTTTAACTGTTATACTAGAGTTAAAAGTCATTTAAGCACCACCATTATAGGCTTAGAGTGTTCTGATGTGACTGTATACTTACCCTTACCATTGAGTTATAATTTTTTATGTTTTCATATTATTAATTAGCATCCTTTCATTCCAACTGAAGGAACTCCCCTTAGCATTTCTTGTAAGGCAGATCTAGTGGTGAAAAACTGCCTCAATTTTTGTTTTTCCGAGAAAGTTTTTATCTCTCCATTTCATGTTTGGCAGATTTTTTTTTTCTTTCAGAACTTTGAATGTATCATCTCACTCTTTCCTGGTCTATAAGGTCTAATGGGGTTTCTTTTGTATGTGATGAGTTGCTTTTGCTTTATTGCTTTTAAATTTCTTTTTCTCTTTGAGTTTTGAGAATTTGACTATTATGTGTCTCAGTTTAATCTTTGGGTTGATCCTATTTGACTATTTGACTTTCTTGCATCTGGATATCCATGTTCCTCCCATAATTTGGGACGTTTTCTGCGATTATTTCTTTAAATAAACCATCTGCTCTTTTCTCTTCTCTTTTCTGAGTCACATTATACATATATTAGTTCATTTGATAGTACCCTATAAAACCAATAGGCTTCCTTCACTCTTCTTCATTCTTTTTTTCCTCTTGATTGGATAAATTCAAGTGATTTAAGTTCACAAATTCTTTCTTCCATTTCACAAGTCTGCTGGTGAAGCCCTATTGCATCTTTCATTTCTTTCATCATAATCTTCAGCTCCAGAATTTATTTGGTTCTTTTTTAATGATTTTATTTTCTTTGTTAAAATTCTTTTGTTCATGAATTGTTTTCCAGATTTAATTGCATTGCCTGTTTTCTTGTAGGTTTCTGGCCTTCCTTAAAACAATTATTTTGAATTATTTGTTAAACTATAGATCTTCATTTTGGAGGGGTTGATTACTGGGAAACTATTACACTCCTTTAGTAGTGTTATGTTTCCTTGATTTTTCATATTTCTTGAATTCTTGCGTTGCCATCCTTGCATTTAAAGCAGTCGCCTCTTCTGGTCTTTACTGATTGGCTCTGAGAGAGAAAGACCTTCATCAGTCAGCCTAGCTAGGCACTCTGGGGGTCTCTCGGACCTTTCTTATGGATGTACCCACTCCACTCCTCTTGATCTCTCTTGGGGGGTAGTTTTAGGATTGTATGCACTTTCTCAGTTCTACAAAGCCATGTAATGAGAGTCTCCCATTTATTTTCCCTAGGCAGTGCCCTGAAGCATTTAACGTTATGTGCCATCTCCCAACCCAGCAGAGTTGAGCCACCTGTATGTGCTTGTGCACAATCTATAGAGGCTTGCATGTGTATTTTGTGGGAGTAGGGGGTGAGCACCAGCTCCAAAGGGTGGAGCTGGTGTCATGGAGATCTAGGTGTCACTTGTGGAATAATTGGGAGAGACTACAGGTGATGTATCATACAAGGTTTACAAGTGGGCCTCTTGGCAGATTATGCGAGGTGAGTTGTAGAATCCATGACTCTTTATTGACTTCAACCCTCCAGTTATTCTGAGTCCCCACCCCTTTTCCCTGCCCCATGATGCCCCCTGACTACTCAGATATGCCAATGTCCTGACTGTTATGGATAGGATGAGAATGGAGCAGCTAAGGAAGTCAGAGACTCACTTTCCCCCATAGGAAAAATTACAGGCTGAGGGGATCTCTCTTGGCATTGAGCTGTGCTGCCTTTGGGGAGGGATTACACAGGTAAAGTAAAAGTGTTCTTGTTATCCTCTTCAATGAGTCTATTCTCAGATTTTTTAGCTACAGTAAGGTGCTGGAACCTCTCTGTGGATTTCTGTACATCCACAAAGGTATTCTCATCCATGGGTGGTTGTCAAAATCTGTTTCTTTGTGGGGGATGAGGGCTAAAACTGTTCCACCACACTGCTGACATTACTTTCCTGAGGATTTAAAACCAGGTTTTTCTCAGTCAAACATCATGTTCTTTGCATTTTGCAACAATACCTTATTTGCTAGTTATATCCACTTAGAATGTATATATGAAAATTAAACATGCATTTTCACTTTATCAGATCTATAAATGACTTTCAGCACAATTGACCCTTCTTTCCTTAAAGTTCTTTTATACCTTGGCTTCCATTAAGTTGTATTTTCCTGGTTTCCCTCCTATTTTTATAGTTACCTCCCAGTCTCTTTTTCTAAGTCCTTCTCCTCAACATGGCCCTATAGTGTTGGATATTCAGGACTCTTCCAGGGCCCTTTGCTTTTCAATTCTACACCCTTTACCTAGAAAATGTCTTATTCATTCTTATGACAAACCACCATCAATATGCTGATGAATCCCACAATTGTATCTCCAGCATCCACCATTTTTCAAACTCAAGACTATATCCAACTGCATACTCTATATCTGCATATATCTTGGTTACCTCAAGTTCAGTATGCTCAAAATTGAAGTAATTATCTTTTTTCCCCCTCAAAACTGCTCATCTTCTGGGGGTCTCAGACTCAAATGTGTTAATACTGTCAACTCAACTACTCAAGCCATAAGCTTATGAATTGAACTCATCTTCTCCTTCAACCCATATATACAATGAATCAAAATGTCCAGTTGGTTCTACTTTCTTAAAATCTCTCCAATTGATTAGCTTTTCTACATCTCTACAACCATAATTTACTCACCACAAAGCTGTTAACAATGCCTGATTGCAGTGTTTCAATATCTTCTTAGCTAACTTCCTCATGAAGTATTTTGTTTCAAAAAAAAATTTGTTTCAGGGCGCCTGGGTGTCTCAGTTGGTTAGGCGTGTGCCTTCTGCTCAGGTCATGATTCCAGGGTCCTAGGACCAAGCCCTGCATTAGGCTCCCTGCTCCTCCTGCTTCTGTGTGTGCTTGTGCATGCTCTCTCTCTCTCTCTCTCTCTCTCAAATAAAATCTTATAAAAAAAATCTTTTGTTTCCACTCCAATATTTGCTCCACATAGCAAGGAGTAAAAAAAAAAAAAATTTTAAGATTTTATTTATTTATTTGACAGACAGAGATCACAAGTAGGCAGAGAGGCAGGCAGAGAGAGAGAGGAGGAAGCAGGCTCCCTGCTGAGCAGGGAGCCCAATGCGGGGCTCGATCCCAGGACCCTGGGATCATGACCTGAGCTGAAGGCAGTTGATTATGTCATTGCCTTGATTTCCATTGCCTTTTTTAAGATTTTATTTATTTATTTGACAGAGAGAGAGAGAGAGATTGAGAGATCACAAGTAAGCAGAGAGCCAGGCAGAGACCAAGGGGGAAGCACATTCCCTGCTGAGCAGAGAGCCGATGCAAGGCTCAATCCCAGGATCCTGAGATCACGATCCAAGCCGAAGGCAGAAACCCAACCCACTGAGCCACCCAGCTGCTTTTTGCAGCTCCCTAATTACTAAATCAAAGTTAATACTGCCAGGTCACTGCCTACCTCTCTCTTATATCATATCCTACTTTCTTCTCCTCACTTTATTCCAGGTATACTAGCCTTCTTTCACTTTCTTAAACATAGCAAGTTATCTCCTGCCTCAGGCATTTCCCCATATCTATCTTAGTCTGTCAAACCATCCCCCTTCACATAGCTTATTTCTCATTCTTTAGATCTCCTTACTATCCACTTTGGTTCTGGTCCCCTGAACACTAGATTATGCCCCTCATTATACACTTCTTTAGCATTCAGTGCTCTCACTACTAGTAATTATTTGGAATTGTACAATTCCATGTAATTATTTAATTGCATATTTATTCCTTTGTTCTACCAAAATATAAACTTTATGAGGGCAGGGATAATGATTATATTGTTAATTACTGTGCCCTCCCTACCTGGAATATTATAAAACTGTGGGAAAAAAATACATAACAACTTACTACAAGCTATTCCACTGACAAGTACAACTGTTTCAAATTATTTTTCATTAGAGATCACTGTCTTTACTCCATTATACTGAAGCATAAAACTGAGAGATATACATATTTCAACCATGGCTATGACTTAGACCTATTCTTCATTTTCTATTACAACCCTATTATAAAGTGCACCTGAGCTGCCGACTCAAAATTTTTAATTTGTATTATATACTGCTTAAAAGTCATGCATTATTCATTCAATGTCAAAATGCCCAGAAATAATTTTAATTTTTCCTTATTTCCTACTGCAACTTTTCAAATCCTGCTGGGTCAGGCAGTGTTGACTCATCTTAGAAAATATACTCATTTGACTTCACTTACTTTGACTTTCAAATAGAACTTTCTATATTACCAAAAAAAAAAAAAAAGGGAAGAAGAAAAAGAAAAAGGAAAGAATCATTTTCTCTCTTCCTCTCTTGGATATAAAACCAAGACACAACTGTATGTTGTTTATGAGTCTCACTTTATTATAAAGACACAGATCAGTTAAAAGGAAATACGTGACAAGCAGTATACAATAATAAAACATAAACCAAAGAAAGCTGGAGTAGCTGTATTAATATCACATAAAATAATACATGCAACATTTATCAAGATAGCCATAATCTGGGCCACAAACTAGTCTCAGTAACTTTAGAACGAATGAAATCATGCAAATTATGATGCACAGTGAAATTAAATTAGGAATCTATAACTATAAGATATTTCAAAGATTCCTAAATGTTTGGAATTAAAAAGATATTTGTAACACATGCATCAAAGAAGAAATCATAAGTTAAATTAGAAACTTTACAACTAAATGAAAATGAAAACATGGCATACCAAAATTTGTGTGTTGTAGCTAAAGCAGTGCTTTAAGGAAATTTATGTTTTAATAATATAAATAACTTAATGTGTTCATTATATTAGAAGAAAAGTATTCAAATCAACAATCTAAGCTTCTACCTCGATTCCTAGAAATAGAATTACTAGAAATAGAACAAATAGATAAGGGGAATAAATGAAATTAAAATCAGAAAAACAATTGAGAAGGTCAGTAAGATCAAGAGCTGGTTATTTGAAAAGATTCATAAGCCTTAACTAATAGGATAAGGGAAAAAGGGAGAAGAAACAAATTAGGACTGGCAGGAATGAAAGAGGGAATATCACTGCAGATCCTACATATATGAAAAAATTGTAGGGAAATTTTATGAATAATTTTATGCCAAAAGACTTTACAGCTTAGATGAAATTGACAAATTCCCTGAGAAATGAAGTGTTGATATTGACTAAAAAATTAGAAAATCTGAATAAGTTTACATTTTATAAGACATTGAATTTAAAATACTACTAAAAGAGAACACAGGCAGCAACCTCTTTGACCTTGACCACAGCAGCTTCTTGTTAGACATGTCTCCAAAGGCAAGGGAAACAAAAGCAAAAATGAACTACTGAGACTTTGTCAAGGTAAAAAGCTTTTGCACAGCAAAGAAACAGTCAACAAAACTAAATGGCAACCTATGGAATGGGAGAAGATATTTGCAAATGTCTTTCCAGGTAAAGGGCTAGTATCCAAAATCTATAAAGAACTTATCAAACTCAACACCCCCCAAAAAACACACAAAAAAAATCCAGTCAAGAAATGGGCAGAAGACATGAACAGACATCTCTCCAAAGAAGACATACAAATAGCCAACAGGCACATGAAAAAGTGCTCCACATCACTGGGCATCAGGGAAATATAAATCAAAGCCACAATGAGATACCACCTCACACCAGGCAGAATGGCTAAAATTAACAAGTCAGGAAATGACAGGTGCTGGTGAGGATGTGGAAAAGGGGGAGCCCTCCTACACTGTTGGTGGGAATGCAAACTGGTGCAGCCACTCTGGAAAACAGTATGGAAGTTCCTCAAAAGTTAAAAATAGAGCTACCCTATGACCCAGCTATTGCACTATTAGGTATTTACCCAAAGGATACAAACAGTGATTTGAAGGGGGCACATACAGCCCAATGTTTAAAAGCAGCAATGTCCACAATAGGCAAAATATGGAAAGAGCCCAGATGTCCACTGACAGATGAATGAATAAAGAATTGTCGTGTGTGTGTGTGTGTGTGTGTGTGTGTAATGGACTATTACTTGGCCACTAAAAAGAATGAAATCTTGCCCTTTACAAAGATGTGGATGGTACTGAAGGGTATTATGCTAAGCAAAATAAGTCAGTCAGAGAAAGAAAAATACCATATGATTTTGCTTGTATGTGGAATTTAAGAAACAAAAGTCTCTCAAATAAGTAAATAAATAAAATTTTCCAAAAAAGCAATTACATTTAAAATAACATCCCAAAACATGAATCACTTAAAGTTACATTTAACAAAATATGTACAAGCCTGTACCTTTAAAACTTCAAATTTTGCTGACAAAATTTGAACAAAAATAAATGGAGAGATATATCATAGATTGGAAGACTCAGTTGTATCAAAGTGTCAATTTTCTTCATATTAATTCCAAATGTAACTCAAGCAATCAGTATCCCAACAGGTTTTTAAAAGATATTTACAAACTGATACTAAAATTTATATGGAAATGCAAACAATCTAAATGCTGAAAAGAATTTTCTAAAATAACAAAATTTACCTGATTTTAAGACGCCCTGCTGAGTGCAGAGCCTGACCTAGGGCTCAATGCCAGGACTCTGAGATCATGACCTGAGCCAAAAATCAAGTCAGCTACTTAACTGACTGGGCCACCCAGGCACCCTGAAATTTTGGAGTATCTTAAAGAGAAAAAAATAAGAGCTTATAAAATGAATGAGCAAATTGCCTAACAGTGGCATACCTAGTGTATTTATCACTGGAGCAGATCATTTTTTAGTGTTCTCTTCCTTCATATGACAAAATTATTTTCAATGATAATCATGTAATAATATGTAAAAATCATTATCTTCTTGTTTTCCTCTTTATTTTTTGGGTTTCTTTTTTAGTTTAAAAGCAATATCTTAAAAAGACTAAAATTCTATTTTAAGCACTTTATTCAAACTGAGCAAAATATTTCATGTGTGAACTAAAACTCACTATGAATCAAAAATATCGTATCTTTCTGTTCACACTCTGTTACACTAGTATCAGAGCTCAAAACAAATAAAAACTCCAAGTGATCAAACAGAATGATGGAAATGAAGTAACTCAAGGGTTTTTTTCTTAATCTTTAAAATCACTGTACTATCATTATTTTAAATCTGCCATTTAAATGCAGGAATCTCACAGACCTGTATCCCTGAGGCAAATAATAGATTATATGTTAATAAAAATAATTAAAAAAATAAATGCAGGAATCTTCAGTAATAGAGGAGTAATAGACACGAACTGTACCTGCAGCAAGCTTTAACAATTAGAAATAATTACAAACTAACTGTCCAAATGAATGTGTGTCATTGAGTCTGCCTATGTTATGGGCCAACTGCATAACTGGGATTTCTCCGAGTTAACTTCCATGTACAATTAAAGGATAAGTGATCAAAATGTGCTAATTCAAAGGTTACATATAAATTGATAAAATTCTTACAGGTCAACAATAATAGCATCAAATGTTTAGAGCTTAGCCAAAAAGAAGCATTTTTTCCATTGGTAGGATTACAGAAAGAAGTTGACAAATCTACCACATGGAAATTTTAATACATTTCTTTCAATTAGTGTAAGATCAAGGAGACAAAAATAATCCAGAAGAATATAGAAGATATCAACGTCACAAGAAGTTTTACTTAAACTACCCAATACTGACCTAAAAAAATATAAGAATCTTGAATAGTCCTAGAATCATGAAATAAAGCAGTATTTTAAAAATATTCCTCCAATGAAAATACCTGGTCCAGATGGTTTCAAAGGCAAGTTTGACTAAATTTCAAGATGATCATCCTAATTTTAATCAAACTCTCCCAAGCAACAGATAAAAAAGAATACTTCATAACTTATCTTTGAAGACAGCATAATCATAGTACCAAAGAGACAAACACATTATATAAAAGGAAAATGACTTTTCCATTTCATTTATAAATATAAATGTTAAATCCTACATGAAATATTAATAATTGAATACAACAGTAGGTCTTATGCTAGAGAGGCAGGAGTGGTTTAATACTAGAAAATATATAAAAGTAATTCACCATATTAACAGATTAAAAGAGAAAACTACATGATAATGGAAATCTGTTATAGAAAAAGCCTTAAAAATAAATAACATTTTGACTGTGGGAAGCAATGCAGTCTATTTTTCACTAGATAGGAACAAGGAACAAGAAGAATATAGTTCCAATGTGTGCCAGCAGCCATCTTATGACTTTAAAGGGAGTCCGCCATTGGATGGATCTCACTACATGGCTATCAGAATTCAACAGGGAGATTTGAACAGGACATACACATTTTGTATTACCAACATATATATGGTATTTAACACTACAAAACCCAGTTGATGAGGAAAGTAAGTGTAGACATGGAAGGGATCCAAGGATGGAGCCCCAGTGTTTGAAAGTTACTCAGTCTTATGGGAATCCACTTGAGACTTACCTTAAAGGGCCAGGAGAACAAAACAGCTCTGAACTCAGTGACCCTAATAAAAGAACAAATTCTGGGCTAAGAGCAGAACTTGATAACCACAGGATCAATAAGAGCCTAACGATATAGACTCAGGTATGCTGATGTAGCCTACCTAGGATTTCTCTTATTTCTGAGAGAGAGTAGGCCAGGATTTTCTCTGGTTGAGGAAAGTATCTGTTACCTGACTTCAGAGGGGAAACTTGGATAGATCTGAGGGTGGGAATAACACTGACCATGTCATTTTTAATTAAAATGTAGTTGGCATGCAATTTTATATTAGCTTTAGGTGTACAATATATTGATTTAATAATGCTACACATTACTCAAAATTCACAATAAGTGTAGTCACCATACAATATTATTACAATATCATTGATTATATTCCCTATCTTGTACTTTTCATCTCCATGACTTGTTTATTTTATAACTGGAAATTTGTACCTCTTAATCCCCTTTATATATTTCAACCATCCCTTCACACACCTCCCCTCTGGCAACCATCAGTTTGTTCTATGTATTTAAGAGTCTAGAGGTTTTTTAGTTTTTCATTTGTTTTTTTTTTATCCCACATATAAGTGAAATCATATGGTATTTGTCTTTCTCTGTCTGATTTATTCCACTTAGCATAATACCCTCTAAGTCCACCCATGTTGTTTCAAATGGTAAGATTTCATTTTGTGGCTGAATAATATTCCATTATGTGTATCTCCTTCTTTGTCCACTCACATTCTTTATCCATTCATCTATGGAAGGATGCATGGCTTGCACCCATATCTTCTCTGTTGCAAATAATGCTATAATAAATAAACATAGGAATACATATATCTTCAAATTAATTTTCATTTTCTTTGTATAAATACCCAGTAGTGGAATTACTAAATCATGTGGTATTTCTATTTTTAATTTTTTGAGGAACCTCCATGCTGTTTTCCACAGTGGCAGTACCAATTTACATTTCCACCAGCAGTGCACAATGCTTTTTCCCACATCCCTTGATTTTCCCACATCCTTGATTTTCCCACATCCCTTGATAAATCCCTTTTACCCACAACCTTGCTAATATTTTATATTTCTTGTCTTTTTGATACTAGCCATTCTGACAAGTATGAGGCAATATCTCATGGTGGTTTTGATTTGCGTTTCCTTGATGGTTAGTAATGGTGAGCCTCTTTTCGTGTGTCTGTTGTCCATCTGTATGTCTTCTTTGGAAAAATGTCTATTCAGGCCCTCTGCTCATTTTTTTTCTTTCTTTTTTCTTTTTTTTTTATAAACAAACATATAATGTATTATTAGCCCCAGGGGTACTGGTCTGTGAATCGCCAGGTTTACACACTTCATGGCACTCACCATAGCACATACCCTTCCCAATGTCCATAACCCCACCACCTTCTCCCTACCCCTCTTCCCTTGGCAACCCTCAGTTTGTTTTGTGAGCTTAAGAGTCTCTTATAGTTTGTCTCCCTCCCGATCCCATCTTGTTTCATTTATTCTTTTCCTACCGCCCAAAGCACCCACGTTGCATCTCCACTTCCTCATATCAGGGAGATCATATGATCCCAAAACCAGACAAGGATCCCATCAAAAAAGAGAATTACAGACCAATATCCTTGATGAACACAGATGCGAAAATTCTCACCAAAATACTAGCCAATAGGATCCAGCAGTACATTAAAAGGATTATTCACCACAACCAAGTGGGATTTATTCCAGGGCTGCAGGGTTGATTCAACATCCACAAATCAATCAATGTGATACAATACATTAATGAAAGAAAGAACAAGAACCATATGATGCTCTCAACAGATGCTGAAAAAGCATTTGACAAAGTACAGCATCCCTTCCTGATCAAAACTCTTCAAAGTGTAGGGATAGAGGGCACATACCTCTGCTCATTTTTAATCGGATTATTTTAGTTTGGTTTAGGGTTTGTTTTTCTTTTTTGGTTTTTTGTTTGTTTGTTTTTGTTTTTGTTTTTGCTTTGAGTTGTGTAAATTCTTTATCTATTTTGGAGATTAACCTCTTATTGAAAATATCATTTGCAAATATCTCCTCCCATTCAATACATTGACTTTTTGTTTTGTCAGTGGTTTCCTTTATTGTGCAAAAGCTTTTTATTTTGATGTGGTCCCAATAGTTTGTTTTGCTTTTGTTTCCCTTGCCTGAGGAGATGTAGCCATAAATATGTTGCTAAGACTGATGTCCAAGAGATTACTGCCTATTTTCTTTTAGGAGTTTTAGGGTTTCAAGTCTCACCTTTAGGTCTTTAATCCATTTTGAGTTTATTTTTGTGTGTAGTGTAACACAGTGGTCTAGTTTTGTTCTTTTGTGTAGCTGCCCAGTTTCCCAACACCATTTATTGAAATCAATGTCTTTTCCCATTGTACATTCTTGCCTTCTCTGTCATAGGTCAACTGAACACATAAGCCCAGGTTTATATCTGGGTTCTTTATCCTGTTCTGTTGATCTATGTGTCCATTTTTGTGCCTATACCATACTTTTCTGATGATATAGCTTTGTAGTGTATCTTGAAATCTAGGATTGTGATATCTCCAGTTTTGTTCTTTCTCAAGATTACTTAGCCATTTGAGATCTTCTGTGAGTCCTAAAAATTTTAGAATTATTAGTTTCAGTTCTGTGATAAATGCCTTTGGTATTTTGATAGGCTTGCATTGAATCTGCAGATTTCTTTGGGTGGTATAAACATTTAAATTATATTAATTCTGCCAATCCATGAGCATGGTATATCTTTCCATTTGTTAGTATTGTCCTTAATTTCTTTCATCAATGTCTTAAGATTTTCAGAGTAATAGGTCTTTCACCTCCTAGATTAACTTTATTCCTAAATAATTCATTCTTTTTGGATAAAATAAGAAATTAAGACATTTCTTACTATCTCTTTCTGCTACTTTGTTATTAGTAGATAGAAATGCAACAGACTTTTGTATGTTAATTTTGCATCCTGCAACTTTACTAAATTCACATACAAGTTCTAATAGTTTCCTGATGGAGCCTTTAGAGTTTTCTACTAATAGTATCCTGTCATCTGCAAATAGTGACAATTTTATTTCTTTCTTGTCCATTTCGGACTTTTTAAAAATTTCTTTTTCTTGTATGATTCCTGTAGCTAGGATTTCCAGTGCTAAGTTGAATAAAAGTGGCCAGAGTGGACATCTTAGAGGTCCTGATCTTAGAGGAAAAGCTCAGTTTTTCACCATTGGGTATATTAGCTGTGGGTTTGCCATACATGGCCTTCATTATGTTGAGGTGTGTTTCCTCCATTTTTTGAGTTTCTTTTTTTTTATTATTTTATTTTATTTTTTCAGTGTTCCAAGAGTCATTGTTTATGCACTACACCCAGTGTACCATGCAATACGTGCCCTCCTTAATACCCACCACCAGGCTCACCTATTCCCCCCACCCCCCTCCTTTCCAAAACCCTCAGTTTGTTTTTCAGAGTCCACGGTCTCTCATGGTTCATCTCCCCCTCCAATTTCCCCCAATTCACTTTTCCTTTCCTTCTCCCAATATCCTCTGTGTTATTCCTTATACTCCACCAGTAAGTGAAACTATATGATAATTGACTTTCTCTGCTTGACTTATTTCACTCAGCAATATCTCCTCCAGTCCCATCCATGTTGATACAAACGCTGGGTATCCATCCTTTCTGATGGAAGAGTAATATTCTATTGTATATATGGACCGTATCTTCTTTATCCATTTGTCTGTTGAAGGGCATCTTGGCTCTTTCCACAGTTTGGTGACTGTGGCCATTGCTACTATGAACATTGGGGTACAGATGACCCTTCTTTTCACTACATCTGTATCTTTGGGGTAAATACCCAGTAGTGCAATTGCGGGGTCATAGGGAAGCTCTATTTGTAATCTCTTAAGGAATTTCCACATTGTTTTCCAAAGTGGCTGTAGCAACCTGCATTCCCACCAATAGTGTGAGAGGGTTCCCCTTTCTTCACATCCTCTCCAACACACGTTGTTTACTGTCTTGTTAATTTTGGCCATTCTAACTGGTGTAAGGTGGTACCTCAATGTGGTTTTGATTTGAATCTCCCTGAAGGCCAATGATGATGAACATTTTTTCATGTGTCCGTTAGCCATTTGTATGTGTCTTTGGAGAAGTGTCTGTTCATGTCTTCTGCCCACTTTTTGACATGATTATCTGTTTTTTGAGTGTTGAGTTTGAGGGGTTCTTTACAGATCTTGGATACTAGTCCTTTGTAGTGTCATTTGTGAGTATCTTCTTTTATCAGGAACAGATGTTGTATTTTGGTAAATGCTTTTTCTACACCTATTGAGATGATCATATTGTTTTAATCCTTCCTTTTGTTAACATGATATATTATATTGATCGATTTGAAAGTATTGAACCACCCTTGCATCTTTGGAATAAATCTCACTGGACCGTGGTGAATGATGCTTTTAATGTATTATTGAATTCAGTTTACTAATATTTTGTTGGGGATTTTGCATCCCTCTTTATCAGTGATATTGGTCTGGTTTTTATATCAGGGTAATGCTCTAGGCCATGTAAGTTTAAGTTTTAGTTTTCAGTATTTCCTATGTAGGATTATGGATGGAACAATAAATAGGTATAAGAAAATTATCACTGAGTGTAACTGGAAGAACTGATTGAAAGTACATTAAGAAAAAAACTTGAACTACAACTTTCTATCATATGTGTTTCCAAAATTAACTGCCCTATGGTTATCTTATGTAAAATAGTAGCCAGAGGACAAAGATGAATTAGAACAGTTCCACAGGGAAACATAGAGACCCTGATATATGTTTATTTTTAATTAGATACCAGAAGGGTTAATTATATTAGGTCATTAGAAGAACAACTGCTCCAGATTATCTCTCTGTTATGTATAAAAGTGGAGAGTTGCAATAGCAGATATATTCTCCCAGCAACAAAAAAACTAAGTCCTACACTCTAAGTGGAACACCACTGAACTGGAATTAGTCCAAAGGATAAGAAGAGTGATAGGAAATGAGGTAAGTGCAGGAATTTTTAGCCTGGAGAAGAAATGATTCTAGGGTGGCAGGATCACTGTCTACAAATATTCAAAAAGTTGCCATGTAAAAGATGAAAGAGAATTGATTTATGTAGCTATCTCATAGGAAAATGAAACACCTCTTGAAGTTGCTGAGTTGCTGATTTAGTATCAACATAAGATACAGTTCTAGCTCCTCAACAATTGAAGAGTCTTCTTCATGAAATCATGAGTCCTCTGTTCAAAACAACACTTAAGAAGTATGATGATTCTTGTTTGGGTTACTGGTGAGAATATTATTGCATGGAGTGGCTATTGGATGAAAGAAACTTTAAAATCTAAGATTGTTTTACTTTATGAAAAAAATACTTTCATCTTATTGGATTCAACCCTGCATGTTATCTGTGGAATTCGTATTCCCTTGAAGATTTATGTAATTTGCACTTTCTTTTTTCTTTCTTTCTTCTTAAATTTTTTAAAGATTTTATTTTATTTTTTCAGAGAGAGAGAGTGAGAGAGAGAGAGCACAAGCATGGGGAGTGGCAGGCCAGGGGAGAAGCAGGCTCCCCACTGAGCAAGGAGCCTGATATGGGACTTGATCCCAGGACCCTGGGATCATGACCTGAGCTGAAGCAGATGCTTAACTGACTGAGTCACTCAGGCATTGCTCTTTTTTTTTTTTTTGACAAAACTATTGAATAGTGCCACATCATGTCTTTCCAAGCAGGAAGCAATCTATGAATGAAAACACATTGGACACAATTGCACATAATAGGTATGCAATGAATAGGTATTTAATGAGTGAATCTGCTATGAGTAGCCTAACAATACCATTCAGCCCCTATTTCACCATCTCACTCACAAGAATAATATCCAGACACCCTTAATATACCAAACCATAAATCTATTAAGAAATGGAAATAATGGGCGCCTAGGTGGCTCAGTTGGTTGAGTGACTGCCTTCAGCTCAGGTCATGATCCTGGAGTCCCAACATCCAGTCCTGCATCAGGCTCCCTGCTCAGCAGGGAGTTTGCTTCTCCCTCTGACCTTCTCATACTCTCTCTCTCTCTCTCCCCCTTTCTCTGTCACTCTCTCTCTCAAATAAATAAATGGAATCTGTAAAAAAATGGAAATAATAACAATAATTCTTTGCCTTTTTGTTTTCTTTCTTAAATTCCATGTATGAGTAAAGTCATATGGTATTTGTTTTTCTCTGATTGACTTATTTCATTTAGCATTATATTCTCTAGAGCCACCCATGTTGTTGCAAATGGCAAGATTTCACTCTTTTTATGGTTGAGTAATATTCCATTGTGTATATATGTATATACTACATCTTTACCCATTTATCTGTGGATGGATGCTTGGATTACTTCCATATCTTCCCTATTGTAAAGAATGCTGCAATAAACATAGGGGTGCTTGGGGCACCTGGGTGGCTCAGTCATTAAGCATCTGCCTTCCGCTCAGGTCATGATCCTGGTTTCCTGGGATAGAATCTCATATCGGGCTCCCCACTCAGCCGGGAGCCTGCTTCTCCACCAGCCTGCTTCTCCCTCTCCAGCTCCCCCTGCTTGTGTTCCCTTTCTCACTATCTCTTTCTGTCAAATAAATGAATAAAATCTTAAAAAAAACACACAGGGGCGCATATATCTTTTTCAAATTAGTGTTTTCATTTTCTTTGGGTAAATACCCAGTAGTGGAATTACTGGATCATATGGTAGCTCTAGTTTTAATTTTTTAAGGAACCTCCATACTGTTTTCCATAGTAGCTGCACCAGCTTGCATTCCCACCAAGAGTTCAAGAGTGTTCCCTTTCCTCCACATCCTTGTCAACATTTGTTTTTTCTTGTGTTTTTGATGTTAGCCATTCTGACAGGGATGAGATGATACCTCATTGTGGTTTTGATTTGCATTTTTCCGCTGGTGAAATAGATGACAGGGATTAAGAGCATACTTATCATGATGTGTACTGAAAAATTATAGAATTGTTGAATCATTACATTGTATACCTGAAATTAATATAACATTGTATATTAATTATGAATTTGATAAATAAATAAGTTTTTGAAATAATAAAAATGGCAGAGATTTATTGATCACTGACTGTGTGCTAGGCAGTCTTATAAGCCTCTTGTATAATTTTAACACAGACTTTTGAAACAAGTACTATTGTTTTTTTTTTTTTTTATTTACCTATTAGAGAGAGAGTATGGGCACAAGCAAGGGGAAGGGGGAGAGGGAGAGGGAGTAGCAGACTCTCCACTGAGCAGGAAGCCTGATGCAGGGCTTGATCCCAGGACCCTGAGATCACTACCTGAGCCAAAGGCAGACGCCTAACCCACCAAGCCACCCAGGCACCCTGAAACAAGTACTATTGTTAGCTCCATTTTAAAAATAAGGAAATAGAAGCATAGAGAATTTATCCATCTTGCTCAGACACAGCTACTACATTGCAGAACCAGAATACAGACCCAGAAGGTCCTACTCCAAAGCCCCTGTTCCTAATAACTTCACTATGTCATTTGCTATTACTTGATCACAGATAATTAGACATAATTGCTTTACTCTTTGATATTAGATAAAAGATAAACTTGCAATATGTAAATATCATTTTATTATAAAGTGAAAACATTACTGATAAAGCTAAAAGTTCTCCTTACCAGCCACCCAAATTAGTATCCCACCCAAATATAGCCAATGTTATGTTTGGTGTATAGTATTTGAAATACTTTTAAATTTGAATACACATATATAAATATATGCATATACACATGCACATACACACACATAGGTTTTTGTTTTTTTTAAGTTATCAACACAAAAGTAGAAGTATTCCTCGGCAACTTGCTTATTTTTATATTCAACAATATACCTTGAAGGTCTTTTCATTACAATACTCAGAGATAGCATACTTTCTTTTCAACTGTTGCATAATATTCCATAGTGTGAAAATATTTTTAATTTAGCCATTCTCCTTTCAGTGGACATTTGGGTTGTTTCAGATTTTTGCTATTACAAATAAATGGGAGTACTCTTGCCATGTCTACTTTTGCTCATGTACAAATGTAACTCTAGGGTAGATACAGAGAAGCGGAATTAGTCATTGAGCATTAGGGTTAGGGTTAGGGTTTTGCCTTTTTTTTAAAGATTTTATTTATTTAATTGACAGAGATTACAAGTAGGCAGAGAGGCAGGCAGGGAGAGAAGAGGAAGCAGGCTCCCCGCTGAGCAGAGAGCCCGATGCGGGGCTCGATCCCAGGACCCTGAGACCATGACCTGAGCCAAAGGCAGAGGCTTTAACCCACTGAGCCACCCAGGCGCCCCGGTTTTGCCTTTTGATACATACTGCTAATTTATCAAAAATGGCTGAATATACTAGCATTCCCTGTGGGAATGGTAGAAACTGTAAAGAATAGGATAGCTCTTACCTAATCTAGAAAGTATTAAAGACATGTGGATAGTTGAGTTCACATGGGGAGAGTGTAAACTACAAAATCTGGAGACACCCAAAGTTACATCTCCAGCATGACCTCTCAGAGAGGACATGACTCATATCTGCTTGATATCTCTACTTTTACTACTTCTTGATATCTCTACTACTGCCTGATATCTCTATGCCTGATATCTCTATTTCTACTACTACTAATAGGCATTTCAAATCTAAGGTGTCAAAAACAGAGTTCCAGATCTGCCACTCCCCTTGTCCCAATCAAAACCTGTTTCTCTCTCTGACTTGACTGTACCACAATGCACACAGTTGCTCCAGCCAAAGCCCCAGGTTCTTAGCCAATCTTGTTTCATCTGTACCCCCACCCACTGCCCTCCATTTTGAAACAAGACAAGGATGTGTCATTTTATCCATAAACATTTCAGTATATATCTCAAAAAGATAAGGACTCCTTTTTAAACACAATCACAATACTACGGGTAAAGATAACAACTATCCCCTAGTTGCAGCTAAATATATTATCACATATAAGGCAAACAACTATTCCTTAATGTCACCAAATATCATGTCTTAATTTCTCTAGTTGTCTCCCACATTATTTTTCAGTCTGTTTATTTGAATTAGGATCCAACCAATATACATAAATCAGACTTGATTGCTATGTCTCTAATCTCTTTTTTTTAATATTTTATTTATTTGACAGGGAGAAATCACAACTAGGTGGAGAGGCAGGCAGAGAGAGAGGAGGAAGCAGGCTCCCTGCAGATCAGAGAGCCTGATGTGGGGCTCGATCCCAGGACCCTGAGATCATGACCTGAGCCGAAGGCAGAGGCTTTAACCCACTGAGCCACCTAGGCGCCCCTGTCTCTAATCTCTTTTAATCTATAGGTTATATTTCTCTTCTCCTTCTCCTCGGCGTATTTGTGGAAGAAATCATTTGTTTGTCCTGGAAAATTTCCCACACTCTGGGTTTTGCTAAATGCTCTTCCCCATGGTGTCATTTACTTTCTTCCAGGGTTCCCAACATTAACGGGTACCACCACACTCCAGTTCCTCTGACTTCTGTATTTCCTGTAGCTAGGCATAGAGGTTTATCAGATTTAGATTCAAATTTTAACACGAATAAGCTATAAGTGGTGTTGTTTGTATTTCCTATTGCACCATATCAAGGCATAATGTTTGGTTGTCTCTCTTTTTCTTGTGTTGTTAACACTTATTAATTTGTTTATGTGTTGACAGCCTGATTAATCTATTTTAAATTTACCCAACCCCTTTCTACCTAATAATTTTCACAGTTCTTGATGATCTCTGCTTAGAACTATCATTTCATTATATGCTTCAAAATGGTGATATCCCGTCATTCTTCTTGCATTTATAAGTTGGGATTCTTCTGTAAAGAAGAACTTACCCACATCAACTATTGGGTTACCCTGAAGTACTTTCATCAAGAAAGACAGAAAAAATGTTTTGTTCTTTCCATTTATTTACTAGTTATAATAGACAGTTATTGCCTGAAATAATGCCGTGCAGTTTCAGAATCTCAGTGGCTATCTTGGAACACTGAAAAAATAAAATTAAATTTAAAAATAATAAATAAATAAATAAATTTTAAAAAAGAATCTCAGTGGCTTACAAGTATTTATTTGTTGTTCACAAGCCTGCTAGTTCTTTGTGGTTCTGCTGAGCCCTGCTGGGCTTGGCTAGGTTCAACTCCAGACCCAGAGTTTGAGTCAGGTCTTCTCTACCTATCATTGTAGGACCACACCAGAGGTTATTCAAGGCAAGCTCTTCTCATGGCAGATTGCAAAAGCAGAAGAAAAAGCCAACACACAACAAATACATTTAAACCCTCTGCTTATGTCATGTCAATTCATATTATAACAGGCAAAGCTTTGCAACTAAGCCAAATATACCAAATGTTCTATTGTCAACTTATTTGAGCTTGAAACTACATTTCCTAGAAACCCTTTATAAGAATGGCTCCATGTTAAAATAATCTGTGTGAGATTTAGGGAGGTAGAAGTGAAACAATGGTTATAATTCTTGGAGATTCTTCACGATCAGATGCTATTCTGATTATCTATTATTACATAAATCATCCCAAAACTTGGTGGCTGAAAAAATTATTATTCTCTCTTATTGTTCTGTGAGTTGACTAGGATCAGCTGAGTAGTTCTCACTTGGGGTTTCACAGCTTCATTCAGATGGTATCTGGTGCTGGATTTATCATAAAAATCAACTCAACTGGACATCCAGGATGGTTTATGCATGCACATAGTTGGGTGTTGCCTGGGAACTTACCTGTTGGCTGGGGCTGTGGACCATAGCTTTTACTTGCGACCTCACCATATGGCTTAGGCTTCTATAGTATGGAAGCTCCATGAGGGACTGTATCAATTGTGAGTATTCCAAGAGGCAGGAATCAGAAGTTTTATGCCAGTTAAGTGCTGTGCCTAGAACTTCCATAGTTTCACTTACACCATTTTCTTTTAGTCAAAATAGTCACAGATAGGGCCCAGATCCAATGGGATGAGAAATAGACCATACCTCCTGATGTGGGAATGGTGAAGTCATATTGCAGAAGAACATAAAAGATGGAATATTGTTCCAACCATCTTTGAAAAATGAAAACCTGTTGCTGATATGAGGATAGACAAATGCAGAGGTGCCTTAAAGAGTCCAGTTTGTCATTGCTCTCCTCTGCTAAACATCTATCTCTTCTTTCCAACTGCTGACCCTGCTGACCAACAGCAACCCTAGATATACCATCAGATACTAAGTCCCAAAGAAATGACACCTTACACAAAGACAAAAGCTTTCCATAGACCTTTACATAAGTTCCTACTTCATAGTCCTGATGAGGAGCAGAAGGCTAGCTGAGGACAAAGCGGAAGCTGACAACTCACGCACACACCCCTACCCATGGGTTATCTGCCACATTCCTCAGGTATTCCTGGCTGCACTAAAGCTAAGGAAAGGAAAAACAAATAGTTAACTTATAGAGATCACAATCCTGCGAGACCTGAGTGTCCCTTGGTTTACAAAAGTCTTAGCAATTTACTAGAACAAAGCATTTTTATCAATAACCTAGCTTCCAGAAGGAAATGTAGATACAATTAAATGTCCTTATAACCTGCAGGCCATTGACAGATACCTGAAGTGGGCAGAGTATAATATTCCTCCAGGAAGCTCCCAACTATCCCAATGTTAATGCCTTGCTACAGGGAAAAACAACCTTAACTTGACAATGGCAAGGCCTCTGATATCCTGTGAGTCTCCTTTAACATCTAAAAATCCTTTTGAAACCTCCCTTTTCCTTACCTCCTCTGACTCCCAAGTATATAATCAGCCCTAACCCCTCACAAACCCAGGGCAGCTCTTTCTGCCCCAGGTCCCATCCTTGTGTTTTAATAAACCACCTTTTTGCACCAAAGATGTCTCAAGAATTCTTTCTGCTGTCGGTTCCAGACCTCACTCCACTGAACCTCACCTGTGTTCTAAAACCCCATCAGTCCTACTTTAATGGCTTGATGTAATTGGATTTTTAGATTATCCTGAAAAACTCCAACTTAACAATTTGCTCTAGTGGTTCAGAGGACCTATCAGCAACTCTTTCTCTGATCCTCAGTCCTACAACTGCAAGAAACTAAATTCTCCGATAACCAGTGAGCTTGGAAGAGGACCCTGAACCTCGGATGAGATCACAGCCAGCCCTGGCCAACACCTTGATTTCAGCCAGCCTAGTGAGACCCTGAACAGAGAGGACCCAACTAACTTGTGCCTCAATGCCTGATTCACATAAGTTATAAGATAAAGTTTGTGTCATTTTAAGTCATTGAGTTTGTGGCAATTTCTCACATAATAGAAAATTAGCACAACATCTAAAAAATACTGAACATTCCAACATATGACTATGGTATATTTCTCTATCTCAACAATGTTTTATATTTTTTGGTGTATAGGTATTGCACATATTTTATTCAATTGACCCATCCATGTTTAATGTTTTTATATACTTCTGTAAATGACATTTTAAAATTTCAATTTCCAATTGTTCATTGCCTAATACTTAGAAATACAACTGATTTTTTGCACATTGACATTATGTCTTGTGACCTTACTAGTTCAAATCACTTTTTATATAGATTCCTTAAGATCTTATACATAGATGGTGATGTCACTTGTGAATAAATGGTTTACTTCTACCTTTACAATCTGTATACCTGTTATTTCTTTTTCTTCTCTTACGTACTGACTAGGATTTCCAGTACCATGTTGAATAAAAATTGTGAGAGTTGGCAATCTTGCCATGTTCATGATCCTAGAAGAAAGTATTCATTTTTTTATTTTTAGATATGATGCATGTTGCAATATTTTTGTAGATATCTCTTACAAAGCTGAGCTACAGAGAGGCTTTTTTTTCCTTGGGCTCCTTAACCCAGAGTTGGTTAAGGTCGTACCTCCTAGAGATCAGCAAGGGCCCAGGCCCAGTTGCCCTTTTTGACCCCACAAATGCTGCTGCATGTTTGCCCTGTAATCCTCAATGTTTTTAAACACCTCAACAGGACCAGATAAGATGGTGACTTGGGTGTTTATATCTAACAGTTATAAAAGTTTGAGTCTCTTCTCTCCCCACAAATTCCCCAGTATACTTTGTTTTTCTTAAAAAATAATCACTTGAGATTGGGGTGGAAGAGAGTAATCAGGGGGGTGTAGAGTGAGAAAGAAGTTTCTTTACATTTACTTTTGTTTTCAAGTGAAGACCTGCTCAGGCTAAACAAGTGAACTTCTAACGTTTTGCTCCGCTCAAAGCTCTATACTCTCAATGCTGACACTATATCCTTTACCTTATCCGAGGCCTTTTTGTACATTGTATTTTTGGTTGGAGCCCCAGGGCTTGCTGCCCCATTGTCACGATAACATCCCTACAAACTCCCACCCAGAAAAGATTCAACAACAAAGTACCGTTGGAGTGTCCTTTTATAATTCCTGGTCCATTAACAGCTAGAGCAGTCAAGAACCCTTATTTCCACGTTGGCCCTCTCACCACTGAGGAGAAAGCATTTTTTCTCTATTACATCCTGGGGAATTTTCTCACATCCCATATCACAGCGCACACCCATCCTCATTGCCAAAACTACCAGGAACCCTGAGGGTCTAGAATTTTACTCTGCTTACAAGCTAATTGAGACTCACTATTATTATTACTATTACCAGTTCACGAATGCTGGCAAAAAACAGGAGACTTCTAGATAGATACACATTCTATGGGCTGCATTACAGGACAGAAACACTGAGATGAGGGTATTTGCCATTTTTATAGTGAACCACTGCTCTTTGTCTAAGGGACAGACATTACCTCATCCCTCTAGGCTGCTCACTGAAAACACAACACTGAGAAATGACCAAGGCAAGGAGTGCTCAAGGCCTTGTATTCTTGGCAAATCCAGCAAGAACTTGAAGGGATACTCAGGTCCTATTATATAGATTGCCTCCCCCAATTGAAAAAAAAAAAAAAGCTCACTCAAGAAGTAATAAATCACTTGAGAAGTCATGGCTTTGATAGTTATTCCCCGTGATATCCTTATTTGCTACAAATAAAGTTTATTTTGTGACAAGTCCACCTGGTGTGTAGTCTCTATCTGTAACTCATATTAGTTTAATTACAAATTTGGTGGCTCAAATGGGACACTTGTCCTTCTGAGGTTCTGCCTTCCAGTTACTTGGGTTAAGCTACCAAGACTTGGTGCCAACTTCTTGGAGGACTCTCCTTGGTGCTTGTAACCACTGGCCCAATGTTCTGACCTCACCTAAAATCCAGTGGCCACTCTGAGTACTCTTACTCAAAAGGATCTCTGCTGGTATAAGTTACACTGGGTTTGTAGCACAGCTTTTAGAGGAAAACTGGAGTTGTCTCACAAAGTCTGGGCAAGCCAGAATAACAGAGTACTCTGGCAGATTGAATACTCATTCAAGTTCAACCTAGACATCGCTGGGTGATGAAAGATCACACAACCTGACTATTTGGAGGCTTGGATGCCCCAGCCTGGTAGAACAAGAAATGGTCCAGCAGAAACTACTTTAGAATCTGGGAGTTTGAAAGAAAAATCTCTGCCCCACCTGGTTGTTAGTGTGTTTGTCAGGCATGCCAGACACTGTTGTTGTTCCTGTTTAAATCTCCACCCTGGCTACTTGGTCTTTGTGCTTCTCTTTCTTCTTTTACAATCCCAGACAAAGGAAGCAGCAGCAACCTGAGTCACTGGAAACAGGTCTTTGATTACTTTAAAAAAAACCCTGAATCTTCTCAATATTAAAGCAGCTAAGTGGGGCACCTGGGTGGCTCAGTCCTTAAGCGTCTGCCTTTGGCTCAGGTCATGATCCCGCGGGGATCAAGCCCACATCGAGCTCCCTGCTCCACAGGAGTCCTGCTTCCCCTTCTCCTACTCCCTCTGCTGTGTTCCCTCTCTCTCTGTGTCTCTCCCACATAAATAAATAAAATCTTTAAAAAAAAATAAAGCAGCTAAGTTTCTTTTTTTTTTTTTAAGATTCCATTCATTTATTCAACAGACAGAGATCACAAGTAGGCAGAGAGGCAGGCAGAGAGAGAGGGGGAAACAGGCTCCCCGCTGAGCAGAGAGCCCAATGCGGGGTGGGAGGGGGGCTCAATCCCAGGACCAGAGCCGAAGGCAGAGGCCCAACCCTCTGAGCCACCCAGGCACCCCTAAAGGAGCTAAGTTTCTGTAATAACTGTGTAACCCTCTGTATTTGCCTTTGGAATCTCGTTTCACTACCTTGGTTTAAACAGATAATTAAGGTTTTTTTTAAGATTTTATTTATTTATTTGACAGAGAGAGATCATAAGTAGGCAGAGAGGCAGGCAGAGAGAGATGAGAGACGAGGAAGCAGGCTCCCTGATGAGTAGAGAGCCAGACGTGGGGGCTCGATCCCAGGACCCTGGGATCATGACCTGAGCCGAAGGCAGAGGCTTTAACCCACTGAGCCACCCAGGCACCCCAGATAATTAAGTTTTATAGTGATCTGTGATCCTACTTAGGCATGTGCTTTAAAATCTTCTGGGTTTTTTTTTTAAACAAATTTCCCTGAAATTCAAATTCTAAATAAAGCCTTTCTGATTAATCAGACTTGTTTATCTGGTATGTTAAGTTACATGACAAGCATTGTCAAACAAATGATAAGCCTTCATAGGTTATATTGTATGGGTAAATGCTATAATAGTTCCAGAAAGTATATGAAATTCCTAAAGTTTTAATATGTACTGATATAATGTCATTTTAAAATTCTAATTATTAGAATGTTGTGTGTGACAAAAATAACTGAATTTCATTCTCAACTACACTATGATGAATTCTCATCAGATCTTTAACCATGTCCATTTTTAGTATTTTGTCATTAATATTACTTTCTGTTCTGATCAAATGTTTCAGCTTCAAGGAGATTCATAGAAAGGACTTTTAACAAATTCAGGTTTTTGACACCCTTAGAATTATAAAACTAAACTGAGTAAGAATTTCTGGAACTAATGGAAAAACTACATTCAAACAGAATAAGAATTAAAAACATGGGAACAAATTGAGGAAGATGATTATAGTTTTTATGACTTTAGTATAAAATATTGCTGGTTCTCTAATGTTTGCTCTTATAGATTTAAAAAAACCAAACTTTTTCTTTTAAGCTATCTATGTCTCACAAAAATGTGGTAAAATACTCCTTTTTGAAAAAATTGGAACATTTATCTTTTCTCCCTACCCGAACCCTCCAAAATTCAGAAACTCTCAGTGAGTATTCTTCCTTTCGTTGGCAATTGTAGTCATTTGCATAGTTCCATAAGAATCTGCTCTCCTTGGGCGCCTGGGTGGTTCAGTGGGTTAAGCTGCTGTCTTCGGCTCGGGTCATGATCTCAGGGTCCTGGGATCGAGCCCCGCATCGGGCTCTCTGCTCAGCAGGGAGCCTGCTTCCCCCTCTCTCTCTGCCTGTCTCTCTGCCTGCTTGTGATCTCTGTCTGTCAAATACATAAATAAAATCTTTAAGGAAAAAAAAAAAAGAATCTGCTCTCCTTGAGCAGAACACCATTGGAAACACTGGTTATATTACCAAGACTTTGACTGGAATGTCATATTTGAAAGAGACTTGCATAGATTCAGATCTGACCAGACAGCTTTAAAGAACTAAGTTTGACTTTATGAAGCCAATAAAGCCTCTTGGAAATGTTGACTTGATACCTTGCTTACAGAGTTCCCAGCAGCCTTATCATGTAAGTAAAGAATGTCACTTTTTGGCAGGTGCAGGAAAGTCAGGATGTTTGGGGACCTGAGGAAAAGAAGAAGTAACAAATCTATAGGTATTGCAGGTGAGTCTGATGGCAAGTATTTGGCTTGGCTTCTTCACCTTGAGAAGCTGTTAAAAGTTTAATCTAGGGGCACCTGGGTGGCTCAATGGGTTAAAGCCTCTGCCTTCGGCTCAGGTCATGATCCCAGGGTCCTGGGATTGAGCCCCACATCTGGCTCTCTGCTCAGCAGGGAGCCTGCTTCCTCCTCTCTCTCTGCCTGCCTCTCTGCCTACTTGTGATCTCTGTCTGTCAGATGAATAGATGAAGTCTTCAAAAAATAAAAAATAAGTTTAATCTAAAATTCCTTATGAAAAGTTCCAGCAAAGTAGATTTAAAGACACTTACAATCACTGTTCTTGCTACACGTATGTAAATAGTGAGGTAAAATATGTTAAAACTGAATTTGTTTTACAAACAAATTACCCTTAATTTGGCTACTTTTGACAGAAATGAGTGTGATTTTAGATAAAAATTGTTCCAGTAATACACCTTTGTAGATATTAGATTCTAGTTCTGATTAATTTCTTTGACTATTGTTTCCTATAAAACTGGGCTGGATCCTGAATTCTGGTTTTCTTGAATATCTGGCTATGACTCTCCAAACTAAAGTTTCCAATTTTCTTTCATTCTCTTGACTTGGAATCACTGAGCCCTAAAACTACCCTCTTTTCCCAAAGCCCTGAAAACTGAAGCTAGACAACTTAAGGCAAACTTCAGAGAAATTGCCATACTGGCCCATGTTTACACAATCTTTTTTATTACTATATTTATTTATTTCAGAAAGCGAGAGTCCAGAAGTGGGGGAGGGGCAGAAGGAGAGAGAGAATCTCAAGCAGACTGTGCTCCAACAAGGGTCCTGAGCTCACGACCCGAGCTGAATTCAAGTTGGTCACTTGACTGACTGAGTCACCCAGATGCCCCATGTTTACACAATCTTCATGCCTATTGTTGTATTGGCCACTGAGAAAGATCACTAGAGACATTTTAGTTCAAACTAGAAAAAATCCAGTGTATGTGTGTGGGGGGTTGCCATTGCCTGCTCCCACTCCCACTAAGGATGCTTCCAACCCAACATCTAGAAATATTCTTACTGGCAACACTCAGGACTCAGACACTGCGTTTATAATTTGCTTCAGTTATTAATCCGTGTTTTTCTTTTGTTTCCATAGAAATGTCTCATTAATTACCCGATTGCTTGCACAATACAGGCCTAATTTTGAGAGCCCCTCCCCTGCAGGACTGCCTCCTGAAATGAGACAACTGTTAAACTAATCTATTTTCAAGACTGAGACCAGTTTATACGATATGGAGAAAACTTATCACCTGTGGTCCAGAACAGAACAGTTAAGTTCCAGCTAAGAGAAAACAATGTTGATCTATATTGTGTTTCTAAGAAAAATCTTGTCAAAGGAGAGAATGTTACTCTGTAACCATACCACAAGAACTTCTGATAGAAATTTATTGCAGATATGAGACAGATTCTTCTAGATTACTCCCAGTAATGATAAATTAAGTCAGAGAACTACATTATACTGGGAACAAGCTAATTGTACTAAATACTGGACCTTTTTCTAGAATCCCCAAAGGATTAAATCAATGTTACAAGGACTAGTAAAATTTGGGTTATATATAATAATGAAATATGCTTTCCGAATATTTTGGTCATGCAAAATGTACATGGTTAGCCAAGTACAGAGTATATTTCCAACAAAGTGCAAAGTTATTTCATTCCTCAAACTCCAAAACCTCACTCCATTTTAGCAAGGAATAGCCAGAGTGGTCATTGTCCCAATTCCTTCAAAACTGAGGAAGGATCATAACTCTAGAGGTGATTGAAACCATGCCCCATGGGGTCAATGAGGTTAAAACCGTCACCAGAAGGGTCCCCAGTGACCCCGCTGCTTCTTCACAGGAATGTTAACCTTATCTTTAACCCTAACCCAACAGGAAGAGCTCCAGCCAGCCTAGACCAGTTTGAGCTCAACCACCCACTCATACCTATACAGAGGGACAATGGAGTGTCCAGTAGTCACCCCTACCTCATAATAATGCTAAAATCTCCATGCAAGGAGGAACATAAACCTCATGAACATAACATACAATACATGTATAGGCATGTTTCCTAAGTAAGCATCAGTTACCTTATATACACCTCTACATGTGATGACATAACTAACTTTCTGAGTATTCATCCTATCCCTAAATAAAAGAAAACCACTCACCCCCACCTGGGGAGTCAGCACTTTGAAGTTATTCCCCTATGATTTCCTTATTTGCTACAAATAAAATTTCTATTGTGTGACAAAAAAGAGACTAGATTGCTTGAATATCCTTATATTTATAATTTATAATGAACTCCACCACACACATATACAACAGGCTCAGATTGTCACTGATGAATTCTGCCATTTAGGAAAGAAATTTTTGTTCTACACAAACTCTTGACAAAAATTGAAGACAAAGGCATACTTACCAGCTTATTCTATGAGGCCATTGTTACTCTGATATCAAAACCAGATAAAGACATTGCAAGAAATTACAAAAAATGATAAACCAATATCTCTTGGGAGCATAGATGCAAAATTCAACACAAAATATTAACAAGTTGAATTCAGTACTATATTAACATAGTCTCCAAAAAACATATAGAACTAATAAGTGAGTTTAGCAAGATTAAAAGATACACAGTCAATAATAACAAAAACAGATCATATTTCTATATACTATTAGTATACATTTGGTAATGAAAAAATCTAAAAATAATACCATTTACAATAATAACCCTCCAAAAGTGAAATACTTAAGTATAAATCTAACAAAACATGTGTAAGTTCTGTATGCTGAAAACTATAAAATGCTCATGAAAGAATTAAAAGAAAACCTAAATACACTTAAAAATAAAAATACCATGTTCATGGATTGGATAGGTCAACATATAAAAATATAAATTCTACTCAAAATTATTTATAAATTTAATGCAATTAAATTCTTACTAAAAT
The DNA here is from genome assembly GCF_963455335.1 of Martes martes. Lineage (NCBI taxonomy): Eukaryota > Metazoa > Chordata > Mammalia > Carnivora > Mustelidae > Martes > Martes martes. The sequence goes on along the minus strand of NC_137897.1, from coordinate 121,961,018 downwards.
TGATTTTTTTTTCTGTAGAGATGGATAAGCTGATGCTAAAATTTATAAGGGAAACAAACAGAATAGCTAAAGCAATTTCTTAAAAAGATTTTATTTTTATTTGAGAGACAGAGAGCACAAGTGGGAGAAAGGGCAGAGGGAGAGAATATCAAAGCAGACACACTGAGTGCAGAGCCTGACACAGAGCTCAATGTCATGACCCATGAGATTAGGACCTGAACTAAAACCAAGAATCAGATTCTTAACTGACTGCCACCCAAGGCACTCTTAGCTAAAGCAATTTTGAAAAAGAATAATCAAGTTAGAACAATCACACTACCTTATTTTAAGAATAACTGTATAGTGGGACACCTGGGTGGCTCAGTTGGTTGAGCGGCTGCCTTCAGCTCGGGTCGTGATCCTAGGGTCCTGGGTTCGGGCCCCACATCGGGTTCCCTGCTCGGTGGGGAGCCTGTTTTTCCCTCTCCCTCTGCCTGCCGCTCTGCCTACTTGTACCCTCTATCTCTCTGTCAAATAAATGAAATCTTAAAAAAAAAAAAGAATGACTGTATAGCTATGGTAATCAAAACAACATGACAGTAGCAAAGGGATAGACATATAGATCAATGGAGCAAAATAATTATCCCAGAAATATGCCCAGAGAGAGCGGAAGATGGCAGCAGATTAGGAGGACCTTAGTCTTGCCATGTCCCATGAATACACTTAGATAATTACCAATCATCCTAAATACCCCAGAAATCAATCAGAAGTTTGGCTGAACAAACTCCACAACTAAAGGTGGAGAAGAGGTCCCACCAGGAAACTAGGAGGTGGGGAGACACAGTTTGGGAGAGAAACATATCATGGCCACTATGGTGAGGGGAGAGACCCAGTCACAGAGAAGGGCACGAAACAGATTAGCAGACAGAAGATTGCATAGGGAAAATGAATCCCCACAGCAATTGACTTGGAAAGAGAGAGAGCCTGAATTTCATGAGTTTTTGCAACGAGCAGGGCTTAAAGTCTGGAGTTTTAAAGGTCAGCAGGCTTGGCTGGGAAACAGCCCAGAGGTCACTGTGCTGCTCTTGGAGAGAAGGAAGACAAACAACCTGAGGGGCAGAGAGTGTGCAAATAGCAATCTGAAAAACACCTGGGGCACACAGTGGGGAGACTATCAGCTCTTCTTGGGTGTCCCTGAAAGGCAGCATTCACAGAGACACCTCTCCAGGAACAAAGGAGCTGGCTGGAGCCTTTTTCCTCCCAGACCCCTCAACATAAACACAGAGCAACCTGCAGGAAGCGGCATGGTGCTGACACTGACAACTTGCTTACACAAGGCCCCACACCCCTGCACACATGTTGGACTGCCCTTCTCAATCACGCTTGCCTCAGTCCCAGTGCAGCAGGCCCCTCTCCTGTAAGATTAGCACAAATCTCTGTGCACACCAGAAAGTATAACTACCAATACTTGTATTGCACAAGATAGACTTTAAAACAAAGGCTGTAACAAGAGACCAAGAAGGGTGTTATACTTGACAATCCATCAAGAAGATATACCAATTGTAAAGATTTATTCGCCCAACACAGGAGCACCCAAATATAGAAAACAACTAAAAACAAATATAAAGGAACTCATTGTTAATAATAGAATAATAGTAGGGGACTTTAACACCCCACTTACATCAATGGAGAGATCTTCCAAACAGAAGATCAACAAGGAAACAATGGCTTTGAATGACAACCTGAAACAGAAGGGTTTAACAGATATATTCAGAACATTCCATCCTAAAACAGCAGAACACACATTCTTTTCAGGTGCACACAGAATATTCTCCAGAATAGATCATGTATTAGATCACAAAACAGGCCTCAACAAATACAAAAAGAATGAAATCATACCATGCATCTTTTGTCATCAAACTAAAAGCCAATAAAAGAAAAAATCTGGAAAGACCACAAATACATGGAAGTTAAACAACATCCTACTAAAGAATGAATGATGGGGCACCTGTGTGGCTCAGTCATTAAGCGTCTGCTCAGGTCATGATCTCAAGGTCCTAGGATCGATCCCCATGTCCGGTTCCCTGCCCTGCAGAGAGCCTGTTTCTTCCTCTCCCTCTGCCTGTTGCTCTGCCTACTTGTGCTCTCTCTCTATCTCTCTTCCTGTCTAATTAATTAATTAATTAAAATGTTTTTTAAAAAGAATGAGTGGGTCAACAGGAAGTCAACGAAGAAATTTTTAAAAATACATGGAAGCAAATGAAAATGAAAAGATGACAGTCCAAAACCTTTGTGAGGCAGCAAAAGTGATCATCAGAAAGAAGTATATAGCAATACAGGCCTACTTCCAGAAGTAAGAAAAATCCCAAATAAACAACCTAACTTTACACCTAAAGGAGCTAGGAAAGATGATAAATGAAGCCTAAAACCAGCAGAAAGAAAGAAATAATAAAGATTAGAGCAGAAATAAGTGAGATAGAAACTAAAACAAAAACAAAAACAAACCAAAAAAATAGGGCAGATCAATGAAACCAGGAGCTGGTTATTTTTAAAAAATAGTAAAATTGATAAACCTCTAGCCAGACTTACCAAAAGAAGAGAAAGCACCTCCAAAAAGAGAAGAGAAAGCACCCAAATAAATAAAACCATAAATGAGAGATGAGAAATAACCAACACTACAGAAATACAACTATAAGAGAATATTATGAAAAATTACATGCCAACAAATTGGGCAACCTAGAAGAAATGGGTAAATTCCTAGAAATATATAACCTCCCAAACTGAATCAAGAAGAAATAGAAAAAAATTGAACAGACCAATCAATCAATAACCAGCAAAGAAATTGAATCAGTAATCAAAAACTTCAACAAACAAAAGTCCAGGGCCAGACAGTTTCACGGGTAAATTCTAACAAACATTTAAAGAAGAGCTAATACTCATTCCTCTCAAACTATTCCAAAAAAGTAGGGGCGCCTGGGTGGCTCAGTGGGTTAAAGCCTCTGCCTTCGGCTCAGGTCATGATCCCAGTGTCCTAGGATCGAGCCCCGCATCGCGTCGGGATCTCTGCTCAGCAGGGAGCCTGCTTCCCCCTCTCTCTCTGCCTGCCTCTCATGATCCCAGTGTCCTAGGATCGAGCCCCGCATCGCGTCGGGATCTCTGCTCAGCAGGGAGCCTGCTTCCCCCTCTCTCTCTGCCTGCCTCTCTGCCTACTTGTGATCTCTATCTGTCAAATAAATAAATAAATAAATCTTTAAAAATTTTCCAAAAAAATAGAAAAGGAAAGAAAACTTCCAAATTCATTCTATGATTCCAGAATTACCCTGATACCAAAACCAGATAATGACACCACTAAAAAGAGAACTACAGGCCAATATTCCTGATGAACATAGGTGCAAAACTCTCAATAAAATACTAGCAAACTAAATCCAATGGTACATTTTAAAAAATCGTTCATCACTATCAAGTGGGATTTATTTCTGGGCTGCAAGTGTGGTTCGATATTTGCAAATCAATCAACATGATATATCACATCAATAGAAGAAAAAAACCATATGATCCTTTAAACAGAAAAAGCATTTGACAAAATACAACATCCATTATTGATAAAAACCCTCAACAAAGTAGGTTTAGCATGAACACAACTCAACATAGTAAAGGTCACATATGAAAGACCCACAGCTAATGTCATTCTCAATGGGGAAAAACTGAGAGCTTTTCCTCTATGGTCAGGAACAAAACAGGGACGTCTCCATTCACTGCTTTTATTCAACATAACAGTGAAAGTCCCAGCCACAGCAATCAGACAAAAAAAGGAAATAAAAGGCATCCAAATTGGCAAGGAAGAAGTGAAACTTTCCCTATTTACCGATGACTTTATGCTCTCTGTGGAAATCCCAAAAGACTCCACCAAGAAATTGCTAGAACTGATACACAAATTCAGTAAAGTTGCAGGATACAAACCCAATGTACAGGAATCTGTTGCATTTCTATACACCAGTCATAAAGCAGAGGAAAGAGAAATTCAGGAATCAATCCCATTTACAATTGGACCAAAAACAGTAAGTTACCCAGGAATAACCATAGTCAAAGAGGTGAGAGACCTATATCCTGAAAACTATGAAAGACTGAAGAAAGAAACTGAAGACATCACAAAGAATTAGAAAGACATTCCATGCTCATGGATTGGAAGAAAAAGTATTATTAAAATGTCTATACTACTCAAAGCAGGTTTAATGCAGTCCCTATCAAAATACCACTAGCATTTTTCACAAAGCTAGAACAAACCATCCTAAAATTTGTATGGAACCAGAAAAGACCCCAAATAGCCAAAGGAATCTTGAAAAGGAAAAGAAAAGCTGGAGGCAAAACAATTCTTGCCTTCAACCTATATTACAAAGCTACAATCATCAAAACTGTGGTACTGGCACAAAATAGACACAGAAATCAATGGAACAGACTAGAAAACCCAAAAATGAACCCAAAATTATATGGCCAATTAATTTTCAACAAAACAGGAAAGAATATCCAATGGGAAAAAGTCTCTTCAACAAATGGTGTTGGGAAAATAGGACAGCAACATGCAAGAGAATGAAACTGGACCACTTTGTTACACCATACAAAAAAAAATTCAAAATGGATTAAAGACCAAACATGAAACTCAAAACCATAAAAATCCTGAAGGAGAACACAGGCAGTAACCTCTTTGACATGGGCTACAGCACTTCTTTCTAGATATGTCTCCTAAGGCAAAAGAAGAAAAATAAAAATAAACTGTTGAGACTACATCAAAATAAAAAGCTTCTGCACAGTCAATGAAATAATCAGCATAGCTAAAAGGCAACCTAAGGAATGGGAGAAGATATTTGCAAATCACATATATGATAAAGGCTTATGTATAATATTATAATAATAATAATTAGTAGTAGTAGTAGTAGTAGTATAATATAATAATAATATAATAATATAATAATGTATAAAGAACTTATAAAACTCAACACCCCCAAAATGAATAACCCAAATTTAAAAAATGGAAAGTCATGATTAGCTGTATTTCCAAAGAAGACATACAGATGACCTACAGGTACATGAAAAGATCATCATTTTTCATCAGGAAAATACAGATGGCCTACAGGTACATGAAAAGATCATCATTTTTCATCAGGAAAATGCAAATCAAAAGTACAATAAGATATCACCTCACACCCTTCAGAATAGCTAAAATCAACAACACAAGAAAAAAACAGGTGTTTGCAAGGATGTGGAGAAAGAAGAAAAATTGTGTATTGTTGGTGGGAATGCAAACTGGAGCATGCACTATGGAAAACAGTATGGAGGTTCCTCAAAATGTTAAAAACAGAATTACCTTATCATCCAGTAATCACACCACTGGGTATTTACCCAAAAATACAAGAACACTAATTCAAAGGTATACATGCACCCTTATGTTTATAGCCACATTATTTACAATAGCCAAGATATGACAGTAGACCAAGTGTCCATCAATAGATGAATGGACAAAGAAGACATGGTATATATACACATGTATATTATTCCACCTTAAAAAATAATGAAATCTTGCCATTTGTAACAACATCGATGGAGCTAGAGAGTATTATGCTAAGCGAAATAAGTCATTCAGAGAAAGACAAATACCATATGATTTCACTCATATGTGGAATTAAAGAAACAAAACAAAGGGTCAAAGGGAGAAAAAAAAGAGAGAAAGGCAAACTACGAAACAGACTCTTATTTATGGAGGACACACTGATAGTTACCGGAGGGGAGGTGGTTGGGGGGATGGGAGAAATTGGTAATGGGAATTGAGGAGTGCACTTGCTGTGATGAGCACAGGGTGATATATGGAAGTGTTAAATCACTCTATTATACTCCTGAAACTAGCATAACACTGTATGTTAACTAACCAAAATAAAAATAAAAAAATTAAATAAAAAAGTGTAAAATTTAAAAAAAGAAGAAATATGCGAACACAAATGTGGCCAAGTGATTTTTGGCCAAAGTGCAAAAGCAATTCAATTTAGTAAAGATTTTCAGCAAATTGTGTTGCAACGATTGAACATCAGTATGCAAACAAAATAAAACAAAAACATCCTCAACCTTAACCTTACACCTTATACAAAAATTGTCTCAAAGTGGACTGTAGATGTTAATGTACAATGTACATTTATGTACAGATCCATATTCATATATAATACCATTTGAATTTTATTTATTTATTTATTTATTTGGTTGTGGTATTTGTTTTTTTATTGAGGTATAATTTACATAGAATGCAAGTGCTTATTCTTACATTTTGAAATATGCACCACAAACAAAATATAATACAGTTTCATCATTCTCCCAAATTCACTTATGTCCCTTTTGTCATTATCCTTAATCCGCATACTCAGTCCCTGGTGTACAAAATCCTTCACTGAATTGTTTCCCATCCCTATAGTCTGCCACTTTCAGAATGTCATATAAACAGAATCAGACACTATGTAACTCTTGAGTCAGCTAAGCAAATTATTTTTACTTAGCATAATGCATTTGAGATTCCTCCATGTTTCTGTGTTATCAGAAGTGTATTCCTTTGAATGGCTAAGTAGTATTCCATTGAGGGATGTACAGCAGGAGGTCATGTAGCTTGTTTCCAATTTTGGCAATTAGACAAAACTGCTATAAACATTTAGTTTATTCTTACTGTATTCTTAAATCCCAATTAAGAGTGAGGATGAACTCATGGAAATGTGAATGGCTGTAAAAAATCACTCTTATCAAAACATTACAACATAGTTTTTTTGGAGATATTTTCCTGACAAAGCAATATATCACCTATCATCAAGATATAGGTAAGTATTTCTTGTCTGATATCTTTGTCCGTTTGAATTTTTAAAAGCAGCACAAAGATAGTTGTATATGTCCATATATACTTACAAATAAGTTAAATACTTCTGAAAAGATACACTTGAAGCCAATAAGTTTATCCCAGTTAGGGGGAGAGGCAACAGAGGATTTTATTTTATATTTTTTTTGCCTTTCTGGTATATTTCCTTTAAAAAAATCAACACATACATCCTTTACTTTTATAACAAAAAATAAATTTTAATAAATATTGGTAATACCAAGCACTGACAAGTATATGGGCAAATGGGACTCTCGTGCATTATTAGAATGAAAAAAAGAACTGTGACATTCACTCCAGAAAATGGTTTGGAAGTTTCCTGTAAATTCATAGACTTACCATAAGACCTAGCAATCTTACTCCTGAGTCTCTGCCCCAGAGAAAAGAAAACTTACATCTAAGCAACAATGTGTATATCAGCTATATTTATAATTGTCCAAAATGGGAAAGAATCTAAATGTCATTCCATGGGCAAATACTGAACAAACTGTAGTACACTCATACAATAGAATACTACTCAGACTAAAAAGAACTATTGTTATACAGAAAAACTTGGATGACTCTTGAAGAAAGACACGATGCTGCATGAAAGAAGCCACTCTTAAAGGACTACATATTGCATTATTTCATTTATATTGCACTCTGAAAAAGGCAAGACTATAAAGGATAAAGAACAGACTGTCAGGGTTTATGGGTAGAAGGAGAGATGACTATAAAGTGGTAGAATGAGGTAGCTATTTTTGGTAGCTGTTCTGTGCCCAGATTGTGAGGGTGGTTACATGTATCAATATGTATGCTAAAAGTCATAGAACTTTACATCAAAATAGAAAAATGTACACTTTTGTATGATAATTTACAAATAGTATTTAACATATTTTGGTAGCCTAGTAATTGTTTTAAATGTTAAATGTTAGGAAGTCCACTGCTTTTTTTTTAAGATTTTATTTATTTATTTGACAGACAGAGATCACAACCAGGCAAAGAGGCAGGCAGAGATAGAGGGGGAAGCAGGCTCCTTGCTGAGCAGAGAGCCAGGTGCGGGGCTCGATCCCAGGACCCTGGGATCATGACCCGAGCCAAAGGCAGAGGCTTTAACCCACTGAGCCACCCAGGTGCCCCAGTCCACTGCTTTTTATTCTACCAGAAATGAAATCTCAAATGTTTCCAGACGCCAAATAGGTAAAATATATTTATGAAATTGAAGTTGTTCGGGCATTAAAAAAATAGGGAATTATATGGGCTGTGTTTGCAGTATAGAGTGTGTGCACTTATGTTTCTGAATTATTTCCCTTAGAATAATACTCTGTAAATCTAGCCACATCATTGTAAATAGCAAGATTTCATTCTTTTTTTACGGCTAAATAATCTTCCATTGTATACATACACCACACCCTCTTTATCCACTCATCTACTGATGGATACTTGGGCTGCTTCCATATTTGGGCTATTGTAAATAATGCTGCTATAAACATAGGGGGTACATGTATCCCAAGATATGTCTCCCAAGGTAAGAGAAACAAAAGTAAAAATAAACTATTGGGACTTCAAGATAAAAAGCTTCTGCACAGTGAAGGAAACAATCAACAAAACTAGAAGGCAACCTACAGAATGGGAGAAGATATCTGCAAATGACTAGTATTTGCAAAAGGCTAGTATCCAAAATATATAAAGACCTTATAAAACTCAACACCCCAAAGCCAAATAACTCAATTTAAAAATGGGCCGAAGACTTGAACAGACATTTCTCCAAAGAGGACATCCAGATGGCAAATAGACACATGAAAAGATGCTCATCATCACTTACCTTCAGGGAAATGCAAATCAAAGCTACAATGACATATCCCTTCACACCTATCAGAATGGTTAACGTCAACAAAACAAGAAACAGCAGATGTTGATGAGGATGCGGAGAAAGGGAACCCTCTTAGACTGTTGGTGGGAATGCAAACTGGTGCAGCCACTCTGGAAAACAGTATGGGGGTTCCTCAAAAAAAGTTGAAAATAGAGCTATCCTATGACCCAGCAATCGCACTACTGGGTATTTACCCAAAAACTACAAAATCATTATATAAAATTTCTAAAAAGGATCTCGGAACACTGAAACATTTTTTAAAAATAAAAAAATAAATTTCTAAAAAGGGATACTTTCAACTATTTCAGCTGTCATGGTAGCTTTGTTCACAGTATACTTTGACATGGAATTTTAAATTCCCATTCCCATTATAGCTTATACCACACAGTTTCCTATTTTACTGTATTTATTTTGATGAGTAATAAAGACTACCATTACCAAATACCTGCTATGTTAAGCAACAATATTATGTGGTAAGTTTTTATTGTTATCATTATTCTAATTTTCCAAATGGGGAACCAAGGCTTATAGAGGTTAAATAATTTTCCCAAGGCCACTCAGCAAATGACAAGGACAGGATTCTAACCCAAATTTGTCTATCAGAGGGTCTGGTGTTTTTGTTTGTTTTTACTACACCATTATTACCTCCAGTCATTAGCAACTGTATTGTCATTGACCACATGTGACTAGATCTTCATAATTTCTGAGGTACTGTCACATATTATCTCATGGAATCCTATTTCAATGGTCTGGGAATCCGAAACTTGGAGAGAAGTCCCTTACCAAGGTCACAGAGTAAGCTGGTGGAAACCAATTCTTCTGACTCTCTGTTGTCTTTTAAGTACTCTTGGGCAGTAATCTCATCTCTTCTTCATGTTTTCCATAGCATTTAGTACAGAGTTGAGCATGAAGTAGCTGCTTAATGGGTTTCTTGGTTTTATAACTTAACAAAATGCGCAGGTTTTCATAAATACAGCTTCCTGACAACCTGAGTGATAATATCTATTCCTTTAGTTTCTCAGAAAACAGAAATTTTCCTGAATTAATCTCTTAGTAGTTACATGGCAACCCTTAATTCTCATTTTCAGATCTTTAACACCTTAACACTCTCTACAGTCTTCCAAGCAAGATCATCTTATCTTACTTCATGATCCCTTTTTCTAGTCTTCAACTTAAATACCAGTTCAGAGAAATAGCAAAAAAAAACCTTTTCTACATACCTAAGAACTACCACCACTGTACTTTCTTAAAATATTCTTATGTTCAAATACACAGTGAATTAAAGATGGTTCTTGTCTCAACCATTAACATTTCCTGTAGGGATTTTCTCTTAGTCTGTTGATGCTAACACAGACATTGTTGCTACCAATCAAGTGACATTATGCAGTTTTTTTGTGGGGAAGGATTCAATCTTGGGTGAAAGGGTATAGTGACAATGAGTCAGGAGCTTAAAAATGGCCCACCCTGCTGCCAGCATTGCTACAGAATCTCTTGGTGGAAAGCCCAGATCTCTTCCAGTAAACTGCTCAAAATGTTTGACTCAATTTTTTATTTGGTTGCCAATTTATTAAGTGGTTAACCTTGGACTGCATCTACCCAGCATTTAATTAAATAAAGCCAGTTTGAAATACCTTTAGAAACCTTACTAATTTCAATACACCAAGCTGGCACATTCATAAGCATCTAGCAATTGGTGAAATACTAAATCATCTTCACTAAGATGCTGTTGTTGCCAGCAGAGCATTAATCAACTGAAGAGCTAATTGTTAAGCTGAAAGAGTAAAAGCAATCCATCTCTCTCTCCCCACAATTTGGGAGAAGGAGCAAAGTGAGAATTACAGCTTCATGGAATTTCAGAGCTAGAAGGGTCCTCAGAGATTATTTAATTTATCATCCTTATTGTAAAATGGGGAAAGTGAGTCAGAACAGTGAGTTAGTAGCAAAGTCAGGATTAGATCCCATGGCTCTAACGCATAAGTATTCTTCATTTCCAGAATGCTTTTATTATGGAAAATGATCCTAACTTATTACTCACCCACTCTATCCCTCCATAGAGAATACTGGGAGAAGAGTGGAATGATACTAAACAGTACCTGTGCATCTCATAGGAAATCCCTGGCCCACTTTGTTGTTTTATTCTGTATCCTATTGGTGCAGAAACTCAGGACATAAGTTTTGAAGGTCTAATTCTAAAGTCATTGCTTTCTATTAAATGAAAAGTAATCATTTTCCTCATCACCTTTATACCTCATTACCTACTATAGGTGCATCCCTGACATCTAGAGTATCAGGCCCTAGTGGTACCTATAGCCACTGGATTACAAACAATGGTTTAGACAAAAAGCATTTATCTTTGGCATTGAACTTCAGGACATGCATTTGCGGAAGCACTAAGCCTCATTAATATGCTAAGCCAAACAGAATGACAATTTCCATTCTCTGAGTCCACCAGTTGAATGCATGGCTCTGCATGTGGTAACATCAGCAGAAAAATAAAAGTCAACTCTGCGCATGCTGCTGTGAAACCAACTCACTCACAACATGCCAACAATCTATGAAAGAAAAAGAGAAAAGGAGATAAAAGAGAGAACGGAGATTGGATTCAAAGTAACCCCGGGCCAAACAACAGTAAGTATGTAAGTGATGCTCAAACTGGAGTGTTTATAAAAACCAAACGAGAAAATTACTAAAAATAGTCTGAATGTAGATAGAGGTAGCAGTCGTCTCCAGACCTGGCTATGTGTGTGGTAGTTACACAACTATACAATTATCAAAATCCATCTGACGGGTGCCTGGGTGGCTCAGTGGGTTAAGCTTCTGCCTTCAGCTCATGTCATGGTCTCAGGGTCCTGGGATCAAGCCCTGAATCTGGCTCTCTGCTCAGCAGGAAGCCTGCTTCTCCCCCTCTCTCTGCCTGCTTCTCTGCCTACTTGTGATCTCTCTCTGTGTCAAATAAATAAATAAAATCTTCGAAAAAAAATCCATCTGACTGTACATTTAAAATGGGTGGATTTTATTGTATGCAAATAATAACTTTATAAAAATGTTAAGCTATTAGGTCATTTAGTGAAGGGGAAAAGATCTTGTCCCCAAATCTATGTGGCTACAAAAGTAAACTCAATGAAATCTTATTATAACAAGCAAATGATAAAGATGTTAATATTGACTTGAGGAAACACTAGGGACAAATATATTTAAAAGAGAAGAACCAATGAGCTCCTTTCAAAATTAGATAATTTATTCTTCCAGAAGCTAACTGGAACCACAATTCGTTATTACTTTTTTTCTGTAGGTATGAGAAATGAGGCTAAAACTTAACACATTGGTCGATGACTATACAGATCACATCGAGAAGGATCTCGATCCTTCTATGTTAATTTATGTTAATTTTCTCGTTTTATGTTAATGAGCCTAGACATGCTCATTAACATAAGGCAAGTACTAAGTAGCAGATTCAATGCATATGACACAAGAAATTTCAGTCAGGTAGTTGAACAGAGCTGATATGGGGAAAGTATTAACAAACTAAAGAAATTAGCCCAGGTAAATGGCCAATTTCTTGGGGGAGTTTGTCAGCAGGAGGATGAGAACCATAAGATTGAAGTTTAAAGTTATGATAGTATTACTATAGAGGAGAGGTATATGGATATCAGAAATATTTCAATATAAAAGTACAATCATGGGTTGGGAACAAGACAGGGACTGTCAAGGGATCTGTAATTCAAGTTGATAGCTTGGTCATGTAAGAAGCTGAAATGAGGAGCTGTTAAAAGGATCTATTGAGATTTTATTTTGATCGGAAATCCCAGGACTATATGAATCCTGACCTATCCAAACTATCCCTCCTTTCAATGAAGTCCCTGAGGTAGATATGGGCACAAAGAAAACAAACGAAAATGCTTTATTGTTAGCTGAGAACTTGGAACCAAATATTAAATATTAATAAGAACTCTAGTAGACTGGTGTGAGTCACATAGAAAAACCTCTCTCTCTTTCTCCCTTCTCCCTCACTCCCTCTCTCTTTTAGCCTAAAGGCTTAAGTGGCTTCCTTCCAAGCCCAAACCAGAACCTCTGATGTTACCTTCCAATAACATGAAAGGCTGCATCTCCCAATGCCACTGAAATGGAATCAAGGAAGAAGAACATTGCTCAGTACCTAACACTATGCTGACATAGACTGTTTTCCCTAGACCCACACACTATGTTTGAAAAAAAAAAAAAAAAAGGACAGAAAGAAAAAAGCAAGCTATGGTTTCTCCTAGGAGGTACAGGCTGCCAGTCATCTTATCATTAAAAACACCTATATACCTGTCTCTTACTCTTTAACCATCTGCAATCTAAGATACTGCTAATTAAGACTTTTTTATAGCTAAATTCAAAGAACACTGTTCAGTCCTCATCTCATTTGACTTCTCCACGCAGCATTTGACTTAGTGAAACACATTCTTCCACCTTCCATGACACCACACTCTTCTTGCTTTCTTCCCACCTCTCTGAATTCCCTCTCTCAATACTATTTGGAAATTTTAACCCCTCTACCCATCCTAAATGTTGAGAGTCTCTCAAAGCTTGGGCTTTAATTCTCTTATCTTCTCATTCTACATTTCAACTTCACTTGATTTCATTTGCTCCCATGCCTTCAATTGGCAACTATATGCTGAGGACTTCCAATCTTATATCTTCAGATCAGCCTTTTTTTAAAAAAGATTTTATTTATTTATTTTACAGACAGAGATCACAAGTAGGCAGAGAGGCAGGCAGAGAGAGAGAGAGGAGGAAGCAGGCTCCCTGCTGAGCAGAGAGCCTGATGCAGGTCTCGATCCCAGGACCCCAAGATCATGACCTGAGCAGAAGGCAGAGGCTTTAACCCACTGAGCCACCCAGGTACCCTGATTAGACTTTTTATCTAAGCTCTTATCTACACACTCAATCTGTGTGAGACATCACTTAAGTATTTACTCACTGGAATTTCCTGGTTTGAACCATCATTATTACTTGCCTTGGAGTTGTTATTGGAGGGAAAGTGAGCAGTGGGTTTCCCTGCTCCCATTATTATCCCCTTGTAATCTATCTTTCATATAACAACTAGCTTTAAGGGGTGCCTGGGTGGCTCAGTGGGCTAAGCCTCTGCCTTTGGCTCAGGTTGTGATCTTGGGGTCCTGGAATTGAGCCCCACATCAGGGTCCCTGCTCAGTGGGGAGCCTGCTTCCCTTTCTCTCTCTGCCTGCCTCTCTGCCTACTTGTGATCTCTCTCTCTCTCTCTCTCTCTCTGTCAAATAGATAAATAAAATCTTTAGAAAAAAAAAAACTAGCTTCAAAATACAAAATTAGATCATTCTTGTCCACCACCTTAAACATCCCAGTGACTTCCCAATTAGCCAAGAATAAAAATTGAAGTTCTTACCATGGCCCATAGAGTTCCTGTATAATCTTTTCCTTCTCAAACTTTCCAACTTAATCCCATACAATTCTGGCCCCTTGTTCACATGGCCTTAGCTGCACCAACTTCATTTCCATTATGAATAAAAACACCCACTTCTTTTCTGCCTCAAGGTTTTCACTCATACCGTTTTCTTTGTTTGAAATACAACCTGTGTAAACTCTGTCCCCCAACTATCTGTACCTAGAACAGTGTGTGGAAAAAAGTAGCATATATCTCAGATATTTCTTTATATTAATAACAATATTTTAACCCATCTTTTTTATTCTTTTCAATTTCCTAATTTTTAATTCTACAATAATATTGTTTTGATCTTTGATTTGATTCCTGAGTTCTACCCTCTACCTTTTCATCTTATTCTGTTGTTTTTTCATTTGTCTTTCAGTCCTTATTTTATTGGATTCATGCAGTGTATTTATTAGGGTATATTCAAAACTGCTTTAACAAAGAGACCCCAAATATAGGAGCTCAAATAAGATAAAATTTTATTCTATTTCACATTATACTCCAGAGCTAAGGTGGTAAGGGGCTGGTAGGACAAATTGTGTAGTTTCAATGTCTGTGTCTAAGCAGGCTTCTCCAGTTACCATTTTCATATCTATAGCAGTAAGAAGGGGAAAGGGAAAGGGGAGCATACTCATTCCTTTTAAGAGGAGGATCTGAAAGTGAAGCGTATTACTTTTTCCCAAATCCTGTTGGCCAGAACTTAATTATATGGACACATCTAGGTGTAACAAAGGCTGAGCAATGTAATTTTCTAACTGTTCGATCATATGTCCAGGCAAAACACAGAAATTTTATTACTTGAGAAAGATAAGGAGGTGACTTTCAGTATTTGTTATATATTTTCCTCCAGATTCATTTCTCTTGACTACTTTTTCCCTAGTGTGTTTGAATATTGGCCATGGTATTTCTTTTCACCTTGTTTATATGTTAACAACGGTGATCTTACCTATTCTAGAACTCCTTTTTTGCATTAATAAAATGTTGGCAACTTAAAGTTCTTTCTACCTATATATTGTGCTCTAAGTTTGCATTTTTCAAACTTTAACTTACATAAGGGTCACTAGGAGGCCTTGTTAAAATACAAATTCCTAGGTCTTCTCTCAAGATTCTGACTCAGTAGTTCTGAGGAGGGGCCCATGAATTTTCATTTCTAAGTTTGGGGACAGCTGAATACAAATAGGAAGTTCAGTTAAGATTTGTGCACAGCCTTAGTTAGAGTACCTGGGTTCTTCTGAAATTTGTTTAATTGTTGGTATGAGACTTTATTCTACCTGATCAGGAGTATAACTCATTCCTGATTATATATTTCTAAGCCACAAATTGTTTTTATAATTTGACATGAAGTTCTGAAAAAGAGCAAGCTCTGTTTGTTTTTCCTACTTGACAAGGATTTCTACTATCAGGAATTTTCCCTTGATTTTTTTCCCCCAGGCTTCTTACTCATACCTTTCTCTCCAAGATATTACTGATTCACATTTTATCCACAGTTTCCTTATTTCATTTATAGCTATATGAAATTAACTTGTGATTATTTATTCACAATAGAATGTAGGTTTCATGAGGGTAGGGACTGTATATGCCTAACTCACCTAGAACAGTGTTTGGCACAGAATACTTACTCAATATTTTTGAATGAATGAACAGATAAATAAACAAAGAATAGCTTTGGTTAAGAAATAGCTTAACCTCTTCTAAAGAAGAGTATGCCTCAAACTACCCTTTATTTTTTCAGGGTCGTGGGGGGAAAGTTTACAAAAGAAGTAGCAGGAGAAAAGGCCAAAGTTTCTGAGTATACCTAGCTGAAAGTACACTTATCGTTTCAAACAAAAATGAGGGAGAAATAAGGAAGGAGAAGAAAAATATGTTATCTCTCCACACTCGTGAACTGCCATTTAAAACCCATCCTCTAGAAAGATGGATATCTGAACAAAGCTCACTTGTCCTCTACTAACTCTGAATTATCTGCCTCACCTGGATCAAATGGCACCTATCGCCTAGAGTCAAATGAAGTTTTTGATACTGTGATAATTATAATAAAAAGAATTGGTGCTGGGCTTTTTACACTGTGAACTAAACAAGCACCTAAGGATCAATATCAAAAAGCTCTATGGTATGGGTCTATATTGATGTATAGATGCAGGAGGCCAAATATGTGAATAATTTCAGCTCCAGAAGGAGAAAAAAACATACGGAAAGTAACCAAATTAATCAAACAATAGGGGAACAATCCCTGAAGTGAAAAAACAAAGTCTACATATGAAGTATAGTAGTTAATGCAAGCAGATAATAATAGACTATCTAGAAATGGGTAACATAAATGTTAAATAATGACTTTTGAAACAGAACTTCCATATTTCTATGTCTAGAACTAAAAGTACTACCTCATCTATGAAAAATAAGAGTTTATGAATAAAAAAGGAGTGCAACCAGAGAAGTAAACACATTCTAAAGATCTCATTAGGAAAAGTATGAATTTAGTAGAGGGAAAAAAGTGAAAGTATTCTAAATAAATAAGAAAATATTCTAAATAAAAATATTGGAGCAGAAGAAACCCTAATAGGGAAGAAATCATGTTTTCAAATAATAGTGGAGGCTTATGTGCTTGAAAGTTGAGGTAACTATTAATGAAATTATAAAGCATATTAGAGGTCACAAATTAACAAAGGAAAGACTGAATTAATATATTGATCAAATTAGCAAGCATGGGCAAAACAATGTAAAATAAATAATATGTTTATTAAATAACATGTAAGAAATTAAATAAAGTGTATCAAACATTATACAAAATGTGGATAATCTCAATTATTTCTTTAAAAGACAGAGGCCATAAAACTGAGTAAAAAAAATCATCTAAGCGTGTGTTGTTTGCAAGAAAGGAATGAAATGAAAAGAGATCAAAAAATAAGAGGCTGTGCATAGTCATTCATTCCACACATAATTTATGGAATGCTTACTATGGACAAGGCACTATTCCAATTCCTGGGGCTGCAGCACAAAATAAAACAAAATTTCTGTTTTCAGTGAGCTTACAGTTTTGTAGTAGATATAGGCAATAAATGAATAAAGATATATTAAGTGGTGGTAAGTGCTAAGAAGAAAACTAGAGAGGCATCAAGGAACAGAATAAGAGTGAGAGTGTGAGGTAAAACCTCACCGACAAGGCAATTTTCATAGAAACCTGAATGAAGAGCTCAGGCAAAACATGAAAGTACTGGATAGAAGAATATATTCCAAGCAGTGCCCACATCAAATGCAAAGGACCCGAGGCCAAAACATTCTTGGGATTTGTGAAGGACAACAAGGAAGTCAATACGGCTAGACTAGAATACAGGACCAGAACAAGGGTTAGGCCCTCATAGGACCCTAAGAATGAATGCTCCCTTAAATTTTGTGTAGTGTGTTCCTCTTTTGCCTCACTGTAGTCCTGGCCATGCTAAGGTGGAATGAGCAAGGAAAGAAAATGATCTGGGAAGCTGTTATAGATTTTGAGAAGAGTTACAACATTATCTCACTTATCATTTAACAGAACCACTCTGGTTTTTCTGAGGGGATAGAATGTAGGAAGTACAGTAACAGAAGCAAGAAAACCTGTTAGGAGGCTATGAAGGTCATATAGGTGAGAGATAATGTGAGCTTTGATGGGGTAGTGGAGTGGAGGTCATAAAAGGGGGTTAGAGAAACAAAAGACTCAAGGATGGACATAACAACTAGAATAATGGAGTAGTCACTTACGTAAATGGACAGTGGTATAGAAAAAGGTTTGGAAAGAAAGGATAGGAAGACTTTAGGAATGAAGACTTTAGGGTTTTTTGGTTTTTTGGTTTTGTTTTGGTTTTTTGCACCAAACACCTTTGCATTTTTTTAAGCAAATGACAAAGATCCAGTGTACCAGCTTCACTTTTTTAAACCTAAGTTTAATGTTACATATTTAAACAGTTTTAAAACTTACTAAATTGTCAGCCTTCACAACCGGAAAAGTATCCTCAATTTATGTTAAATGAAAAATCTATTACCATTAATGTGTTAATATCTCTCGCTATTAAATACTGACAAAAATTGAAATTCTTTTTGTGGAAGATTCATCCTACCAATGTTAACTTCACAAAAGATTGACTCTACTTACTCACATTTGAAACACGATGGAAAAGCAGGCCCATCCTGGGTTAGTGTAACACGGCCACCTTGGGTTATATTTAATAAAAAAAGCAAGGTACATACAGAGATTTACAACACTTTTAAAGACAAAAACAAAAACAAACAAACAAAAAACCCAACAAAAACAAAAAAAACAAAATCTCCCCAAACAATGGTCCTATTATGCGGCCCCAACAATAAACTCAAAGTCTATGACAAATAGGGCTCCAATGTGTATAAATACTCTAGGTTAGGTACAGTTATGATGAAAGTTGAGTTCGTTTGAAATCATCCAAAAAAAAAAAAATGTTCCTGTTAATCCTCAGTGGTGCTGGTTACAGGTAACATTTCTGTTACAAGTGTGCATTGACTTTTTTTTAAAGATTTTTATTTATTTGACAGAGAGAGATCACAAGTAGGCAGAGAGGCAGGCAGAGAGAGAGGAGGAAGCAGGCTCCCCGCTGAGCACAGAGCCCAATGCGGGGCTCGATCCCAGAACCCTGGGATCACGACCTGAGCTGAAGGCAGAGGCTTTAACCCACTGAGCCACCCAGGCGCCCCCACCCCCGCCTTTTTTTAAAAGATTTTATTTATGCATTGACTTTTTTAATTAAGTTCAATTAGCAAACATATAATACATCTTTAGTTTTTGATGTAGTGTTCAATGATTCATTAGTTACATATAACAGCCAGTGCTCTTCACCACAGGTGCCCTCCATAATACCCAACACCCATCCTCCCACCCCCTCCCTTCCATAACCCTTAGACATGTGTGCATTGAGTTTCTTGTTATCCAAGTGTAGCAGCTGCTCCTTACCATTTACCATTAAGGGCTTAGCTGTTTTCTTCAACTTCAATAATTCTCTTTGTAGTGATTTTTCTGCCATTAACCATTTAGTGATATACATTTGAAGTTGCCCATCCCACCACCACCAAATGCCGTGGAAAAGAATGAAGTGAGGTCATGACCTGGTGACCAGAAGGAAGTAAATTCTGTATCAAAAGAAGAAAACCCTCTCCAGAAGACAGAAATCCACTGAAGGCAGAGAAAAATAACCCTGGTCCCTGGCTCCTGCTTCCACCGGGGAACTCTTCGACTCCCACAAAAGTCCTCAAATGGGTCTTTGAAGAAGGCTACTGAAAAGAGACCCCTTCCACCAAAAAATTCCCTGAAGATGTCATCTAAGTTACAGAATGTGAAGCCAAGCTCAGATTGTCAAAATGAGCTCCCACCTTCACCTTTATCATTTAATCCTTCTTTTTTTAAAGATTTTATTTATTTATTTGACAAACAGAGATCACAAGTAGGCAGAGAGAGGAGGAAGCAGGCTCCCTGCTACGCAGAGAGCCTGATGCAGGGCTCAATCCCAGGACCCTAGGGTCATGACTTGAGCCAAAGGCAGAGGCTTAACCCACTGAGCCACCCAGGTGCCCCTCATTTAATCCTTCTTTGCTGTATTTGTGTTAGATGTCCCATTTTTTAGCATCTCATAACACTTCATATGCCTCAGCCACTTGTTTGAATTTTCCCTTTGCTGCTTCTTTATTCTCAGGGTTTTTATCTGTTGGAGTGACTCCAAGGACAGGCAGCCAGCAGGACTGGTGGAAGCTCCTCACACACTTTCCTTCCTCTCCTCAAGACTTTAGTTTTAAATATGTGAAACTTCAGATGTCTGTTAAACATTCAAGTGAATATGCAAGTTGACTATATACATCTGGATTTGAGAGAAGTCCAGGCTGGAGAAATAAATTTTGGAGATGTGTCAAGATAGAAATATTGTATAAAATAATAAGACTGGATAACATTACCTAAGATATGAGTATAGAAAAAAGAAAATGTCTGAGATCCAAACTCAAACCTTGATACTTGAAATTATCTTCCTACCATTAACAATGAAAAAGCTGGACAAATATATATGCAATGACAGTTTTCAGACTTTGGAAAACAAAAGCAAAGGATTGTGATCTCTAAAACAAGGAAAACAAATAAAGTGGGCATTATTAATTATTATTATTATTAATTATTTTGTGCTTGGAGACACCTTCTGGACATTAGTGCTGGGAGAATACCAAACAGAACACATCAGTCTGAGTCGACAGGACAGAGAATTGAGTTTGAGGATGATTGGGAGGTGCTAGACCTTTGGGGATTGAAAACTGAGGAGGGGAGAATTAGTCAGGAAAATCCCCCCAGAAATGTACCTAGGGGCCTTCATAAGTCTTTGGTTAAACATCAATCCACGCATGTATATGATGAAACCCCAACACATATCTCAAATAACAACTACCCAGAGCTCACACAGAACTGAGAGCTATGTGAGTTCTGACCAACCAGAGTAAAAATACCTCTGATAAATGTTGGACATTTGGTAGAAACCCCTAAAAAGAGTCATACCTTACTAAATTAGCCATAAAGAAAAGGCTATATAGACTTTCTCTAGCAGAATGTAAAAAAATAAATCTCAAGAAATCACCTTGATACAAGTTTATCAAATTTTAACACTCTTTAAAAAAGACAACAAAGTCCATTGTTCAAAAATGTTAATTCTCATAGTCTAATAACCAATGAAAAATTATCAGGCATGCAAATGTTACTCCCACCAGGAGGAAAATTGTAGAATAGAAATAATCACAGAAATGTTAGAGATAATGTAATCAGTAGCCAAATACCTTAAACAAGTATGATAAATATTGTAATATGCTCACTAATTTAAAGAAAAACATGCATACATGGAGCCTGAGTGGCTCAGTTGGTTAAGTGTCTGCCTTCGGCTCCAGTCATGATCCTTCTGCCCCTCCTCCCTTTCGTTCTCTAAATCTGTTTCTTTCTTTCTCTCTCTCTCAAATAAATAAAAATCTAAAAAAAAAAAGAAAAACATAGATGAAAATCAAATATATTATGTCAAGTTAAAGAAGCCAGACTTAAAATTCTACATGCGGTATGATTCTGTTTATAAGACATTCATGAAACTCTTAACTATAGAGACAGAAATCAAACCAGTGGTTGCCAGAGTCTGGGGTTGCAGACCAGAGTTATCTACAAAGGATTTGCATGAAGGAATTTTAGGGGTATCCTGATTATGGTGGTGGTTATGCAGTTCAGTATCCTGATTATGTGGTGGTTATACAGTTTGGTGCATTTGTCAAAACTCAAAGAATTGTACATCAAAAAGTCTAAATTGTAGCTTTATAGATTAAAAATAAATTTTGACTGTTTAGAAATAATAATAATGTATTTTGGAATTATAGTCTATGAAAACAATAATGTTAATTTTAGAGGAGGATGATGGAAGTTTGTTGCTGTAAAGTTCCTACCCTGAACCTGAAAGTGTAATGTATTTGAAGGCAGACTGATAAGTCAAAGATGTATATTGTCAACCTTAGGGTAAATGGTTAAAAAAAATTAAGCTAATAAACCAATGAAGGAAATAAACTGCAAAACAATTTTAAAAAACCCTCTCAACACAAAAGAAGGGGGAAAAAGACAAAAAAAGATAAATAATTGATAGAACAAATTGAAAACAAAGAGTGAAAAAGTAGAATTACATCAACCACGTTATTATATTACATGCAAATGTCCTGAAAATTATAATTTAAAAAATTGTTACAGTAAAATACCATTATATATGCCTATATGAGAAACTATATGAGCCTACAAGAAAACAACCTTAAATATAAAGCCATAGGTTAAAAGAATGGAGAAAAATATGCCATGCAAATATTATACAAAAGAAAGACTGAGTAGCTATATTAATATCAGATGAAGTAGACTTCAAAATGAGATAAAATATCTGGGATGAGTAGGATACCACATAATGATAAAGGAGTAAATTCTGCAAGAAAACATAACAATCTTAACTGTGTATATACCTAAAAACAGACATTGAATATACATAAAGCAAACTCTGACATAAATGAGAGAAGAAATAGATAAAGTACAATTAGAATTGGAAATGTCGACATACTTCTTTCAGTAATTGATAAAACAAGCTGACAGAAAATCAGTAAAGATAAAGAAGACCTGAACACAACTAAACACTAATAATGGTTCAATTAACATTTATAAAACACTTCATCCCCAAAGAGCAAAATACATATTATTTTCAACTACACATGAAGCATTCACCACAAAGGACCATATGATGTGCCACAATAAAAGTCTCAATAAATTAAAAGAAATAAAGAAATTGAAAACAGAGATTGTTCACTGACCAAAACATTAAATTACCAAAAAAAAAAAAAGTTAAACAATACCACTGTGTGTTGTATATAAGTGATGAATCACTGAATTCTACTCCTGAAACCAATATTGCCCTATGTGTTGACTAACTAGAATTTAAATAAAAATTTGAAGAAAAAAAAATACCTAGAAAGTCCTTAACTACTTGAATATGAAGAAACATCCTTCTAAATAACCCATGAGTCAAAGAAGAAATTGGAAATATTTACAACTTAGTGATAACCAAAATGCAACACATCAAAATGTGTAGGTCTACAGATACAGGAATATCTATATGGAAATTTATAGCTTCCGATGATTATATTAAAAAAGAATAAAGATTTTTAAAAAATCAGTGATCTATGGCAGGACTTCCAGAAATTCTGGGTGAGGACCTTGACAAGTCCTCTTCACAAAAAAACAAACAAACAATAAAACTAGACAAAACTTTCAAAAACTATGATTACAGAAATCTGTAAACTAGCCAAATGCATAAAACAAATTGAGAAGAGTCTATTCAAGAAGAATCACTAAACCTCAATAAGAATAATGAAAGTTTGTGGCACTTTAGTCTGGAATGGCTCCTTTACCCACCTCCAGCTCCATGCCATGGTAATTCTCCAGAGATGAGGTAAATTATAAGGAACAGCAACTTCACTGCTGGAAGAAGTGGTCCTAAGTTAGAGATGGGCATGGAAAAAGCCACTACTATATTGCTGAAAACAAGAACAACCTCAATGACAAACTAACAGGAAAGGCCAGCATAGCCGCTAACTTGAGGTCTTGATACTGATTGTGGCAAGCAACAGACAAGCAAATCAACCAGAAAATTAATGTGATTTTTTTGGATATGACATCAAAAGCACAGGCGACATAAACAAAAAGAGACAAGTGGGATTGCATCAAACCAAAAATCTGCACAGTAAAGGAAACCATCAACAGAGTGAAAAACAGCCTATGGAAGGGAGAAAGTATTTGCAAACTATTCATTTGTTAAGCAGTTAAAATCCAAAATACACAAGAAGCTCACTACTCAATAGCAAAAAAAAACAAAAACAAAAACAAAAACAAACCAAACCAAACCTCAAATAACCCAATTAAGAAATGGGCAGAAGACCTAAATAGACATTTCTCCAAAGAAAACATATAAAAAGGTCCAAAAGGTATATGAAAAAGTAGTTAACATCACTAATCATCAGGAAAATGCAAATCAAAACTACAATAAAGTATAACCTCACACCTGCTAGGATGTCTATTAGCAAAATCAAGAAAGATAATAAAGGTTGATCAGCTATGCAGAATTGGGAACCTTTGTATGTTGGTGGAAATGTAAATTGGTAGAGCCATTATGGAAACATTATGAAGGGTACTCAAAAAAATTAAAAATGGAACTACCATATGATCCAGGAATCTCATTTCTGGGTCCATACCTGAAGGAAATGAAATCAGTATCTCAAAGAGATATTTGCACCCCCATGTTTATTGCAGTATTATTCATATAGTAGCCAAGATATGGAAACAACTTAAGTGTTCATTGGTGGACTAATAGATAATGAAAATTTATATCTATATCTGTATCTATCCATCTATATATGAATATTAGTCACCCTTAGTCATCCTTAAAAAAGAAATTTTGCCATTTGTGACAACATTGATGAATCTGGAGGTCTTTATGCTAAGTAAAATAAGCCAGACACAGAAAGACAAACATTGCCTGATCTCATAGGTAGAATATAAAAAAGTCAAACTCGTATAAATGGGTAGTAGAATGGTAATTACCAGGTGCTGGTAGGTGGGGGAAATGGGGAGTTTGATGGGTACAAAATTTCAGTTATGTGGTATGAATAAGTTCTAGAGATCTAATGTATAGCACTGTGAGTAAGTTAATACGATATTGTATACTTGAAATTGCTGAGACTAGATCTCAAGGGCTCCCACAGCACACGTGCGCGCACGCGCACACACACACACACACACACACACACACATAAATAGTGTGAGTTCACCAGTCAGAGTGGCTAAAATTAACAAGTCAGGAAATGACAGATGTTGGTGAGGATGTGGAAAAATGGGAACCCTCCTGCACTGTTGGTGGGAATGCAAACTGGTGCAGTTACTCTGGAAACCAGTATGAAGGTTCTGCAAAAAGTTAAAAATAGAACTACCCTATGACCCAGTGATCACACTACTAGATATTTACCCAAAGGATACAAACATAGTGATTTGAAGAGGCACGTGCTCCCCAGGGTATAGCAGCAATATCCACAATAGCCAAACTATGGAAAGAGCCCAGATACCCACCGGCAGATGAATGGATAAAGAATATGTGGTATATTTATAGAATGGAATATTACTCAGCCATGAAAAAGAATGAAATCTTGCCATTTGCAATAATGTAGATGGAACCAGAGGATATTATGCTAAGCAAAATAAGTGAGCCAGAGAAAGACAAATATATAGTTTCACTCATATGTGGAATTTAAGAAACAAAAGAGATGAACATAGGGGAAGGGGAGGAAAAGTAAGATGAAAACAGAGAAGGAGACACACCATGAGAGACTCTTAACTCTAGGAAACAAACTGAGGGTTACTGGAGGAGAGATGAGTGGGGGGATGGGGTAACTCAGTAATGGGCATTGAGGAGGGCACTTGATGTAACGAGCACTGGATGTTATATGCAACTGATGAATCACTAAATTACCTCTGATTACATGTTATTTAAATTGAATTTAAATAAAAAACAAAAACTAGGTGAAGTGATGGATAGGTTAATTAGCTTGACTGTGGTACTAGTCTCACAATATGTGCATATATCAAAACATTACATTGTCTACATTCAATTATGCAATTTTTATTTTATCAATTGTACCTCAATAAATCTAGAAAAAAATCTTGTGAACTGTATTGCCTTATACAAATCAATTAACTTTCCAAAGTTTCAGTTTCCATATCTGTTGTCAATATTGATAAAAAAAATCTATATCATAAAGTTGCTATGAAGATTAAATTTTGCACTTGAAACATAAATGATTCTCAACAATTGGTATCTATTATTTTTATATTGTAGTTGTTTCCAAACATACATTTATAGAAATACCTTAAAGAGGCCTGGTAAACCTGCCTTCGTTAATCATTGGAACTCCTACCAGTAGAAATCTCTTTCTTTTCTCTAATTATGAAAGCCATCACTTCAAAGGAAAAATTCTATTAGAGTTCTGCATTCCTCTGGTGTATACTTTCTGCCAGAGAGAGATCATACACCCATACAATTTCGAATTCATTGTGAATGAAGTGAAGTCATATAGAGAAGAATAAACAGCGACCACTAGAGAGTGTTGAAGGGGAAGCAGTGTAATTTCAGAGTGTTAGTTCCAGAAGTGGAGAAATAAAATAGAGGTTCCAAGGGGCAAGGGAAGAGTTTTGGGAGAGAACACAGTAGAATAATACGCAAAGCAATGTGTAGCACACAGGCACATTTGTCCATATTTCTTGATGTCAATAAAGATTGCCTCTATGATTTCACTCATATGTGAAGTTTAAGAAACAAAATAAATGATCATGGGGGAAAAAAGAGAGACGCCAACCAAGAAACAGACTTAAATATAGAGAACACACTGTTGGTTTCCAGAAGGGAGATGGGTAGGGAGATGGGTGAAATAGGTGATGGATATTAAGGAGGGCACCTGTGATGAGCAGTGAGTGTTTTACGGAATTGTTGAATCACTACAATGTACACCAGAATTTAATATTACACTGTACGTTAACCAACTGAAATGAAAATAAAAACTTAAAATAAGAATGTGCAGTATTTCTGAAAATGTATGCAAAGATAGAGACTGAAAAAGATGAACCAATAGAATATCCAAATAAAGAGTATTTATAGGGTCATATTTGCTCTTTACTTCAGTCAGAATGTGGTTGCTGTGATTATGCTCAAGCCAACAGAGTCTGGGGTTTTATTCTCTGGAGATGTTTCTGAATTGCAGCATACAAGGCACATACCCTCACCCTCACCAAACCTAGCTCTAAACCTAATCCTAATCCAAACCCTAACCATAACCATAACCACTAGCCCCTAACCCCTAAACCTAGCCCTACTATAACTTTAACCCTAAACTTATCTCTCTGCAGAGTCTCTCAACTACAGGATAATAAGCACATATCATCACCCTGGCCCCAAACCTAACCCTAACCTGTATTCTAGCCCCAAACCAAACTCTAATCTTGAATCCAAGAGGGGAAAAAAAAAAAAAAAGATTTGGCACATATGCAAAGGAATACTACTCAGCCATAAAAAGAAATGAAATCTTGCCACGTGCAATGACATGGATGGTGCTAGAAAGCATAATTCTAAATGAAAACCTAATCCTAACCCTAACTCGAATCCTAAATTTATCTCTCTGGAGCGGTGTCTGAACTGCAGGATAATAGGCATATAGCCTCACAGTGGCCAAAACCATAACCCAAACCATTATTCTGGCCCTAAACTGAACCCTAATCCTAAATTTGAGGGAAAAAAATTGGTATGTATGTATGTATGTATGTACATACAATGGAATATTACTCAGCCACAACAAAAGAATGAAATCTTGCCATTTGCAATGACATGGATGGAGCTAGAGAGTATTATTCTAAGTTAAATAAGTCAGTCAGAGAAAGACAAATACCATATGATTTCACTCACATGTGGAATTTAAAAAACGAAACCCATGAACAAATAGAAGAAAATAAAAGGAACAGAGAGGCCAACCAAGAAACAGACTCTTAACCTTAGAGAACACATTGATGGTTACCAAAGGGAGGTGGCAGGTGATGAGTTACACAGGTGATGGGGACTAAGGAGGGCACTTGTTGTGGTGAGTACCGGGTGTTGTATGGAAGTGTTCAATCACTAAGTTGTCCGCCAGAAACGAATATTACACTATATGTTAACTAACTGGAATTCAAATAAAAACTTTAAGAACTAAAAAATAACCATATAAAAATTTAAAAAAAAGAAAGACTGCTCCAGCTTAACTCCCATGATATCTGTTTATTTATTCGTTCAACAATAAAATATAATAATGAGGTAGAAAGATATCCTATGTGGGGAAAATGAAGCAAAATGAGGATAGAATGGTGAGCAATGCTGACTTAGGATGGTCAGGGAAGGCCTCCTTGAGGAATTGAGTTTTGAGTGGACTCCTGATTTAAGTGAGGGACTGGACCATATAGATACCAGGAGAAAAGCGTGTATGTAGGGCTTTATAACCATGATGGAAATTATGAATCTGATTGTAAGCGAATGGGAAGATCATTGAAGGATTTTATGCAGGAGAAAGACAAGATCCAGGCTTCAGTTTTAGAACAATCACTCTGGTTTCTCTATGGAGATTAGACTCTGGCGGAGGGGTCAAGAGTAGAATCAAGGAGCTCCTGCAGTTATCAATGGAGGAGATAAGGGTGGATGAAACCAGGTAGTCACAGTGATAATGGAGAGAAGTATTTTGTTTTGGGGGTAGAGCTAACGGGATTTGTTGGCCAACTGATATGAGAAAAAGGTAGGAGTCAAAGATACCTCAAAATGGTTTGCTTGATTCATTGGAAGAATGGAGTCATAATTTCCTGAGATGGGGGAAACAGAGAGGAGCAATTTTCCAGAGTATAGAAATCATTTATCACTGAAATATGTTGTTTTATATTACTATTAAACTTTTAAGTGGAGATTTTAAGAAAACAGTCTGGAATTCAGAGGAGAGGTTGGGGCTAGAGATACACATTTGGGAGTTGTGAGTATATAAAAATGGTGCTTAAATGCAGGATACTTGATGAGATCATCAAGAAAGTGAGTATAGATAGAGAAAAGAAGAAGATTAAGAACTGAAATTTTTGGCACTCTAATATTTATCGTTTAGAGAGATGAAGAAGAACCATAAAAGGACTTGGAAAAAGAGAGATCACTGAGGCAGGAAGAGGACTAGGAGAGTGTCATGTGCGGGATGGCAAGTAAAGAATATATTTCAGAAAGGAGGGTGTGTTGAAAATCTTTAATGCCCCACATCACATGCTCCTGGACCACGTCTTTTTCTGGACATTGCTGTAGCAGCTGTATGCAGGGGCAATTTGATGCTACCTCATTCAGCTGTTTCTTAAACTATTTCTTCCTGCCTTGGGGCTTCTGTGCTATCACCAGGTAGAACACCTGCAGGAGCCTGCTCAGTGATTCTATTTCATGAACAAACCTGCAAGTGCCAGTGAGTTAATACTCTCTCAGATTACCTTTGGTCAATGGAAGATAAAATATGATGGATAAACACCCATCTCTTTTATGTCTGATGGAAAATTCTAAAGCATATCTATACAGTTTCAAAGGCAGTCCTCAGTGGGAATAATCCACAGTTGCCTACATTAGTAAACAAATTAATAACATATCTTTGAATTGATGGTACCTCCTTTCCTGATTCATTCTTCTCAGTCGCCTTTCCTGTTTCCTGAGTCAGCTCCTCAAATAAACTAACTGCATGCAAGTTCTTATCTCAGGCTCTGCTAGGCTTTTTGGGGAATGTAAGTTAGGATAGAGGGCATGATCAGCTGGGACAAGAGCTACTGACAAGTTAAGTAAGATGAAGACTGAGAATTTACCATTGGATTTAGGAAGGTAGAATCATTCGTGACATCAACAAAAGCCATTTCAGTGGAGGGCTGGTTCAAAAAGGCTGGCTGGAGAAGTTTCAGGAGAGAATGTCTCTATTTTCTCAATGATACGTGCCTAGGTCTTAGAGTGGAGGTATGAAGGAGATAGTGGTATTGGATGTGTGATGAGAGAAATATGAGATAGCCTTTTTGAAATTTGGAAAAGAAACTGAAGAGAGAAATAAAGTAGAAATGTCTGGTGGTACTGAGGGCTCATTTCAAGTTTATGGTTGTGTATTTTTCTCCAAACACATTCCTCTGTTTAGATGAAAATGTGGGACAAGTGGTTTTATTGAACTTAGGTTTAGATTTTTTTTTTAAAGTAAGTGTGCTAGGGAGAAAAAAGGTCAAAGGTGTCATGATGGACCAGGGAATGCAAGCTGGGTAAGAAAGGCTCTAAAAATGGGGAGGGGGAGAGGTCAATTTTGGATGGTGTTTGAGGATAATAGGAGCAATGGGCCAACACTGAAATTACCCAGAACTCTTTTCTTTTCTTTTCTTTTCTTTTTTAATATTTTATTTATTTATTTGACAGTCAGAGATCACAAGTAGGCAGAGAGGCAGACAGAGAGAGAGGAGGAAGCAGGCTCCCCGCGGAGCAGAGAGCCCGATGCGGGGCTCGATCCCAGGACCCTGGGATCATGACCCGAGCCGAAGGCAGAGGCCCCAACCCACTGAGCCACCCAGGCGCCCCCAGAACTCTTTTCATACAATGATTTTATCAGAGTTTTAGCTAATTAAGCATACTATTACATATTACATCCAAGTTATGTCTGGATAAATTCTCAGAATATAAGAGGACACTATTAAATATTCTGGGAAACAGGTATCAACTGAGACTGTCCCAGGCAAATGGGAACATCCTATGACTTTACTCATATAGCCATTTTTATTTATACAAAAAAGCAGTCGATTATAGTAGTTAAGAGCACAAAATATTTAGAATCATGGTTTCTAGGTTCAAAACCAGGCACAGAAAGCCTAAGTAACCTACCAAAGGTGCCTAACACATAGTGGAGTGACCTATAATTCTTTGGATGAAATTCATCAAAGTTGGCTTCTCTCATCTCATACTGTCCTGTATATTATTACATTTCTCTTCTGATTCTAAATTCGATGTTGCTTCTGTACTTTAGCTTATGCTCTAGTTCTTTATGGAGTAATTACCCTTTATTCATTCTCCTCAAGTCCAATCTCCATTCTGTTTATTTCAAGTTCTCTCGAAAGAGATTTCCATGTTCCTACTATTAATGCACAACCAAATTTGACCATTACTTTAGAACTAGAGACAGTCTGATTTCTCATTCTGTCCATATGCTATTTTACGCAGCTCATTCTAGGTTCTTGTGTTAATTGTTGTTAGGCAAAGTACAAGCACTTCATCAGCAGTGTAACTATTAGCAAGGAGCTTTCTACATTATATTTGCTAGGATATCATAGACCCCTGAAACATGGCTTCTAACAACCCACATTTTCCTAAGCATAAGTCACCATGTCTTAAGACCTGAGGCAGGTCTTGATTATAAGCACCCATCACTATACTTTTAGGCCTCTTGATTCTTCAAATTCCTTGTGTCTCCACCTCCCCCCTAAAAAGGAGGTATTTCAAGATGAAATGATGATATATATACTAAGTAGATTTTTTAAAAGATTTTAAAATTATATTTGAAAGAGAGAGAGAACAGAGGGAGAGAGAGAAGCAGGCTCCCTGCCTAGCAGGAATCCTGATGTGGGACTTGATCCCAGCACCCTGAATTCACGACCAGAGCAGAAGACAGACGTTTAACCAACTGAGCCACCCACGCGTCCCTACTAAGTAGATTTTAAAAACTAGTTTGTAATGTGACATATAGAAATACCTACTTTAATCATGGCTTCTTTTTAATTTATTAGTATGGCTGAAATAAAAGGATAAAGGAGTGCTTTGTTAAATAAATATATTTTTGTATTAAAAATAACTTTCAAATAAATAGTTAAAAATCATTGGCAAAAATGAATGATGAATTAGGAATGTGCATTATACTTTCAAAATAAGGAAGACACAAGAGGTCCATTTTATAAATGGTACAGAATTCCATTTTTACCAAATAAACAAGTAGCCAGATGTATGACTCCTAGGGGAATAGAAGGGGCCTCTTCTGGAAATTCCTAATACCTGGGGTGGATAAGACAGGAATGGGTCTAGAACTCTGTGCTGGGGCCCTGGAATTCAGAAAATGTGTTCCTTGTGGTTAATTCTCTGTCAATCTGGGGATACTAGACCTCCAAATAATCTGCTTCCTCAGATCAGCCAAATCAGAAAACGTCTTCCCTCCTGTCTTGCTTCTTTAGCAGTAGCTCCTCCTAACAGGAAGCCCTCCCCTTGTTTTTCCATGCATCCGTCTGCCTTTCAGAAGAGACAGGTTTTTGTGTTGTTGTTGTTTTTAATCCCTTCCCTCCAACCCCTAATTGTCCTCAGGAATAGAAACCCTGGGCTAGTTCAGTCCTAAGGCCATGTTGTAGTAGACTGACTATAAGAAGTCCAGATATCTCACTACTTTTATATTTTTTTAAAATTCCAATTGCAGTAAGGGAAAGAGAAAGAAAAGAATGAACTCTCTCATCAACTCTGAATTTCTTGTCACTGACACCAGGTTAAGTTTAAAGGTACACACAACTCACACAAGGGGTCCTTCTTGATATATGTTATTAGGTAGGTACAATCCACAATACCCAAACAACTGACTGATTAAAATAGGAAACAACTTATTTTATAAACTCAGCTTCACATATGTGTTGTATATTAATTCCCTCAAGTATAACATCCTTCCATATTTGCACAGAATCTTGTATATTAGAAATTTGTGTTTAATGACTCTCACAAAATCTCTAGGATTTATTATCTTCATTTTCCAAATGAGGAAAGCAAAGGTCCAGAAAGCACAAGATAGAAAGAGAAGCAGTGTAGTATGAAGATAAGGCCTCTGGCCTGAGAGTCAGCAGACTTGGGTTTTCATAACTCCTAACTTTCTTTCTAACTCACTGTGTGGTTATGATTAAGTCACTTCCCCTCTCTGAGTTTCAGTATCTGCATTTGTAGAATGAAGTGATTAGGCTTTCTCAACACTGTTTGCATATTATAATCACCCAGGAGCTTTAAAAAAAATCCTTTCTTCAGCTCTACCTGCACAGATTTTTATTTAATTGGTCTCAGGGTACTATGATTTCCACAATACCATATTGACTTAGAAGCAGCCAATCTAGGGAAAGCCACAAATCCAGTCTAGTATTTCTGAAGGAAAGAAACCTCCTCATTTAGTGTAAGATCCAGGTACTCTGGTACAAGTCCTAGAAGGGAGTTTGAAAGGCTGAGAGTGTTAATGGGCATACTCTTAACTTAGAACCTCTAGGGGAGAGCTCAAGCTCCACCCACATCTCTCTCTCTCTCTCTGTCTCTCTCTCTCTCTGTCTCTCTCTCTCTCTCACACACACACACACACACACACACACACATACATGCACAGACACAGAAAATCATTCCAGCAGATGTGCTATAGGAGCTTGAAAAAGAAAGAAGAGTGATGATAAATAAAAGTCAAGGACAAAAAGGAGTTCAAGAGACTGATGAAATGGAGTTTTAGGTGAGAGAAACAAACTGATTATAGAGCTTTTTTATCTTTCAGATGGCTCGTTTTCTCAATCTTTAAAAAAAATTTCTCAACCCATGTTTAGTATTACTCCTCACTACAGTTTCTTTCTTTACTTTAATATAGCTCATGTATTAATATAGCTGGAGACTTCTACTCGGAAGGCCTTCACTCCCATTGGGAAGTGTCCCTTTCTTAGAGTAAAATTGTTACCAACTAATCTCTGATATTATAAAAATTAGTATTCTTTTCCTTGTATTTCCTTTTTAGTTTTTTGTTTGCTTATTCTGTTTTGTTTTTGTCATCAGAGTGGTAAGAATTTAAAGGTAAGATTAAAGTGTGGACCTAAGAGAAGAGGGCCAATTGAGTCATTCAGTGTCCCTTTAGTTTAAGCGTTAGAACATATGTTCAAAATGAACCTTCAGAATGCTTGTATAGTTCACGTCATCTTGTCACAGTAGGAAAACATACGGGTGACTTGAGGTTAAATCCCTATATTAATAAACCTAGGGTGTTTGCCTAAGTGACTGTCTCTGTTTTCTTTCCTTAGTAACCTGCAACAGCAGTGTTTGTTAGTTCCTAAAGGACTTGGGGGCTTCCAGATCCTTATCATCTGTGGCTTTTACCATCGGAGACAGGACAATTATATGGTACAGTCAAAAGAATCGCCTGGATAGTTGGAGAATGACAACTTGTGGGTCAAGATTACTACTTTTCTAGGAGACTGGCCAGTAAATACATTTGGGAGCAACATACATAACTTTGATTGTGATGATATCAAGATCTCTAAACAATGAGTGGTGTCATTCCCAAGATGCTTTTCCTTGAGGGCCAAGTGTCTTGTCATTCTGGCCTTTGAAAGCAGCAACGCTGGTAGAGTGTTGATCAATTTGAGGGTCAAGATAAGGATGTGGGCCTAGATTAGGATAAAGGGACAAAGGATTTTAGTCTTATCAAACCTTAGGCCAGAGGTTCAAAAGGGTACTAATGACCACATGCTAAATCATCAGAGTAAAAGGCTCACTGAGGACTTAGAGGTTGGGAATTTTAGCTACTTTTATAACTAATAAAATGCCTAGTGGATAAATACAAAGTTTTTTATCTGAGCAACTGTAAGTTTAGAATTGGCATTTAAAAAGATAGGAAATGCTGCAAAAGTCAGGTTTGAGGAGAGAAAGATTAAGAGCTTCATTTGAACATGCTGTGTTCGAAATTTCTACTAGATATCAGAGTAGAGATGTGAAATAGGCAGTTGGATATATGAGTGGGAAGTTCAAGAAAGTAGTCCAGGCTGGAGATGATAGAATTTTGAAAGTCATCATGTAAATGGTACCCAGAGAGCATATTTCGAAGACCAATCGCTGGGTTACTTGAATATGAAGAGGTGAAGAAAGTGAGGGAGTCCAGCAGAGAATACAGAGGAGGAGCAGTGAAGTAGGAGGAAAACCAGAAAAATGTGGTATCCTGAAAGCCAGGTGATAAAACGAGCAACTCTGTCAAGTGGTGCTAGTAACTCAGGTAAAGTAGAGTTTTGCTGTATTGTTTGTAGTGTGATAGCATGATTCCATTATTTACCTGGAAGACTTCTTCAGAATTTTCCTATGCTTATCCTTTCTTACATGAAAAAAAGCAAAAATTAAATCAGTGCAATGCATTCAGTGCTTTTATGACATTGTCCATAGATATGAAACCATACCAATGGGATGTTTTTATTAACTAGATGCTTTGACTTCATGTAAGAATGGTCTATAGGGCACAAGGAACTATTGTTCATAAGAATAAATGATAGTGTAGCACTTAAAATGTGTCTATGTGATATCATCATAATTAGTGGCTGAAATTATACTGAACAACGGTCATCAGTGGATTGCTTACATTGGAATCAGAAGAATGCACTCAGTATAATCAATGAATTTAAATGTTAACAGTTTCAACTAATCTCAAACTCTAAAAATAGTTTTAGTTCTACTTTCTGCAGAAACAAATCAAATAGTTTTCTTGGCCCTATAAGAAAAGGTCACGCTCAAAAACTCTTACCTTCTCCTGCACAAGTGAAAATATTTCTCTAGTAGTTTGGCACTGTAAACTGTCTGAGAAGTGGCAACTGGCTGCAAACATGTTTTCGAAGGGAGTAGTGGAGAAGTTTCTAATGCCGCCATCTTGGGAGACAAGACAGCTAATATACGATATCTGTAACTATTGCTTCACTGCTAACGTAGGAGCCCATTTGTCTCAACTCTTAGGCTGCAGAGGAACTGGTGTTGGGTCAAGGACTATTCACTGTTTGAGGCTTGTTTTATACCAGAAGGTTATACATTATGTTCCAGACTTCTATAGCTAACTTTGGAGCCTGGACTTTGGACTCAGACAGTCTAGGTTCAAATACTAGCTCCTTCACCGACAAGCTTTGTTACTGTCGGCAAGTCAATTAACCTCCCTGTGCTTCCGTTTTCTCACATGTAACATGGCAGTTGTAATTATACATCTTATATACATCTTAAAGTTATTATTATATATATATATTATGTATTATATATAATATTACGTATTATATACATCTTAAAGTTCCTGTGAGAATGAAATGAGCTCATATAGGCAATGTGTTTATAATAATGCTTAGCACATAGTAAGCACTATGGAAATGTTCACTATATTTATTATACCCATCGTGATGAGGGAAGATGGGCTGGAATCAAAGGAAAACTCTTGACTAAGCCATGTGAAATAAATATATCAAGGAACAAATATGTGGAAAGTAGTAGAATTAGGGGGTAACAGATGACTTAACTGCAAAAAAATGCTAAGCAGGAAACATCCTGTAAATATTCCTGCTTATACAGTACCTGACACAAGGTAGAAAAATAATGAAAACAGACACTTTCTGCAGGATTTAGACTTCTTTTATATATATTTTAAATATACATGTGCAATACATTAAAATATATAGAGATGTGTGAATATATATATTTACACACACACACACACACACACACACACACATATATATATATATACACACACATACATATATGTGTATACATATATATACATATAAAATTTCACAGAAGGGTACATATGCACACTCACACGTCTGTACACATACCCCAAAAGGACCCATCTATACGTAAACCAGATGCAGCCCGTATCAGGCCAACTTGGACACAAGGGAGAGCCCTGACTCAGCAGCAGATTGCACGTTGCAACTGCATTTGAGTAACCCTTCAGTTTCTTCTACCAAGTGTAAGGCCATTTAGAAATACACTGAGAAGAGCTCTTCTGGGTGTGTGGCAGAGCCCAGGGCCCCTCTGGCAGTGCACAGTTTGCCTGAGTAAGGACTGCAGGATTGGGATATCAAGGAGCTATGAAGGAGGAGGGACTTGTGTTGTTTTGGGCCCCGAAACTAATAAGCAAACATCCATAGAATAACTTTAGCTCCAGGAACAATGCACTAGTGTCATAGAACCCTTATATATCTCAGCTCTAAGCAAATTTCAGGCATAAGCGGGGAGAAGGGTGTGTTGCTACTCATCACCATCCAGCTGGATCCAGCCAGAGAACTGGGCACAGCTCTTAGGAGTCGATAAGTCAAAGTTCAATCGGGCAGACTCGTTAAGATTTTAAAAAGTTACTTAAAATGGAAGGATCTGAAAGCAACTTAAGAGGTTACAGGTATTGGTTTGGGTTTATAATGTTCCAAGAAGCCAAACCTTATATATGGCACCATTTGCAGCAATATCATTAACATTATTAATAATCATCATAACATATTTATATATACAAAAATAGAGCAAAGCAATTCTAGAAGAGGAGGCGAAAGTGAACGCATGGGGCTGTGTCAGTACACTTCAGGAAGATTCAGAACCAACACAAAGTGAGTGGCACATATTTCTAGAGCATATACCCAACAAAGGGATGTGGATGTTCCCTTCTTCCCCCTGTGTATGACTATACATTTCTCCCACCTCGCCGCTCTGCAGAACACATCCATGCACACTTTAAAAGAGATGATCTATAAAGTTAGAGTCTGGAAGTCTTAAAGTAAGTTGGAGCACCTTGATTTCAAGCGAGTGCCCTCAATCTCTGAATTCCTTGGTGAATTTTGGATTCACTTACAGAGGGAAACTGGATCTAATTCTCGTGTCTTTGGGAGCCTGCCATCCCCAGTGCAGCCTTTTCCCATCGAAGTGGATTCCCAGCACAGGCTCTTGGTACATTTTTGAAAGAAAAGTCAGTTCTCTGCTTTATATGTCATTCATCTCAGTTTTCCAGCTGCTGAAAGTTCGGTTCTCAGGCAATTGCCATTGCAGACAAAGCCAGGAGCGAGCACGACAGGTGCAGCAAAAAGTAGGCGAAGATACAGCTTGGTCAGGGATTCCTTGTTTTGGTTTTTGTTTTGTTTTCCACGCTTGAGCTTCTACAGGTGACAGAGTCAAAGGTGATGTCCACTGGCGGCAGCCTCAACACCTGATAGTTAATTAGCCACCCGCCACGCACTGCATAAAGACCATCACACTAACTTGGCGTGGTTCCAGAAAAATTGAACGACGATGGCTTTCTGTCACTGTTGATAGAGTCCTAAGAGAAAAGTCCCATGACCTCATGTGATGTAGACTACAGAATATCGAACTAGGAGTCAGAAGACTTTTTTTCCAGTCTCAACCCTGCTATGAACTCAGTGTGTGGCCTTGGGAAAAATCCCTTCCTGTCTCCAGGCCTCAGTTTTCCCGTCTGCAACATAAGGGCATTGAACTAGATTAACAGTTAAGATTCCTTCCAGCTCTAAAGTTTTATGACTTTTTATGTCCATAATTACGGCCTGAGCCATGCAGTCTCAGGGCAGTTAGCTTCTAAGAGAGAACGGACCTCTGTAATCTCCCTTGCTTTGTTCCTTTAGCTATAAAGCACGTCTGCCTTTGGCACTTGGGTCAGACACACGAAGTTATGCGCATCCTGATTTACTATCCTACTCTGCATGCTAGTGGAATCTGTCAGTACTCTAAGTTGATTACTGGGAAAGGGAGTCAAACTGCAGCTCGTTAAACCTGGAAATGTAAGATTAATTTTTGCCTCGTGTGTTCACAAACAGGTGAGCGTGGTTATGAGCGCACACGCACACATGTCAGGATATAGACTATTGCTAGTGATCAGTTCGTTACAGTAATCCATTTCCCTTAGTAAAATTTAGTACATAGTACAGCATAGCAAAGTTTGGCGTCAAAGGAAACACCTATGGAAAAACAGCGCTTTGGGACGTAGTTGAGAAAGGACAGGTAGAGAGAGACAAAGATAGATCCAACGAGATGGAGATACAAGGAGAGCAAGGGTCCGTCTGAAAGAGAGAGAGGAAAGGAGTGGAAGGGAGGGAGGCAGAGGGAAACGGAGGGGCAAATGAGAACGAGGCTGGAACGAAGGCGGAAGGAACAGAGAGCTAGAGGAGAGAGGGAGAGGGCGGGAGAAGAGGAGGGCAGTAAACAGGGCGAAGGGGTCGGATTCCCTGTTCCACACGCACCCCTGAAAACTGTCTTGGAAGAGAGTTTCCAAAGGCACTGTGCACAGCGGAGGGACGCTCGGAGCCTGCGTCGAGAGGCCTGACGTGGGGGAGCCCCGAACCCTCCACGTTGCCGGCTCTGTCGGTCCTTGGTGTCTGACTCTCGTGCCTGCGCATCACCGGAATTTGCCGGGACAGCCGCGTGGCTAGCGCGGCGAGGCGTGAGGAGGTGGAAGAGAAGTGGCACGGACGCTGCGAGAAAGAACTCGGCCGTCGCCTGACACCGCGGGAGCAAAAGTGGTGGGGCCCCAGCGTGGGCTGCTTTCCTCGTCCTCCCCCTCCTCGACGATGAGGCCTGCACTCTCCTAACGGGCGCGAGAGGGAGAAAGCCCTGGACCCGCGCTGTGGGAAGGTCATACGGACTTCTCCTGGGCCTTGGGGAGCGGCGCGCTACGGGCGGGGACCCTCCTGCGCACGGTGTTGGTGTGTCGCTTACAGCGGCAGCCCGGTCGCCGGAGGCCGTCGTAGCCCCGCTGGCACAGATGCAGGCACCCGCGGGTCGGCAGGTAGCAGCACAGGCAAGGGAGGACGAGGGAGATGAGGCTCATGGCCGCCCAGCGGACGAAGCACGAGCTGGGCCCGCAGGAGCAGGGCTCGTCGGCGCAGTTGTCTTCGTCGTCGCTGGAGCAGTGGTAGAAGAGGCCCTTGACGCAGCAGAGGCAAGTGCCGTAGTCGAGGAGGCTCTCGGCGGAGCAAAGGCAACGCTGGTTGCACAGCCAGCAGGAGGGGAGAGGACGGGCCGCCGTGCAGGGGACGCATTTGCAGCGGCCGCACTCCTCGCAAATGAAGAGGTGCTCCCCGGGGCGCCCCGGGGATTGCGCAGCGCCTCCCTTCAGAGCACCGTCGGCCTTTGGGGGGGCCCCTGCTCCGGGCTGCGTTCGGATGATGGACTGGCCCGACGGCGAGGGCGTAATGCCGGCCAAGAGCCTTTGGTCGGAGGCGGTGGTGCTCTGGGACACGGAGCTGGCGATGCTGGACTGGCTCAGATGCTGCGGCAAGGGCTGCAGCTGGTGGCACTGGCTGAGACTGCGGGGAAGAGCGGGAGGCACGGTGGCCGGCGACCAGTCGGACTTGTGAGTGCGCGCCGCCAGGGAAGGGCTGGACGGGGCCTGTTTACAGGGGGCCGGAGGCCGCTCCACGTAGTCATTGCTCGCGTGAGTAGAGCGCAGCTGCTCGATAGGGAGGATCTGTTGGAAGTCGTCCGTCACGGCGGCATCCATCTTCCTTTGCTTCTGGACTTCTGAGTGCTTTGGGGTCAGGGTGGCACTTGTGGTGATAAATAGCCCTTCCAGTTACACGGACCTTAGGGCACATCAGAAAATCCTAGGAGAGAAGAGGCAGACGCAATACGTGAGGAGACACGGGCAGGACTACTTTGCAGGGAACGACGAAAGCTCAGGCCCTAACTCTACCACGACCTTCAATCACTTTAGGGTTACGGTTGGGGTCCGGGTTACGCCTCTGTTCCGCAGTCGACCTCACCGACTTCTGTACGGGCAAATCTGCTTAACGCATCCGGGCCATAAAGCTCTCGGGGAGCAAAGCCCACACCATGGCTTCCTTTTGTATTTCGTCACACGACCGGGGTCACAGGAGCAGCCAGACCATTGAGATGCTTGCTGACGGGGAAACCCAGGCCCTGAGCCTCAAAATTCTGATAAAACTGGAAGCTAATTTCAAACGCAAAGGCCACATCCTGTAGTAATGCTGATGTAAAACAAAAAGAAAAAGCCTCAAAAGTCTTCCGTGAGAAGTTGCATGTGTATATGTAGGAGACATTTATACACATGTACATCTGTATTTTTTTGATTGATGGGATATCGGTACACACGTTCTCCTTTCGGTAGAATTTCTGAGAAGCATAATAAACAGATGAGAAAGAAATTGCTGGATTCAGTGACTACAAGCAGGCAGGATGCAGTAACGGCAGTGATATGGCAGAGAAACCGAGAGCGAAAATCAGGCTATTTGTAGAGTAACAGGAAAAAACCACCCCACAGTGTACGGAAGCCAAGACTAATCATCCTGCAGTTCTCCTCACCTTTAGTCTGCTTTAACTCCTTGAGGAGGTAACTCTTTCTAAGCGGTAGTGCGGCTCCAGAATCAAACACTGGGGATGGGAGAACAATGTAAGATGATCCCTGAGTTATTTGAAATGTCACCTGTAACGGCACCTATTTAAACCAAGTTGAATATCTACAGAGCACCTACTTGTGTCTCCACAGCACCACAGTCAGGAAGAGTTGGGCGGTCATTCCCTGAAGGATTTGATGGAGCTTAATACTGATACTGGTGACTATGAGGAAAATATGGTACAAACAGTAGATCACTGTATCACACCTGGAAGACTGACCGGCCAAAAAGGTATACACAAGAAAACCTAAGCACAAATCCAAGAGTCATCCTGGAGGCATTAGGACCCAGGAAACACTAGCATGAATAAAGCATATATTTGAAATCCATCATATTTCAGGCCTCCTCAAAATAGATCGATTACTCACACTACTGTATGGAATGCAAAGCTTGAATGAGTAATAGAAATGAACAAGTGAAAGAGGATAGTGCTTGATTAGGTTTCCATAAGCAAGCAAACATGACACCGAAATGTACCCAAAGCTCAATAACAGGAAAGAGAAGGGTGCCGCTCACAAAGGACTCAGGGGCTAATAATATGACCAGCCTCATTGCCTTTCGAGGCTATATCCCCGCGTAAACCTGTTTAGTTGAATTTACATCTGTTCGGTTTTTGAAAAGAAGATTTAATTTGGTTAAAAATAACTTTTCTGGCACATCACAGAAAAGAACCAGTCTGACTATAATTTCACTTTTTAGCTAGTTGTTTTGCTGTCATTTCATGCAGCACAGGGGAATGCAAATAAACACTATGGACGTTCTAGGACTCAAATATCTATGAAACTTTCGTCAAATCACTTGCTTTGTTTGGGCCTCAATTTCACCATCTATATAATTATAGGGGTAAACTAGGTGATTTTGAAGGACTCTGCCCCATGATGGTCTTTAGTTCTATAACTACACAATTTGACAAAAATTTCTCTTAATCTACACCTTCTATATCTTCAATCCTTGAGGGTAAATTAAGGAACATGCCCTTTTTCATTTCAGCATTCAAAAGCAAAATTTATGTCTCTTTTTTTAAAAAAATATTTTATTTATTTATTTGACAGAGAGAGAGAGCAAGAGAGGGAACACAAGCAGGGGGAAGGGCAGAGGGAAAAGCAGGCTCCCCGCTGAGCAGGAAGCCTGATATGTGGGGCTCAATCCCAGGACCCTGGGATCATGATCTGAGCTGACGGCAGCCGCTTAGCAACTAAGCCACGCAGGCGCCCCGTGTCTCTTTTATTTACTTGGACTCACAGCCCCCTGAAACCTTCTATATCTACCTTTACTGAACTTGGTTGAGATTCATAATCTCAGCTTTGGAAAGGAAAAAGTAGTTTTCATTGGAACACCTAAATAAACGAAGACACGGGACATCTGGGTGGCTCAGTTAGTTAAGGGTCTGCCTTTGGCTCAGGTCAGGATCCCAGGGAGCCCCGCTCGGTGGGGGGGGGGGGGCGCGCGCTCCTTGCTCAGCGGGGAGCCTGCTTCTCCTCTGCCTGCCACTCCCCCTGCTTATGCTCAATCTCTCTCTCTGACAAATAAATAAGTAAAATCTTAAAAAAAAAAAAAAAACAAAGACACATTGTTCACCTCACTTGCAGAGTATGTGCATGTGGAAACTTTGCATCAGGAAGAGTCTTTTGGCAAATTTATAAGAAATAGATTTATTCCCCGTTGATCAGATAAAGAATGCATGGGGCCCTTCGTGTCCTTTATAAGAACAGTAACAAACACACTGGAAGCATTTTAGACTCATTGGTTTCCCGAAGGAAATTAGACTCAAAACATAGTGGAAATTCTAAGAATCAATAACTCAAAGGAAGGCGTACAAGGTCTCAAAGTTACAAAAGATAATCCTCTGGGATTCCAAAGATATCACTAGGTATCTCAGGGACATGCCCAGAAGGTTGAAAAGCTAAGCTTGGAGGAATCTAGGTCATAATAGAAATGACTCAGAACCATGTTCAAAGGGGATCCTGTCTTGGCAGCAGAAGGGTATATGGTGCTTAAGTTGAGAAGGTGTATCTGGATATTGATTAGATTGCTATAAGACTGAAAAGTTGCGATGCCGGTTGGATAATTAAAGGAAACTTTGGGCATTGGTCTGGGATGATGAGGTACTATCGCCTTGTTTACAAGAGGCTTAACAGAATGAACTCCTGCCCTACCAAATCTTTTATCAGAATGGACTGTGGAAAATCTGCAATATAGGCGGAAGGAGGACCCGGGCAAAATTAGAAGAATAAAAGGGGACTGAATGACAATAAAATGTTTGCTGATTTGATCCGGCTAACAGGAGGAACCCAAATAGATACCATAGGGGAAGGTAAGGGGGGGGACTGAGAAGTAAATAGGCAAGAGAGACTGTTACAGCACATAGATTAGATGAAAAACTATGACTGCATGCATGTTTATGATTCAGAAATCCACCCGCTAAAGAGCAATTCATTGTGAGCAAAACCAGTTAAGAAACTGTGCTGTTGGTCAGTTCCATATTCTATTAAATGAGAGAGAGAATATGCATATCACATATCATTAAAATAGGAGCCAAGGTGATTACAAGTCTTGGCTGCACATTGGTGGGATCTAGTGATTTCTGTCACGTAGTGCCTCTGCAGTAATGAATGATGCATTGTAAACCCACTCCCATCTCAGTCCCTCTGGCCAGGTGCTCGGAGCTTTCTCAACAGTTTTCCTGTAGCCCTGAAATTTTCTGTTCAATCTAAACAGAAATTTCTTTTCTTATGCCAACTTAGGGACTAGAGAGCTAAACCTATTCAAGAAATTCTGTTTGTTAATGAAAGGAAAATGTATTTACTCCCTGGAACCCAAAATCTGCCATGTTGAAACCAAAGTTGAAAACTTCCCTAATCTAAAGTCCTACTATGCTAACAGCCTTAGACAGTTCTGATTTTTCTGGTAAATCCTTTCTGATACAATATGACTCAACCTCAATTTCAAAGAAGAGGAGGGGAGGGAAGGAGAGCTCGGCTCCTGTTTTATCCCACTCCCATGGGTTCAGTGCTGTTTTGTACCTTACTGTGTAACAGCTCTGGGGTGTGTTACTTTTTTCTGTGCTCTGCTGTTACATACACTCCTTCTCAGAATAACTGAAAGCAAACATAGGGGGAATTTCTGCTATGGCTTTATATGTTTTCTTAGTTCTACTGTTCCAAAGTCTGCTCTCCAAAAATCCCTCTCTGTGCAAAAGCATTTGCATCTCTATCAAAGCACTTCCCCCTTACAAATACCAAGTTGTATATAGTTTACATTACTAACCTCTCAGCCACTGACTGGGCCTCCCTCCTACCACATACATCTTGCTGGAGCTGCCAGGTTCTCACCACATTTAACTCTTAACTTGTCACTCTGCTACCCCAGCTCTATGCATTACTTTAATAGTTTCATTAAGACTCAAACTAGAGAGTCTAGCAGTTTAAAGACCTTGCATTTTTAAAGATGTAGGTATTTTAGTGATGAGCAATACAGGGAAAATTGTAATATCGAATGAATTCACATACTTCTAATCCTGAAGAAAATGCTAGTTGTTCACTTAAGAAGTAGGGATTTTCTTTAAACCCCATACCCTTTTACAAGATACGTGAAATTTAAGTTCCAGTCTTAACTACTTTGTTGTGTGACTGTGGGCAAACGACTTCTATCCCAAGCCTCATTTTATCTGCAAAATGAGAGGCACGAAAAGGGGGCTTTTAAGGCCCCTTCTTGTTTTGATGCTCTACATTTTTTATACTGGGTTTGTTGGTTGTATTTCTCTGTCTCAAAAAGTCTTTCATGAAGAATTAGTCTCCTTCCTTTAGGTTTTTTCATTCCTCACTATCCAACTCCTCTACCCTGAGTAAAAACCTTCTAAATCCAAGTCACTCAGATCACCATATAGATTGTTCCACAGCTAGAGAGACCTAAAAACAGAACACAAAGAAACCAAAATGCATAGAATAAAGTCTTAGTAAATGTTTATTTAGAGGTACAGGGAACAAGACTAATACTCCCTTATGGATAAAATGCTAGTCAGTACCTTATTGGTTATGTATATATGCAGCTGCCTTGTTGGGAGCATGATTTAACACCTGGTATATCCAAATTCATGTCATAGCACATTATGTTACAATGAGGTCTTAACGTACCCAAAAAAGCAACAATAGTTTGCATTTCAAAATAGATTTTCTGTTTAAGAGTTGCAGGTCTGTTTTCTGTTCATCCAACTTGGTTTGCCGCACGCAGAGGTGAATGCTAATCATGCTTGGCTAGAGGAATGGAAGGAGTGTAAAGCACTGTCCTAGGTCCTATCAAATGCCTATTGGTTAACTGGGCATGATCACAGGTTCTCACTTTCGACAAAATTTCCGTATGCCACACGGAGACATGTGCACACACACCCAGGCATGGATCCAGAGATTTCTAAA
The DNA here is from genome assembly GCF_963455335.1 of Martes martes. Classification (NCBI taxonomy): domain Eukaryota; kingdom Metazoa; phylum Chordata; class Mammalia; order Carnivora; family Mustelidae; genus Martes; species Martes martes. Next base: position 121,916,096 of record NC_137897.1, on the reverse strand, counting down.
TCATTGCTCTGACTCAATGTAAGTAGGGGGTTATGCCGTGTCAGCTTGCGCCATTTCTACCCAGGGCAAGGTGATGTGATGAAATCTGAACGATGCACAGCCCAGACTTGTGAGCCAATAGCAGACTAGCCCCACGCTGACAGGATGCCCGCTGGGCAGCCAGACTGGCCTCAGCACGGGCTCTCCCTACGTCCTCAGCTTGGGTGGTTAGGCTGCGCTATAAGGGGCTTAGGCAAGAACCAAAATGTATTTAAAGGTCAACAGGCTAAAAATTAAATTGACATTTGGCTACGAAAGGGTTATTTTGAAGTTCCATTTTGATTTATAAATTTCTAATCCGGATAATTCTTTGCAAAAGCTGATTCATTAAAATGTCATTTAAATGGTTTTCATTTTATTTTACCCATGCGTTTGCTCTTGTACGCGTGCACACACGCGCACGCGCGCGCGCGCACACACACGAACGCGCGCTCGCGGGCGCGCGCACACACACACACACACACACACACACACACACACAGGATGGCTGGAATGAATGGCAATATATGCATTGCACAGAAAGAATTCTAGGGTCTTTAAGAGGTAATCTCTATGGCTTACCTTGAGGAAAGGGTTTATCCATGCTGAGGAAAGCAGAAGAACTAATGCCCCATTTGGCTCAAAAGACCTCTTCTTCTCCTGAGTCTTTAGGTTTCTCCACCTCTCTTCGGAAAGTCTGAATGAAAACTCCTTCACTGGCAGTGGAGCCAGAAACAGATAGTTCTGTGTCGGTCTTTCTGACACAGCAGAGAAAACGGAAAGAAAAAAAAAAGAGAAAGAAAGAAAGAAAGAAAAAGAAAAAAAAAAAAAACGGTGGTGCGGGGTGGGGGGTGGGGAGGAGAGTCAGACCTGTAGTGGCAGATACTTTGTATAGATTTTACATGGAGATCTCAATCTTGATGCACGTATTCCCCAAAGAAAGCTCAGCGGGGTAAGTTGTTCATCTCCTCCTCCTCCTCTTCTTTCTCCTCCTCCTTCTTCTATTTCTCCTCCCCCTCCTCCTCCGCCTCTTTCTCCTCCCCTTCTCCTCCTCCTCCTCTTTCTTTTCCCCCTCCTCCTTCGGCGTTTTCCTTCCCCTCCTCTTCCCTCCCCCCCCTCTCCCCCCCTTCTTCCTTCTTTACCTCCTCCCCCTCTTTCTCTTTTGCCTCCGCCTCCACCTCCGCCTCTGTCTCCTCCAATCTGACGGATGAACCGAAGCAGCAGAAACTGCAGTTGTAGACACAGGGTATCTCAACAGAGCAATAGATACCGCTAGTGTGTGATTATTTATACAGCTCAGGGTGTGCTGCTATATAATCTGCAGAGACGGGGGGAGGGGAGTGAGACTGCAGTGTGTTCAGCTCAGCTAGCCGGCTGTTTTGTGAATGTAGGTGATTTCTGAAGGTCTTGTGAATGGATTATAGGGGAGGGTGGGAGGAAAGGGATTTATTGCTCCTTGTTATTTCTTTCTCTCCCTCTCTCTGTGCCGTTGGCTTTCCCGGAGCCGTAGCTCTTAATGCTTAGCTAAGTGGCGTCATCCAGCTGAAATTGAATCGACCCATTAGAACTCCCCATAGGAATCTCTGTATCCGGTCCCTGGGTAATGACTGAAACAAAATTTAAAGGGGAATAGGGGGTGGGGTGGAAAGTAACGATTTTAAGGAGGCCTCATTTAAATATCTCTGCCGAGTGATTGCAGCTTCTATCAGACAGAGCTTCTCCTTTGTTTAAGGGTTTCTCCCACCTCTTACCCACATTCATTCCCACTAACCCTAATAATGATTATCCATCCATCATCGCTGGGAAACCATTACCCACCTTACTTTCCCTTCCTGCCTTGAGTATGCCATATAGTCAACAACAACAAAAATGTTCTGCCTTCTTTTGCTCTGGGGATTGTGGATTCAATAAGGAAGACAAAATCCCTGCCTTCCTGCAGCCCCCTTAGGGCTGCCAGTCTTCTGAAAATAAAGCAGCTTTGGACAATTTCTCTGAAAGTGAAGGACAAAGTTTTCTGTAAATTATCCTCAGTCCACTGTTTAACTCAGTAGGAACGGGTCTTTGTTTTGGGCATTGAGACAGAACCACTTGGTTGAAAACAAGCCTCATATTTAAAATAAAAGAGATCTGATTTCAAGTCCTGCTTCAATGGACAAGTAGCAGGAGCTTGATCATCAACATTCTTAGGATGCCTTGCTTACCCCATCTATAAAATTGAGATGGTAAATGGTGACAGTTCAGAGTAAAACAAACCTGTGTGAGTCACGAACCTGAGATCCTTAATCTTACTCTAACTCCTTATGTGACCTTTGCAATTTACTTTCCCTCTAGTGTCTCAATTTCTACATTTACATAAAAAGATCTGATAATTGCTGGTAATTGCTAAAGTCCCTTCTAGCTCTGACATTCTGTTATTTACACCCTCTCAGGAGGATTAAGAAAACAGAAGAAAGCATGGGATTAAAAATACACATGCTTGTGTGGATCTACATACTCATATGTGTATGTGTGGGTCAAAGGTTCTCCAAACTCTTTTGTTGATATGTAGGTATGTATACTGTATACACACACACACACACACACACACACACACGTATGTGTGTGTGTATATAATTTCTAAGCAAATCCAGATCTCTTCCTAATTAGAACTTCTAGAGCCAAGAGATTTGCCTATGTAAATTTTTCTCTTTCATGGCTCAAACATTTTCTTTACTCTTAATATTGACTTGAGCTTATCAAGATCATGAAAAACATTAATCTGTAGTTTCATCAGCAGAAGAGGATAGATTTACTGATATATTCATTCACCCATTTTTTCAACAGGTATTTATTGCACATCAACTATGTGCCAACTACTGTACTAGCTAGATTTGTGTCAAACAGATCAGGGTTCAAATTTTTGCTCCTAAATTTATGAGCTATCCGACTTTGGGCATGTCACTTAACCTCTCTGAACCTGTTTCCTCCATTCATCTATAAAATGGAAGTAACAATAGTCCCCACAACACAGGATTGTGCTATTTCCTATCAACTGAATAAGGTCTTGCATTTGAAAGGTTTATCATGTGTGTGGCACATAGTAAGTGCTCAATGAAGAGTAAATATGAAAATTAAGAATTTGTTCTCACCCTAATGAAGCCCACAGGAAAGGCAGGAGATGATTTCAATGATTGAAATCCTTTTATTACTTTAAGCTCCAGTTTTAAATTTAAGCAGATATATGCCAAATTTATCTTTCTTAAATGTGACTTATTTTCATACTTTATTCCTTTGTTCAAAAACTTATTACTAATTCCTACAGCATTAAGTTTAAATTGCTTTGCTTGTCAATCAAGTTATTCTCTGACTCTATACATTCAATAACTTCTCAACGTATCTTTTAACATAAGAAAAGTTGAATGTTTCACTCCTCTAAAATACCAGCGCACATGGCTGCCAATCCAGCTTTCCATATGTATCCTTCACATGATTGTACATATTTATTCATTTTCTACATCAGGGTCCTAATTCCTCTGTGAATACTTCCCTGACTCTAAGGCTCCTTTCTGTTCTAAAGCTCTATGATAGTATTTACTAATACCCTAACTTACTTCTACATTTGTAACTCCTATAACACTTCCATTTATGTCCTGTCCTGATTACTCAGTAGACTTTGTTAAATACTTAACCTTTTTCTCAAAATCTTTTTGACTTAGCTGTCATATCAGAAACAATTTGGGGGTCCCTGGATGGCTCAGTGGGCTAAAGCCTCTGCCTTCGGCTTGGGTCATGATCCCAGGATCCTGGGATTGAGCCCCACATCAGGCTCTCTGCTCAGCAGGGAGCCTGCTTCCTCCTCTCTCTCTCTCTCTCTCTCTCTCTCTGCCTGTCTCTCTGCCTACTTGTGATCTCTATCTGTCAAATAAATAAATAAAATCTTTTAAAAAAAAGAAATGATTTGGACAACCAGTTGTTGTAAGTATGGAAGAGTGTATTTAATTAATCATAAAACTATAACTTAGAGATTTCTAAAACATAGTAGTAAGGAAGATATTTGGAGGGCAGAGTGATTTATCTGGTGTTCTTCAAGCTTACTTATTTTTTGAAATTACTGGCTTTTAGATGTAGGTGTGTTGATCTGTGCTAAGACAGTATGTCCAAATTCAGTTGGATTTGAGTTAATGTCAACAAGGTGTCTCTAAAGAGAAAAAAGCCATTGGACTGGGAGACAGGAGACCTGTGTTTGCTTCTAGGCCAACACTTTCACTAACTAGTTATATGATTTTAGACAATTCAATGAATATGTCTAAATGTGTTTCCTGAAAAGCACACCATTAACTAAAGAGCTAAGAAAGCATGTTTCCTGAAATACACTCATTCTAACCAGTTTGTAAATCAAGTTGTCAGATATCACATAGTGAATTTTGTAGTGTCTCAACACCAATTTCTGTACATCATTGTACTATCCCAATATCTTTTCAAAAATCATGAAACTGCAAATAATCTTTCAGAAACACAACAGCTTAAAGCACAAATAAAAATATTTATGTTGATTACCAAGAGTCAGTTTTTTATTCATTTAATAGGCAATAATTGAGTGACCAAGTGTGCCAGGCCCTGGGGATACAGCAGTGAAGACAAATATGTTGTGTTATATCTACCTTCAAAGAGATCACTGTCTAGAGTGGGAGACAGATAATTATAATTAAGGGTGATAAAGAAAAGGACAGACACCTAAACAGTATATAATAACCTGGAATATTCAGGGATATCGAGTAATTTGGAAAAGTTAGAGCAAAAATCCTTGAAGAGATTTACAGATGAGAGGGTTCTCTGGTGTAGTGATTAAGAGTGTAAACTCTGAAATGAGTCAACCTGAGTTGAATTCCAGATCAGCCACTTGCCAGCTATAAATCCTTGGCCAAGTTACTTAATCTCTTTGGGCCTTGTTTTCTTATTTGTAAAATCAGTACAACTTACAAATATACTTCATAGGGTTGTTGTGAGAATTATAATGGGTTAAAACATGTGAAATGCTTAGAACAGTATCTGGCACAGAACAAACATCTTTCCCTACCCACTTGAGTGTCAACTCCACAAGAGGAAGAAATTTAGTTGTTGAATAATCAGAACTTAGTGAGTGGCCCATAGAAGGCACTGTTGAATGAATGATCATTAACCTAATTATCATTTTTTATGGGTATCATCCTAAGAGATGAGAAGTTTGAATAATCTCAGTTATTTTCATTGGTGCCTTAATATAGGCTCACAGTATAATAATATAGTAATAAATTAATATATAGAATAAGTTAATTCTATGTTATTAATATAGATACTAGGTTATATATGCTATTAATTAATATATAATTAGTCAATGAATCCCTGGTCCAAGGGGTTCATAATTTAGTAGGAAGGGTAGCAAACAGACAAGTATAATAAAGGATAAGTGTTATGTAAGGGAGCAGAGAGGAAATACACCTAATCCAATATTGAGGGTGTTATTGAATGCTTCCTAGAAAAAGTGATATTTAAATATAAAGTTGAAGGGTGGGAAAGACATTAGAGCCAGAGGGAATACCATGTGCAAAAACCAAGAGGTAAGAGAGGGGATGACAGAAGGAAGTGCAAAAAGAACCGTCACTGAATCTCCCAAATTTAGCATAATGCCTGGCACAGAGTAGATGCTCAGAAAATATTTGATAAATAAAAGGACGAATGAAAACAATTACAAGCAGATATAAGAGAACTAATGAAGATACAAAGACGTGAAAACAATATGTTTTATAAACCATTCTAAGAGGGTCCCCTATACTCATAGTCTGAACAAATTAGGAGCAGAAATTTTCTCTGGAAAGCATGGCCCACATATTTTCTTCATATTCCTAGAATGTACTGAGATTATTTAGGTTTCTTACTTAGGTTTTACTAAATTGTAGCAAGTAGAAATAGATTATACATAAAGAAACAATTTTGTATGATGGTCCGATACAGTGTCTAAAACAATAATTATCAGAATCTTCATGCATAAATCCAATAAAATATCAATTTCTCTCACTTATAATTAAACCCATAGTTTCTTAATTTGTCTGCATAAAACACGTATTCTACACAAATTCTGAAAGTCTTTCCTCATTCTGTTTTTCGCAGACTGCAGCTAAATCCATTTGAGAGCCTGCAAGTTCCTACATAAGGCCAGTTTTATCCATACCCTACTGAAATCAAGAGGAACTCTTTATAAATGTCAGATGAAAAGCTGACCTATGGTCATCCTGATTCAGCAGTGATGATGCCAGAAGTAAACAATGCCAAGGATATACAGATTCTTAACCAAAAAGCCTATAGGGATGGTGATAATTATTTTTCCCCATTGAAGCTGGAAAACAAATATAGGAGCAATATGACCAATAATGAGAGAATGGTATAGAAAAATTAGAGACAAAAAAAGAATAATGTGGGAGAGCATAGAGGGGTAGGAGGTAGGTACAAAGTTGTTCTGTGCAAAGAAAACTTGACTAACAGTAAGGAAATGTAAATTTTAGTTTCTTAGTCTTTGCAGTTTTGGCAGGTCATTTTTCATCTTTAAGTTCATTTTTTCTCATCTGTAACATAGTAAGTTTCAATGTAATTCAGTAAAACAAACATATACTGAGCACCTACTTAATGTCAAGGAATACACTAGATGTGAAAGATAAAGCGATGAATACATACTGGTTGAATGAGTAAATGAGTGGTCTTAGCCTCTCATTACTCACAGTCTGATAGAATAAATGGACATGTAAACATATAAACTACAACACAACCTGTCACTAAATCAGATGAGAGATAATTGTGGCCTGACTCAAGGTAGGGGCGGTGTGGATGAAGAAAAGCGGATGATATGCAGACTATAGAATAGACAAGACTTAGTGACTAATTAGATGTGAGGTATTAATCATGCCATATACTGAAATATGGAAGGAACATTTAAAAATTAGGTTTGAGAATGTTGGGTTTGAGGTCCCCATGTAGTACCTAAATGGTAATCCAGGCAAAATTATACATGGATTTTGACTTTATAAGAAGATATAGATCAGTTTGATACTAATTTTAGGATTTTTTTGTACCACCTCTGTGAAAAATGTTGGTGGTATTTTAGTAGGTATTGCATTAAATGCATAGATTGCTTTGAGGTAATATAAACATTTTAACAGTATTTGTTCTTCCAACCCATGGGCATGGAATGTTTTCCCATTTCTTTGTGTCATCTTCAATTTCTTTCATGAGTGTTCTATAGTTTTCAGAGTACAGATCTTTAGGTTTATTCCTAGGTATCTTATGGTTTTGGGTGCAATTGTAAATGGGATCAATTCTTTGATTTCTCTTTCTGCTTTTTCATGATTGGTGTATAGAAATGCAACAGATTTCTGCACATTAATTGTGTATCCTGCAGCTTTACTAATTTGTGCACCAGTTTTGGCAGTTTTTTGGAGGAGTCTTTGGGTTTTCTACGTAGAGTATCATGTTGTCTGCAAAGAGTGGAAGTTTGAATTCTTCCTTGCCAATTCAAATGACTTTTATTTCTTTTTGTTGTCTGATTGCTGTGACTAGGACTTCTAGTATTATGTTAAATAACAGTGGTCAGAATGGACATCCCTGTCTTGTTCCTGACAGTAGAGGAAAAGCTCTTAGTTTTTCCCATTGACGATGCTATTAGCTGTGGGGTTTTCATATATGGCCTTTATGATGTTCACATATGTTTCCTCTACCTCTACTTTGTTGTGGGTTTTTAATCAAAAATGGATGTTGTACTTTGTCAAATGCTTTCTCTGCATCTATTAAGGGGATCATATGGTTCTTATCCTTTATTTTGCTAATGTGGTATGTCATGTTGATTGATTTGTGAATATTGAACCACCCTTGCAACCCAGGAATAAACCTCACTTGAACATGATGAATGATTCTTTTGACATACAGTTGTATTCAATTTGCTAGTATTTTGTTGAGAATTTTTGCATCCATGTTCATCAGGGATATTGGACTGTAGTTCTCTTCTATTATTGGAATCTTTGTTTTGTTTCAGAATCAAGGTAATGCTGGCCTCTTAGAATGAGTTTGAAAGTTTTTCTTTCATTTTTATTATTTCATTTCTTTAAGAATAGGTATTAACTCTTTAAATATCTGGTAGAATTCCCCTGGGAAGCCATCCGGCCCTGGACTTTTCTTTGTTGAGAAATGTTTTATTATGGATTCAATTTCTTTTTTTTTTTTTTAACTATTGTGTTATGTTAGTCACCATATAGTACATCATTAGTTTTTGTTGTAGTGTTCCATGATTCATTGTTTGTGTATAACACCCAGTGCTCCATGCAATATGTGCCCTCCTTAATACCCACCACCAGGTTACCCATCCCCCCACCCCCTGCCCTCTAAAACCCTCCATTTGTTTCCCAGAGTCCATAGTCTCTCATGGTTCATCTCTCACTCCGATTTCTCCCCCTTCATTTTCCCCTTCCTTCTCCTAACGTCCTCCATGCTATTCCTTACGTTCCACAAATAAGTGAATCCATGTGATAATTGACTTTCTCTGTTTGACTTATTTCACTTAACATTATTATGGATTCAGTTTCTTTGCTGGTTATTGATTGGTCTTTCAAGTTTTCTACTTCTTCCTGTTTCAGTTTTTCCAGTGAATATATTTCTAGGAATTTATCCATTTCTTCCAAGTTGTCCAGTTTGTTGGCATATATTTTTTTTCATAATACTCTCTCATAATTGTCTGTATTTTGTGGTTTTAGTTACTGTTTCTCTTCTCTCATTTGTGATTTTACTTATTTAGCTCCTTTCCTTTTGATAAGCTTGGCTAAGAGTTTATAAATTTTATTAATTTTTTCCAAGAACCATCTCCTGGTTTTGTTGACCTCTGAATAGACAAAGCAATCTTGAAAAATAGAATGAAAGCTGGGGGCATCACAGTTCTGGGCTTCAGGTTACATTACAAAGCTGTAGTGATCAAGACAGTATGGTATTGGCACAAAAACAGATACATAGATCAATGGAACAGAATAGAGAGCCTCAGCTCTATGGTCAACTAATCTTCGACAAAGCAGGAAAGAATGTCCAATGGAAAAAAGACAATCTCTTCAACAAATGGTGTGGGAGAAACCAGGCAGCCACATGCAAAAGAGTGAAACTGGACCACTTTCTTATGCCACACACAAAAATAAACTAAAAGTGGATGAAAGTCTCAACACGAAAGAGGAAGCCATAAAAATCCTAGAGAAGAACAAAGGCAGCCAACATCTTTGACAGCGGCTGTAGCAACTTCTTACTAGACATATCTTCTGAGGCAAGTGAAACGAAAGCAAAAATAAACTATTGGGACTTCAAGATAAAAAGCTTCTGCACAGTGAAGGACACAATCAACAAAAGTAAAAGGCAATCTACAGAATGGGAGAAGATATTTGTAAATGACATACGTAATAAAGGGTTGGTATCCAAAATATAAAGAACTTACACAATTCAACACCCAAAAAACAACTAATCCAGTTAAAAAATGGTCAGAAGACATGAATAGACCTTTTTCCAAAGAAGACATCCAGATGGCTAACACAGACACATGGAAAGATACTCAATATCACTCATCATCAGAGAAATACAAATCAAAACCACAGCTCAAATCAGTAACAGAGGAAACAAGAGATGTTGGCAAAGATGTGGAGAAAAAGGAACCCTCTTGCACTGTTGATGGGAATGCAAACTGGTGCAGCCACTCTGGAAAACAGTAAAGTTAAAAGTAGAAGTACCCTACAGCCAGGCAACTGCACTACCAGTTATTTACCCAAATAATACAAAAATACAGATTCAAAGAGGTACATGCACCCTAGTGTTCATAGTAGCATTATCAACAATAGCCAAATTAGAGAAAGAGCTCAAATGTCCATTGACCGATGAATGGACAAAGAAGATTAGTGTATATATATATATATATATTAGTGTGTATATATATATACACACTAATATATGTATATATATTTATATATATAAATCATATATATCAAATATAAATATAAATATAAATCAAATATATATATGTATATGTGTGTGTGTGTGTATATATATATATATATACACACTAATCTTCACAAAAGCAGGAAAGAATAAAAGAATATGCAATGGAAAAAAGTTTCTTCAACAAGTGGTGGTGGAAAACTGGACAGCCACATGTAAAAGAGCGAAACTGGACAAATTGCTTATACCATACACAAAAATAAACTAAAAATGGATGAAAGGCAATGGAATGGAATAATATTGAGCCATAAAGAAGATGAAAAATTGCCATTTGCAGCAATGTGGATAGAGTTGAATGTATTACACTAAGTGAAATAAGTCAGTCAGAAAAAGACAAATATCATATGATTTCACTTACATATGAAATTTAAGAAATGTAACATGAACATGGGGAGGAAAAGAGGCAAACCATAAAATAGACTCTTAACTATGGAGAACAAATTGAGGGTTGCTGGAGGGGAGGTGGGTGGGGGGATGGGTTAAATGGGTGATGGGGATTAAAGAGGACACGTGTTGACTAACACCAGGTGTTGTCTGTAAGTGATGAATCAAAAAATCCTACACCTGAAATTAATATTACACTGTATGTTAACTATCTAGAATTTAAATAAAAACTTGAAAAGAGAAGATATGGATCAGGAATGGCAATATGGGCACCAGTAGTACACAAATTTAAGTCATGTGAATGGATGAGCCTAGTAGGAGAGTGTGTGGAAGAGTGACAGAAAGGAAGCCAAACTTTGGAGATCATACATATTTAAGGGACTGGCAGGAAAGAAGTCCATCATATAGACTGAGACAGGATGGTCAGAAATATGGCAGGAGAATCATGACAGTGTGATGCCTGGAAGCCAGGGGAGTAAAATGTTTGAAGTTGAGTGATCAACTATCAATTCCAACAGAGTGGTCAAGTGAGATATATAAAGTATCTGCTGGTTTGGCATTGTGGAGATTACTAGTAAATTTTGTGAAGGTGCATGTATCTTTCAAGCAGTGGTTCTTAACCATGACTGCACATCAGTATGGTATGTGGAACTTTATCAAGCTACATATTGCTAAGTCTCACCTCCAGAGATCTTATTCAAAAGATCTTGGGTGAGACCAACAAATCTATGTTTTCAAAAACTCCCACATGGTCCTTGAATATACCATGTTTTCCCTTACCTCTATACCATTACAAACACTATTATCCTTGCTTGCAGTGATGGAAACTCCCAAATATGATCCAGACCTCCTAGATGAGCTCTAGACCCAGATATCTAACAGTTTATCAGAAATCTCCACCCATCATCTTTCTTTATCCAATAAACTTGATATAAAGTAAGGCAGCCACTATTTGATGTATGGTAGTAATGGAAAGTCTCTCTCATTAGATGGCATTAGATAAGTCTCAAAAAAAGTGAGAGAAAAAGCCATTTAGCTATATGGGCACAGCATCTCCCACATGGAGGGTAGAGTAAATGCAAATCCCAAAGCCAGAATGTTCTTGGAATGTTCTAGGAAGAGCAAGAAGGTCAGCATGCCTAGACTGCAAGAAATGTGGGGATAGTGGTAGCAAAGGAAACCAGAGAGGTAGGAGAGGGCTGGATCCAGAGGAGTTGAAATAATCTGACTTGTAATATTAAAAGGATCTCTCTGGCTGCCCTGTGGAGTACATATTCAGGATAGCTAAGCTAAGAGGCTGTTGAAACAGTCTAGACTAGAGAAGGGTAACAGTGGAAGTGATAAGGTAAAATTCAAACTTAGAATTCTGGAACTCTGCTTGCATTTTCTTCCATGGGGGTACCTGCCTGACTCAGTCTGCAGAGCATGTGACTCTTGATTTTGGGGTTGTGAGTTTGAGCCTGTGTTGGGGGTACACTTTGCTTTTAAAAAGTAGATCTCCCATTGAAATACCTGTTTTATCTCGGGGTTTTTTTTTCCCCATTTCAGTGATCACCTATACTTTCCCAACACAGTGAGTAAGTGAGTGTGTGTGTGTGTGTGTGTGTGTGTGTAAATGCACTTTAAGTCTCTGTCTTTTCCTAATGTAGCCTGACCTTGGCCTGTCTGCCATCGTGTATGCATGACCTCTCCACAGGACTTATCTCTATGCCACTTATAGTGTACCTCAAGTATATCCTTCTATATGGCCTATCATACTTCCTTCTGGGCCCCTGTGTTCACATTCATGTATTGTAAGTGTACCATGGAAGTAGCGAATATTGTATTAAGCATCTGGCCACATGGTGCTTAGATTCTGGTTTTTATTTAGCAGGACACGTCCCTGCCCCACATATATACTAACATACATTTCACTTTCTTCAGCTATGCTACTCCCCCCCATATTAATCAGAAGTTGAAGTTTTAAAACTTGATAATGGAGCAAAGCAAGTCCTTGTCAATGTCAGGAACTCTGAGGTAGCTGATGTGTCCATGTTCCTCATTCCCCTGGAAGGGAGGCCAGCTTGCTGCAGGTGACAACAGCACAGAGGATTACATTTGGTTCTGGGAGCAGTTTATTTTCAGAACTGACATCCTACCCAGTACTAAATATAGCCAGTCTCTTCCTTTCAAACAAGGTTTCTTTTCTGTTAAACTTCAATAAAGCTCTTAGCTCTGCATTACAAGGTCGGCCTCCCTCCTCTCTCATTCTCTCTCTCTCTCTCTCACTCTCTCTCTCTCTCCAGCCCCCCAAACTCATGAACCTTATTCTTGTTCTTTCCCTCTCCCCTCTCCCCAACTACCTTGTATGCTCTATCTGGCCTCCTCAGTTTCTTCTGTTTCTAACTTTCTTCTCTTCCCTATTCCTCTTCTCTGCTTTCTTGGTGTCCTTCACTATCTCCTCTGGGCACTTTCCTCTTCATGTCTCCAGGTTTTTTTCTTTTTTTTAAAGAACATTTTATACATAGCTGTTCAATTTTCCCTGTTAGAATGGCAAAGATTAACAAGGCAGGAAACAACAAGTGTTGGAGAGGATGTGGAGAAAGGGGAACCCTCTTCCACTGTTGGTGGGAATGCAAGTTGGTGTAGCCACTCTGGAAAACGGTGTGGAGATTCCTTAAGAAATTACAAACAGAGATACCCTATGACCTGGCAATTGCACTACTGGGTATTTACCCCAAAGATACAAATGTAGTGAAAATAAGGGCCACCTGTACCCCAATTTTCATAGCAGCAATGGCCACAGTCACCAAACTGTGGAAAGAGTCACGATGCCGTACAACAGATGAGTGGATAAAGATATGGTCCATATATACAATGGAGTGTTATGCCTCTATCAGAAAGGATGAATACTCAGTGTTTGTATCAACATGGATGGGACTAGAGGAGATTATGCTGGTGAAATAAGTCAAGCAGAGAGAGCCAATTATCATATGGTTTCACTTACTTGTGGAGCATAAGGAATAACATGGAGGACACTGGGAGAAGGAAAGAAGTGAGTTGGGGGAAATCAGAGGAGGAGATGAACCATGAGAGACTGTGGACTCTGAGAAACAAACTGAGGTTTTTAGAGGGGAGGTGGTGAGGAGTTGGGTGAGCCTGGTGGTGGGTATTAAGGAGGGCACGTATTGCATGGAGCACTGGGTGTGGTGCATAAACAATGAATCTTGGAACACTGAAAAATAAAATAAAACTACAATTAAAAAAGATTTACTTATCTATTGTGGATGCAATTTCCTTATCAGATACATGATTTGAGAACATTTATCCCATTCTGTGTGTTGTATTTTCAATTTCTTGATGATATGTTTGGTAGCAAAAAAAGTTTTGATTTTGGAGAAGTGCAATTTATCTATTTTTTATTTTGTCATTTGTGCTTTTGTTGTTTAATCTAAGGAAGTTTTGCATAATCTAAGTTCATAAAGATTTATTCCTATGCTTATTTCTAAGAATGTTCGTGTAGCTTTAGCTCATAAGTTGTTTTCATAATCCATTTTGAGTTGATTTGTGTATATGGTTTGAAGTAGATGTCCAACTTTATTCATTTATGTGTAACTATTTGGTTGTCCCTGTGCCGTTTGTTGAAAAGACTATTTGTTTCCCCCATTAAATTATCCTGACACTCTTATAGAAAATCAATTGACCATAAATGTAAGGGGTTATTTCTGGACTCCCAATTCTACTGCACTGATATATATGTCTATTCTTATGCCAGTACACTGTCTTGATTCCTACAGTTTTTGTAGTAAGTTTTGAAGTTAGAAAGATTGAGTACTCCTATTTTGTCCTTTTCAGGATTTTTTTTTTCTATTCTGTGTCCCCTTGAATTTCCATATAAATCTTTGGATTCATCAACTTCTGCAAAAAATCCAGCTAGGATTTTGATAGGGATTGTGTTGAATCTATTGGGGAGTATTGCCATCTTAATAAGACTAACAAGTCTGATAAGAAGACTTATTTGGTCTTCTTATCCATGAACACGGACTGCCTTTCCATTTATTTAAATATTCTTCAATTTTTTCCAACAATATTTTGCATTTTCCAGGATATAAGTCTGTGCATTTCTTTTGTGAAATTTAATCCTAATTATTTTATTCCTTATGACGCTATTATAAATGAAATTGTTTTCTTAATTTCATTTTCAGATTCTTGATAGCTAGTGTGTAGAAATACAATTTACATATTGATCTTACATCTTGTCATCTAGCTGAATGTGTGTGTGTATGTTTGTGTGTGTGCATTTGCATGTGTGTGTGTGTGTGTGTGTGTGTGTTTTAGATAAAGAAGTTGTTCAGGAAGTCTGTTACAAATAATAATCATGGGCTGTTGGGTAATAATAGTGGAGAAAAGCAAGTCATTTGTATTGTTGAATTGTAATCCATTGTACGGATATAACCACTCCACCACTCATCCCCTGTAATTGGTAGAGAATTTGCAATAAAAGTAAAAATTAGTTGGGTTCTGATGAACTCACATAGTCTAACTGGAGAATAAAGAGATTATCAATGCCTAATATTCAGAATTAGTAAAAAAAAAAAAAAAAGTGAAAGCAAAACCCTTTCCAATTCTTTCCTGTTTAACTGCAGTTTTTCTGAATTCTTTCATATTTTGCTTTAGTAAAAGCAAAAGTTAAAAAGAGTACAATCTTCTCAGTCACCTGAAAGCTACTGTAGATACACTTACTCTTCTCATTTTTCCTTCCCTCTTTATTTGCTCACCTTGCTCCCTCTTTATTTACAGGTCATGCAATAGATATCAGTCCTACTCTAGGGAAGAGGTATGGCATGGAAGTTAAGTGTGTAAGTTCTGGAACCAGACTGCCTAGGTTCAAATCTCATTTATGCTGTGTATTTGTTGTTTCACATGAGGTAACTTAGCTTTAGTTCTCTTGGCCTCAGTTGTCCCATCCTAAAATGGAGATGATTTTGGTGTCTTAACGTGGAGGATTTTTATGAGGAATATATGTATCAAGTATTTAAGACAATGGTAACAATACACTGTTAATGCTCAATAGATGCTAGTATTTCATTAATATTATATGTCAGTTTACACATAAAGAGACAGACATAGTTATCTCCAGGCTGGGAATATTTAAAAATGAGTAAATAAAATAACCCATTTTAGCCTTAGGGCACCTGTATTCTCTTGACCCACTGCGGCAGGAGTTTCCTAAAAGATTCTTTTTTATTTTTATTTTTATTATTTTTTAAAAATTTTATTGTGTTATGTTAGTCACCATACAATACATCATTAGTATTTGATGTAGTGTTCCAAGATTCATTGTTTATGTACCACACCCAGTGCTCCATGCAATCCGTGCCCTCCTTAATTCCCACCACCAGGCTCATCCATCCCCCCATTCCCCCCAAAAACCCTCAGTTTGTTTCTCAGAGGCCACAGTCTCTCATGCTTCATCCCCCCTCCGATTTCCCCCAACTTCCTTCTCCTCTCCATCTCCCCAGTCCTCCGTGTTATTCCTTATGCTCCACAAATAAACGAAACCATATGATAATTGGATATATTTTTACTAAGATCTATCTAGGTATGCACCATTCTCTCCATTCTTCCTTCTTGAGACTTGGTGGGCTACATATTTATTTAACATATTTTAACAATTTTAATTGCAGTATACAGTGTTATATTAGTTGCAGGTGTACAATACAGTGATTCAGCAATTCTATACATTACTCAGTGCTCATCATGCTACATGTATTCTTAATCCCCTTCACCTATTTCACGTATCTCCCCTCCCTCTAATAACTGTCAGTTTGTTCTCTATAGCTAATAGTCTGCTTTTGGGTTTATCCCTTTTTCCTTTGCTTGTTTGTTTTCTTTCTTAAATTCCACATATGAGTGAAATAATATAGTATTTGTATTTCACTGAATGACATATTTCACTTAGCATTATACTCTCTAGATCCATTCATGCTGTTGCAAATAGGAAGATTTCATTCTTGTTTATGGCTGAATAATATTCCATTGTGTATATATACACCACATCTTCTTTATCCATTCATCTATCAATGGACACTAGGTTGCTTCTATAATTTGTCTATTGTAAATAATGCTGCAATAAACATAGGAGCGCATATACCTTCTTGAATTGTTGTTTTTATATTCTTTGGGTAAAAACCCAGTAGAAGAATTACTAGATCATATGGTAATTCTATTTTTAATTTTTTGACGACCCTCCATACTGTTCTCCAGAGTAGGTTCACTAGTTTGCATTCCCACTAACAGTGCAGGAAAGTTTCACCATCCTTGCCAACATTTGTTTCTTGTGTTTTTGATTTTCACCATTCTGACAGGTGTGAAGTGATATCTCATGGTGATTTTGATTTGCATTTCTCTGATAATGAATAATGTTGAGCATCTTTTCATATGTCTATTGGCCATCTGTATATTTCCTTTGGAGAAATGTTTGTTCATGTCCTCTGCCCATTTTTAATTAGGATTATTTGTTTGGGAGATGTTGAGTTGTATAAGTTCTTTATAAATATTGGCTACTAACCATTTATTAGATATATCATTTGCAAATATTTTCTCCCATTCAGTAGGCTGTCTTTTAGTTTTGTTGATTGTTTCCATCACTGTACAGAAGTTTTTTATTTTGATATAGTCCCAATACTTTATTTTGCTGTCTTGCTTTTGTTTCCTTTGCCTCAGGAGACATATCTAGAAAAATGTGCCTATGGCTGATGTCAGAGAAATTACTGCCTGTGATCTTGTCTAAGATTCTTATGGTTTCAGGTCTCACATTTAGTTACTTAATCTGTTTTGAGTTTATTTTTGTATATAGTGTAAGAAAGTGGTCCAATTTTATTGTTTTACATGTAGCTCTCCAATTATCTTAACAGCATTGGTTGAAGAGACTTTTTTCTGTGCATATTTTTGCCTTTGTTGAAGATTAATTAACCATATAATCCTAGGTTTATTGCTGGACTTTCTATTCTGTTCCATTAATCTATTTGTCCATTTTTGTGTCAGTGCCATACTGTTTTCATGACTACAGCTTGGTATACCTTGAAATCTGGGTTTGTGATACTTTGTTTTGTTCTTTTTCAAGGGTGCTTTGGCTATTCAGGATCTCTTGTGCTTCCATACAAACTTTAGGGTTGTTTGCTCTAACTCTGTGAAAAATGCATCATTACTTTTATAGAAATCACATTAAATCTGTAGATTGCTTTGGGTACTATGGGCATTTTAACAATATTTGTTCTTCCAGTCAACGGGCATGGAATATCTTTCCATTTGTGTCATCTTTAGTTTCTTTCATTAAAGTTTTATAGCTTTCAGACTACAGGTCTTGCACCTCCTTGGTTAAGTTTATTCTTACAAATTTTATTATTTTTGGTGCAATTGTAAATGGAATAGATTCCTTAATTTCTTTGTGGTACTTCATTATTAGTGAATAGAAATGCAATGGATTTCTGAATATTGATTTTGTATCTCACAATCTTCTGAATTCGCTTATTAGTTCTAGTAGTTTTTTGGTGGAGTCTTTAGGGTTTTCTATATAGAATAGTATGTCATTTGCAAAGGGAGATTGTATGTCTTCCTTACCAGTTTGGTATTTCTTTTTGTTGTCTGATTGCTGTGTCTAGGACTTCCGGTACTATGTTGATTAAAAGTGGTGATAGTGGACACCTTCGTCTTGTTCCTGACCTTTGGGGCAAAGCTCTCAGGTTTTCATCATTGAAACCCATGATGTTACCCATGGGTTTTCACATATAGCCTTTATTATGTTGAGGTATGTTTCCTCTAAGCCTACTTTGTTGGGGATTTTTATCATGAATGGATGTTGTACTTTGTCTAATGCTTTTTCTGCATCCTTTGAAATGATAATATGGTTTCTCTTTTTTATTTATTATTTTTATTAACATATAATGTATTATTTCTTTAAGGGGTACAGGTCTGTGTTTCATCAGTCTTATACAATCCACAGCATAATATGGTTTCTCTTGTTAATGTGATCTATCATATTGATTGATTTGCAAATATTGAACCAGACTTGTATTCCAGAATAGATCATGGTGAATGATTTTTTTAATGTGTTGTTGGATTCAGTTTGCCGATATTTTGTTGAGGAGTTTTGCATCTATGTTCATCAGAGATATTGGCCTGTAGTTCTCTTTTTCTGTAGTGTCTTTATCTGGTTTTGGTATCAGGGTAATGATGGCCTCACAGAATAAATTTGAAAGCTTTCCTTCTTCTTTTATTTTTTTGGAAAAGTTTGAGTAGAATAAGTGTTAACTCTTCTGTAAATATTTGGTAGAATTCCCTTGTGAAGCCATCTGGTCCTGGGGTGTGTTTGTTAGGAGTTTTTTGATTACTGATTCAATTTTATTGATGGTATTCTGTGTGTTCAAATTTTCTATTTCATCCTGATCCATTTTGGGAGGTTATATGTTTCTAGGAATTTGTCTATTTCTTCTAGATTGCCCAATTTGTTGCCATAAAATTTTTCATAATATTCTCATAATCCTTTGTATTTTTGTGGTATTGATTTTTATTTCCCCTCTTTCATTTCTGATTTTGTTTTTTGAGTCCTATCCTTTTATTATGAGTCTGCTTAAAGGCTTATCAATTTTAAAAATAAAAAAGACTGGGAGACCAAAAAAAAATAGACATCAATTTTGTTGATCTTTTTGAAGAACAAGCTCCTGGTTTCATCCATCTGTTCTATTTTTTGTTTTAAGTTTCCGTATCGTTTATTTCTACTCTAATCATTATTATTTTTTTCCTTCTACTTGTTTTGGGTTTTTGTTTGTTCGCCTTTTTCTAGCTACTTTAGTTGTACAATTCAGTCTTTTGAGATTATTCTTGCTTCTTGAGGTAAGCCTGTATTGTTTTAAACTTCCATCTTAGAATTGCTGAAGATTTTGGACTGTTGCGTTTTCATTTTCATTTGTCTCCAGTAATTTTAGATTACCTCCCTGAGGTCATGTTTAATCCATCCACTGTTTAATAACATGTTACTTAACAGCCATGTATTTGCGTTCTTTCCAAATTTTTTCATATGCTTGATTTCTAGTTTCATAGCATTGTGATGAAAAGATGCATGGTATGATTTTCATCCTTTTGTATTTGTTGAGACTTGTTTTGTGGATGCTCCATGTGCAATTGAAAAGAATGTGCATTCTGCTGTTTTAGGATGGACTATTCTAAATATATATTAAACCCATCTGGTCCAATGTGTCATTCAAAGCCACTTTTCCTTGTTGATTTTCTGATTGGATGATCTGTCCATTGATATAAGTGGAGTTTTCAAGGCCCCTACTACTATTGTATTAATATCAATTAACTCCCTTATGTTTCTTATTAACTGCTTTACATACTTGGGTGCTCCTATGTTGGCTTCACATTTAGAATTGTTATATCTTCTTTTTTTTAATTTCTTTTCAGTGTTCCAGAATTCATTGTTTATGCACCACACCCAGCCATACAATTCATGCCCTCCATAATAACCATCACCAGGCTCACCCAACCCCCACCTCCCTCCCCTCCCAAACCCTGTTTGTTTCTCAGAGTCCACAGTCTCTCATGGTTCATCTCCCTCTCCAATTTCCCCCAACTCCCTTCTCCTCTCCATCTCCCCAGTCCTCTGTGTTATTCCTTATGCTCCACAAATAAGTGAAACCATATGATAATTAACTCTCTCTGCTTGACTTATTTCACTCAGCATAATCTACTCCAGTCCCATCCATGTTGATACAAAAGTTGGGTATTCATCTTTTCTGATGGAGGCATAATACTCCATTGTATATATGGACCATAACTTCTTTATCCACTCATCTGTTGAAGGGCATCTTGGTTATTTCCACAGTTTGGTGACTGTGGCCATTGCTGCTATGAACATTGGGGTACAGATGACCCTTCTTTTCACTACATCTGTATCTTTGGGGTAAATACCCAGTAGTGCAATTGCAGGGTCACAGAGAAGCTCTATTTGTAATTTCTTTTTTTTTTTAAGATTTTATTTATTTATTTGACAGAGATCACAAGTAGGCAGAGAGGCAGGCAGAGAGAGGGGGGGAAGCAGGCTCCCCGCTGAGCAGACAGCCCAATGCAGGGCTCGATACCAGGACCCTGGGATCATGACCTGAGCTGAAGGCAGAGGCTTTAACCCACTGAGCCACCCAGGCGCCCCTCTATTTTTAATTTCTTGAGGAATCTCCACACTGTTTCCCACAGTGGCTGCACCAACTTGCATTCCCACCAACAGTGTGAGAGGGTTCCTCTTTCTCCACATCCTCTCCAACACTTGTTGTTTCCTGCCTTGTTAATTTTGGCCATTCTAACTGGTATAAGGTGATATCTCAATGTGGTTTTGATTTGAATCTCCCTGATGGCTAGTGATGATGAACATTTTTTTTACGTGTCTGTTATATCTTCTTTTTGGGTTGTCCCCTTTATGATTATGTGACCTTCTTTGTCTCTTACTCTTTTTTTTTTTTTTTTAGTCTATTTTGTCCAACATATGCATTGCTGCCCCAGGTTTATTTTCACTTTCATTTGTGTAAAAAATGTTTTTCATCCCTTTGCTTTCAATATGCAGGTGTCTTTAGTTCTAAAATGGGTCTCAGGGTGCCTAGGTGGGTCAATTGGTTAAGCATTCAACTCTTGGTTTTGGCTCAGGTCATGATCTCATGTGTTGTGGGATTGAGACTCACATCAGTCTCTGTGCTCAGTGGGGAGTCTGCTTGAATATTCTCTCCCTCTGCCCCTCCCTTCATTCTCTCTTTCTCAAATAAATAAACCTTTAAAAACAATCTAAAATAGGTCTCTTATAAAAAATAAATAAATAATAATAAATAAAATAAAATAAAACAAAATGGGTCTCTTGTAGGCAGCATAGAGATGAGTGTTTCTTTTTTATCCACTTTGTTACCTTATGTCATTTGATTGGAGTGTTTGGTCCATTTATATTTAAAGTAATTATTGATAAGTATGTATTTATTGGCATTTTGTTTCTTGTTTTGTGGTTGTTTTTGTAGTTCTCTGCTCCTTTCTTCTCCTACTCTCTCTTCTCACAGTTTGTTGACTTTTTTTAGTGATATCCTCGGATTTCTTTCTCTTTATTTTTTGCATATCTATTACTGGTTTTTGATTTATGCTTACCATTATATTTGCATATAACATTTCATGCATATAACAGTCTATATTAAATTGATGGTTGCTTAAGTGTGAACCCCTTATGTACTCCTCTCCCCACCTCCATGTGTTAGGTGTATGGTATCATATTTTATATACTTTTATTTTGTGAATCCCTTGACTGATTTTTATAGACATACTTGTTTTTACTGTTTTTGTGCTTCTTTCTTTTCTTACTCCTACTTATGGTCTTTCACTTCCACTCAAGGAGTCCACTTTTACATTTCTTGTAGAGCTGGTTTGATGGTTATAAACTCCTTTAGTTTTTGTTTGGGAAACTCTTTATCTTGCCTTCTATTCTGAATGATAGCCTTGCTGGATAAGGTATTCTTTTGGCTGCAGATTTTTCTCTTTCAGTACTTTGAATATGTTATGCCACTCCCTCTGGCCTGCAAAGTTTGGTGAAAAATCAGCTTATTGTCTTATGGGGTTTTTGTATGTAACTATCTTCTTTTCTCTTGCTGTTTCAAAATTCTCTCTTTATCATCACTTTTGCCATTTTAATTACTATGTGTTTTAGTGTGGAACTCCTTGGGTTGATTTCCTTGGACACTGTCTGTGACTCCTAGATCTGGATTTTTGTTTCTTTCCCCAGATTCAAGAAGTTTCCTGCCATTATTTCCTCAAATATAATTTCTGTTCCCTTTTCTCTCTCTTCTCCTGAGATTTGTATAATGTGAGTATTATGCTTGCTTGTGACACTGAATTCCCGGTCTGTTTTCATTTTTTATTTCTTTTTCTCTCTCTTCAGCATGATTTCTTTCCATTACTCTGTCCTCCAGGTCACTGATCCATTCTTCTGCTTCCTCTAGTCTACTATTTATTCCATCTAATTTTAATTTCAGTTATTGAAAATAACTGAAATAAAAATAACCAATAAAACTTAAAATAACCAATCTCTGATTGGTTCCTTTTTTATATTTTCTATCTCTTTGTTAAGGGTCTCACTGAAGTCCTCCACTCTTTTCTTAAGTCCAGTGAGTATCTTTATGATCATTACTTTAAATTCTCCATTAGGCATATTACTTTTGGTTTTGTTTAGCTCTCTTGCTGTGATTTTGTCCTATTCTCTCATTTGGAACATATTCCTCTGTCTCCTCATTTTATCTAACTCTCTGTGTCTGTTTCTATGTGTTCAGAAAGTCAGCTATGTCTCCTGCTCTAGAAAGTAGTGACCTTATAGAGAAAAGGTCCTGTACTGTCCTGCAGTAGAGTGCTCTGAAGACCCTGGTGCTTCAGGAGTATCTACTATGTGTGTTGAGTGTGCCCTTCTGTTGTGGCTGAGCTACATTTTCCTTTAATGCAGCCATCTGAAATGCCTCTCATTGCTTGTTGTGGACAGGGTTTGGTCCCCATGTTGTCTATGGGCCGGTCTGGGGTTGCTTTGGGATTGAGTTTAGTCAGATCAGGCATTTGCTATACATCCAGTAACACTTTACTGCAGGGCATTTTCCCTGAGAAGCTTTTGCTGGTGGGTGGGGCCTGCAGTCAGATGTCTGCACCTAGCCCACTGCTTGGGCTGCAGTCAGACTGGTGTGTGTGTGGTTATCTTCCCCTCTTCCCAGAGTAGGAGTCACTTTGGCATGATGTTGGCCCCTGTCAGGGTTGCTTGCACACTCCAGGCTTGTGACACTGCTTTGGATGGGCTCTGGCCAAGGGCATATTGGAGGGGACAGGTCTGCAGGAAAACATCGGGGTGGGGCATATGGTGCTATTAAGGTCTATTTCAGTCTGCTGTGGGATGGTACCTGCAGCCACTGGGAACCAAGACAGGCCAGGTTGGAGGGGGCAGGTCCACAGAATCATGCACATGGGCAGGACATATGGTATTAGCAAGGTTTGTGCAGATCTGCGGTGTGAGGGGAACTGGAGCAGCTTTAGAAAACATAGGGCCAGAGGGAGCATGTTCACAGGAAGACTTGGGAGTAGGGTACACTTTTAACAAGTTAGGTAGTGAGCGTTGGCACTGTGCTGGTTCCTGCAGGTTCCTATATCAAGGTAGGGGGCTGGAGAAGGAAATGGCACTGCCAGTTCCTGGAGAAGTCTCCCAGTGATCCCTGTTCCTCCAGCACATGCTCTAAAATTAGTAAATAAATCTCCTTTCCATACCCCCCAGGTGTTTTTCAAACTGCTGCTTCTATGATATATCTCATCAGGTCCATCTGTTGTGTTATCTCTTTAAGGGTGGGAACTCAATTTCATATCACCCTCCCAGCTCTCCCAGAGCAAAACCCCACTGATTTTTAAAGTTCCAGGTGTTAAGCCCCACTAATTATAACAACTGAAATTTGGCCCCTCTGATTTTCAAAGCCAAATGTTATGGGGATTTATCTTCCCCCTGTGGGTTCCCCATGCCTAGGGTACCTGGAATGAAGGTCTGTTTTTGTCTCATCTCTACGCCCAACGCATCCCTCCTTCCTATGGGCAGTCTTAAAGATCTATTTAGCTCCTTACTGTATCTCTGCCCTTCCTACACTCTTTGATGTGGTCTCTTCTCTACATTTAGCTATGGAGAGTCTGTTCTGCCAGTCTTTGGGTCATTTTCTGGGTTAGTTACATTGATGCAGTGTTATCTAGTTGTAGCCACGGGATGAGGTGAACTTAGGGTCTTCCTGCTCCACCATATTCTCTAGAAGTCCCCTTGATGGACCCTTTAAATCTGAAGATATAAGATATTCTTCAATTTAAGGACATTTTAGTATATCGTATTTCTTTGATTCCTTCTTTCTTCCTTTCCCTCTCTCCTTCCCTTCCCTTCCTTCCCTTCCCTCCCTTCTCCCCTCCTCTCCTTTGTTTTCTGTCTTTCTGTCTTTCTATCACTGTCTCTCCTTCATCTTTCCTTATGTCCCCTTCCTTTCTTTTCTGGAACTCTTATTAAATAAATATTGCGATTCTCATAAAGATCTGCATGTCTCTGAATTTTTCTTATCTTTTTGTTTTTTGCTTTTTTGTGTTGCATCTTGGAAGAATCTCTGTGTTCAATCTTCAGCTAAAATGTAACTCTAGTTTTAGTTGTATGCGTACTCATTCCTTTAGAAATGGGTAAATTTTTGACAATTTTGTTTTTAATTTCTAAAAATATCTATAGTAAATGTTTGTCATATTGTGTTTGACCAGCATATCATGAATGGCCTTTTGATATTTGGGAAATTCTTATATTATAATTTTTACCTATCAAATATAAGTCAAAACTCAAACTTCTAGTCTGTGTTGAAACTAAGATGTAAGAATATGACTTAGGGTCTAACAATCAGATGCCCTGGCATGAGAGTTTGATTTGGAATTGCAGACATGAATAAAGTGGTACTGTGTGGTTTCTATTTTCTGGAATAGGTAGTATTGAAGGAACTTGGCTTTGAAGTATGGCAGAGATTGCAAGGTCAAGTTCGTAATAAAGTAGTGGCATTGGGGCTGGCAGCAGTAGCTGTTGCAGTAAAGTCAATTTGTTGGCATATAATGCAGGAGCAACAGTTTTTCAAATCAGGCCAGTTCTGTGGCATTGGCCCTGGGCAATTGTTTCTGGAAACTGAGTCTTAAAATTGGTTTTCCAGCTTTCCTTTAACAAATAACTTCACTAGGTATACAGCCTCAATTTTAACATCCCCCTTCTCAAGCCATTTTCCCCTATCTTTTTCCTCACTCCTTGTAATACCTCAATTTCAACTTTTCTTGACCCTTCTGGGAACTCCAATCCATTGACCTTTTACTACTACTTTCCTTTTTATAATTTTATATTTCATGGTCCATTATTACAACTCCCAGGCACATACCATTTACTCCTTTGCTCTTCTTTCCATTCATTATACTCACCAGAAAAAATCATCTCAAACGTGTTTAAACCCAATTCTTCATTTCTCTGTTTTCATTTTAACTGGTTTGATCTTCCTTTAATTTTCATCTTCAAATTCATGACCATTAACCTCGGAGGGCCTTTAGTGTTGCCTGGCAATGCTATGACATTTTCATAACATGTTATCTAGATGACTATTGTATACCATCTACTCTCTTCTTAAACCTCCAATGTCTAGGGGGTGTAGGAAGGTAACAGTGGAGTAGGAGGATCCTATGCTCACCTCATCCCACAACTCGATAACTATCAAATCATCCCAAATTCTCCAGAAATCGACCTGAACACTGACAGAAAAAACTCCACAACTAAAGGTAGAGAAGAGGCCATATCAAGAAGGTAGGTAGTGCAGAGACATAGTTTGGGAGAAAAGCAGATCATGGCCACTGCAGTGGGGAGGGATCTTCAATCATGAAGGTGTAGTGAAGACCAGCACACAGGGAAGCACATGGGGAAAATGAATCCCCATAGCAATTGGCTTGGAAAGAAAGAGAATTTCACGAGTTCTTACAATGAGCTGAGCTTAAAGACCTGAGTTTTAAAGGTCAGCAGGCTTGGCTAGGATAGAACCTTGAGAGTATTATGCTGCTCTTGGAAAAGGCAGCGGAAACAGCTCACAGACATACAATGTGGAAACAGCAATTTGAAGAGCACAAGGACACAGTGGGGAGGTAATTTTCACATCTTGGAGCACATCCCAGAGAGGCAGCATTTAAGAGCGACTCCTCTGGGGACAAAGGCTGGCCAGAAACAGTTCCCTCTTACCCTTCAGCATAAGCACAGACAGGGCCACCTGTGGGAACCTGATGCTTACTACTGAACTTGCTTATACCAAGCCCCAACTACCCAATCTCTGGGCTCCCATGGAACTACCCCTCCCAGTTAGTTTACCTCAGTCCCAGCATGTAGGCCCCCTCCCCAAGACTGGCCCAAACCTCTGTTCACACTACATCTCCTGGTTAAGAGTGGAGCCTCATTCTGGTGGGGGTCACAACAGGTCTCATTTCACAAACAGACCAGAACACACCTAGTTAAAATGTACCACATTCAGACCAGGAACAAAACACTGCCCACAGCAGTCAAAGAGATCCTCTGCAGATGACTGGCCTGAGGGAAAAAAACGTCCAGAACAAAGCAGTGGAGCACATGCAGCATACATTAGAGACACTCAGAAGCTCCAGACCCTGGCGAAGAGTGAACACTATATGGTAATGTACTATATGTCCTCTTCTTCATAAGGCCATTACCCTCAAGAACAGGAGACTTAGCTGACTTTCCTAACACAGAGAAACAGGCACAGAGGCTTAGACAAAATGAGAACACAGAGAAATTTATCACAAATGAAAGAACAGAATAAGGCCACCACCAGAGATTTAAGTGAAACAGGTATAAGTAAAATGCCTGATAGAGAATTTAAAGTAATGATCATAAAGACACCCACTGGATGTGAGAAAAGAGTGGAAGACATCAGTGAGACCCTTAACACAGATATAAGGAATAACACAGCTGAGATAAAGAGCTCAGTAAACAAAATAAGAAACACATAAGGGAATGTACAGCAGGTTGGAAGAAGCGAGGAATGAATTAGTGACCTAGAGGACAGAGTAATGGAAAGTGAGCTGA
Source organism: Martes martes (assembly GCF_963455335.1). NCBI lineage: Eukaryota > Metazoa > Chordata > Mammalia > Carnivora > Mustelidae > Martes > Martes martes. The sequence continues at coordinate 121,889,005 of NC_137897.1, read as the reverse complement.
ACAAATGAGAGAATAAAGAATTGCACAAAACAAGAGTAGACAAGGAACTCAGTGATTCCATCAAATTTAATAATTTTAAAATATACAAGTCTCAGAAGAAGAGAGAGAAAAAGGAGAAGAATATTTGAAGAAATAATAGGTGATAACTTCCCTCATCTGGTGAAGAAAACAAATACCCAGATCTAGGAGGTACAGAGAAATCAAAATCAAGAAAAGCACATGCAAACCAAGATATATTGTATTTAAATTGGCAAAATATAGTGTAAAGACAAAAATTTTAAAGCCGCAAAAGAAGACAGTGATTTATAAGGGAAAACTCATGAGGCTTACAAGAGATTTCTTGACAGAAACTTTGCAAGGCAGATGGGAGAAGCACAATACTAACTGAAAAAAAATCGGCACCCAAGAATACTCTATGCAGCAAGGCTATCATTCAAAATAGAATAAGAGATAAGAGTTTCCCAGACAAACAAAAACTAAAGGAGTTTATGACCACTAAACAGTTCTGCAAGAAATATTAAAAGGGGAGATGGAGGAGTCAAAATGGCAGAGGAATAGCAGACTAAAATGTCATCAGGTCCCAGGAGTTCAGCTAGATAGTTATCAAACCATTCAGAACACTTACAAAGTCAACAGGAGGTAGAAGAGAAGAGAAGGAATTCTAGGATCAAAAAATCGACCACCTTCTGGAAGATAGGATGTGCAAAGAAGTGAATCCAAAGTGACGGGAAGATAGACCATGGCGGGATGGCTGGCTCCTGGCAAGCGGTGTAGCAGCAGAGCACAAAATCAGAACTTTTAGAAGTCTGCTAAACTGAGGGACATCACTCCAGAGGCTAAACAGGGGGGTGGAGCCCTCTCAGGGGCAGTTTAGTCTCGGGACCCGTGGAGTCACAGAAAGACCAGGGGTGTCTGAGTGTGGCAGAGCTCCCAGGTATCGAAGTGGGGAAGCTGATTACCGAGAAGGAGCTGAGGAGTGAGCTCTCAGATCTGGGTTACCTTAAACTGTGATCCAAGGCACAGTTGGGTCACTGCTCTTTGAGCAGGGACCCCACAAGGGGCAGCTCTGGAGCGACCCCCTCCTTCCTCCTCCAGGGGGAGCAGTGTGGAAGCACACAGCAGGAATGTGCTGGGTTTGGAGACTCCAAATGGGGCCATGCACCAGAGATAGAATGCTCAGTCACAGGCCAGTGAACTCAGAGAGTGGCCAGAGACCAGAGAGATGGGGGGGATTGACTGCTTTTTTCTGAGGGCAGACTGAGGAGTGGGGACCTGAGCTCTTGGCTCCCCTGGGATGGAGATTGGGAGGCTGCCATTTTCCTTCCTGTCCTCCAAGGCTGTAGGGAAAGTTTTCAGGGAACAAAGCTCCCAAGAGCAAACCCAAGCGTATTACTTAGCCTGGCCCCCTGGCAAGGGTGGCGCAATTCTGTCTTGGGCAAAGACACTTGAGAATCACTGGAATAGGCCCCTCTCCCAGAAGATCAGCAAGCACATCCAGCCAAGACCAAGTTGACCAATCAATGAGAACTACAGAACTCCAGAACTAGGGGAAAGCAAGGCATAGAATTCATGGCTTTTTTCCCATGATCCTTTAGTCTGGCAAAGTTAAAATTTTTTTATTTTATTTTTTTTTATTCCATTTATTAAACTTTTCCTCTTTTCTCTTTTAACATTTTTAACTAGTTCATCTTAACAATAACTTTAAAAAATCTTTTTAAATTTTTATTTAGTCATATTTTATCCCTTCATTGTATTTAGCCTTATTTTTTGTATACATACAGGTTTTTTTTTTTCTTTAAAATTTTGGGATACAATTTCTTCTAATAGATCAAAATATACCCTAAATCTAGCAAGTGGCTTTGTTCTAGTCTCCAGCCTGATCATATTCTCTCCTCCTTTTTTTTTTTCTTTCTTCTTTTTTTCTCCCAACCAACTTATCTTCTCAATTCCTTTTTTAGAATCTTTATTTATTTACTTATTTATTTGACAGACAGAGATCACAAGTAGGCAGAGAGGCAGACAGAGAGAGAGGAAAGGAAGCAGGCTTTCTGCTGGGCAGAGAGCCCGATGTGGGGCTCAATCCCAGGACCCTGGGATCATGACCTGAGCTGAAGGCAGAGGCTTTAACCCACTGAGCCACCCAGGTGCCCCTCTTTATTTAATTTTTATTTTTTTATTTTTTTTAATTAAATTTTTTATTTATTTTCAGCATAACAGTATTCATTGTTTTTTCACCACACCCAGTGCTCCATGCAATCTGTGCCCTCCCTAATAACCACCACCTGGTTCCCCCAACCTCCCACCCCCCCGCCCCTTCAAAACCCTCAGGTTGTTTTTCAGAGTCTGTAGTCTCTCATGGTTCACCTCCCCTTCCAATTTCCCTCAACTCCCTTCTCCTCTCCATCTCCCCTTGTCCTCTATATTATTTGTTATGCTCCACAAATAAGTGAAACCATATGATAATTGACTCTCTCTGCTTGACTTATTTCACTCAGCATAATCTCTTCCAGTCCCGTCCATGTTGCTACAAAAGTTGGGTATTTGTCCTTTCTGATTGAGGCATAATACTCCATAGTGTATATGGACCACTTCCTCCTTATCCATTCATCCGTTGAAGGGCATCTTGGTTCTTTCCACAGTTTGGCGACCGTGGCCATTGCTGCTATAAACATTGGGGTACAGATGGCCCTTCTTTTCACTACATCTGTATCTTTGGGGTAAATACCCAGTAATGCAATTGCAGGGTCATAGGGAAGCTCTATTTTTAATTTCTTAAGGAATCTCCACACTGTTCTCCAAAGTGGCTGCACCAACTTGCATTCCCACCAACGGTGCAAGAGGGTTCCCCTTTCTCCACATCCTCTCCAACACACGTTGTTTCCTGTCTTGCTAATTTTGGCCATTCTAACTGGTATAAGGTGGTATCTCAATGTGGTTTTGATTTGAATCTCCCTGATGGCTAGTGATGATGAACATTTTTTCATGTGTCTGATAGCCATTTGTATGTCTTCATTGGAGAAGTGTCTGTTCATATCTTCTGCCCATTTTTAAATATGATTGTCTGTTTTGTGTGTGTTGAGTTTGAGGAGTTCTTTATAGATCCTGGATATCAACCTTTTGTCTGTACTGTCATTTGCAAATATCTTCTCCCATTCCGTGGGTTGCCTCTTTGTTTTGTTGACTGTTTCTTTTGCTGTGCAGAAGCTTTTGATCTTGATGAAGTCCCAAAAGTTCATTTTCGCTTTTGTTTCCTTTGCCTTTGGAGACATACCTTGAAAGAAGTTACTGTGGCTGATATCAAAGAGGTTACTGCCTATGTTCTCCTCGAGGATTCTGATGGATTCCTGTCTCACGTTGAGGTCTTTTATCCATTTCGAGTTTATCTTTGTGTACGGTGTAAGAGAATGGTTGAGTTTCATTCTTCTACATATAGCTGTCCAGTTTTCCCAGCACCATTTATTGAAGAGACTGTCTTTTTTCCACTGGATATTTTTTCCTGTTTTGTCCAAGATTATTTGACCATAGAGTTGAGGATCCATATCTGGGCTCTCTACTCTGTTCCACTGGTCCATGTGTCTGTTTTTATGCCAGTACCATGCTGTCTTGGTGATCACAGCTTTGATCCAGATGTGTATAATTCTGATCTCAGGCTGATTTCATGGGTGATTGGAGTTCTTTGGTAGGTAATCAGCTCACTTTAGGGTATAGGTTGAAAAGGCACCTCCTCCTACTTCCCCGCCATCTTGTCTCCCCCCAATTTTTATCTTTACAGTCATATTCCATCCCCTCATCATGTTTTCCTTTATTTTTGTATATATATAAGTTATTCTTTCTTTAAAATTTTGGGAAGTAGTTTCTTCTAAGATACCAGTATATACCCAAAATCAAGTGGGTGACTCTGTTCTATTCAACAGCTATATTTTTTTTTCATTTTTTCTTATTTTTCCCCTTTCTTCTCCCCCCAGTTTTGGGGTATCTTCAGATTTGGTTGGCATACATTTTTCTGGGGGTCTTTGCCACCATTTCAGTATTTTATTCTCTTGTTCATATATTCTTATCTGGGTAAAATGACAAGGCAGAAAAACTCACCACAAAAAAAGAACAAGAGGCAGAACCAACAACTAGGGACCTAATCAATAAGGACATTGTTAATATGTCAGAACTAGAGTTCAGAATGACGATTATCAAGGTGCTACCTGAGCTCAAAAAAGGTATGGAAAATATGAGAGAATCCCTTTCTGGAGAAATAAAAGAACTAAAATCTAACCAAGTTGAAATAAAAAAAGCTATTAATGAGGTGCAATAAAAAATGGAGGCTCTTGCTGCTAGGATAAATGATGCAGAAGAGAGAATTAGTGATATAGAAGACCAAATGATGGAGAATAAAGAAGCTGAGCAAAAGAGAGACAAACAACTACTGGACCACGAGGGGAGAATTTGAGAGATAAGTGATACCATAAGATGAAACAATATTAGAATAATTGGGATCCCAGAAGAAGAAGAAAGAGAGAGATGGGCAGAACATATATTGGAGCAAATAGAGAGAATTCCCTTAATATGGCAAAGGGAACAAGCATGAAAATCCAGGAGGCACAGAGAACCCCCCTCAAAATCAATAAAAATAGGTTCACACCCATTCATCTAATAGTAAAATTTTCAAGTCTTGGTGACAAAGAGAAAATCCTGAAAGCAGCTCAGGACAAGAAGTCTGTAACACACGATGGTAGAGATATTAGATTGGCAGCAGACCTACCCACAGATACCCGGTAGGCGAGAAAGAACTGGAATGATATATTCAGAGCACTAAATGAAAAAATATGCAGTCGAGAATACTATATCCAGCTAAGCTGTCATTGAAAATAGAAGAAGAGATAAAAAGCTTCCAGGACAGGGGCGCCTGGGTGGCTCAGTGGGTTAAAGCCTCTGCCTTCAGCTCAGGTCATGATCCCAGGGTCCTGGGATTGAGCCCCACATCAGGCTCTCTGCTCAGCGGGGAGCCTGCTTCCCTTCCTCTCTCTCCGCCTGCCTCTCTGCCTACTTGTGATCTCTGTCTGTCAAATAAATAAAAAAAAATCCTTAAAAAGCTTCAGGAAAAACAAAAATTAAAAAAATTTGCAAACACCAAACCAGCCCTCCAGGAAATATTGAAAGGGGTCCTTTAAGCAAAGAGCGAGCCTGAAAGTAGTAGACCAGAAAGGAACAGAGACAATATACAGTAACAGTCACCTTACAGGCAGTACAATGGCACTAAATTCGTATCTTTCAATAGTTACCCTGAATGTAAATGGGCTAAACGCTGCAATCAAAAGACAGAGGGTGTCAGAATGGGGGAAAACAAAAACAAAAACAAAAACAAAAACCATCAATATGCTGTCTACAAGAAATTCATTTTAGACCCAAAGACACCTCCAGATTTAAAGTGAGGGTGTGGAAAACAATTTACCATGCTAATGGACATCAAAAGAAAGCTGGTGTGGCAATTCTTTCATCAGATAAATTAGATTTTAAGCCAAAGACCATAATAAGAGATGAGGAAGGACATTATATCACACTTAAAGGGTCTGTCCAACAAGAAGATCTAACAATTTTAAATATCTATGCCCCTAACATGGGAGCAGCCAACTATATAAACCAATTAATAACAAAATCAAAGAAACACATTGACAAAAATACAATAATAGTAGGGGACTTTAACACCCCCCCTCACTGAAATGGACAGATCATCCAAGCAAAAGATCAACAAGGAAATAAAGGCCTCAAATGACATACTGGACCAGATGGACATCACAGATATATTCAGAACATTCTATCCCAAAGCAACAGAATACACATTCTTCTCTAGTGCACAGAGAACATTCTCCAGAATAGATCACATCCTGGGTCACAAATCAGGTCTCAACCAGTTCCAAAAGATTGGGATCATTCCCTGCATATTTTCAGACCACAATGCTCTGAAGCTAGAACTCAATCACAAGAGGAATGTTGGAAAGAACTCAAATACATGGAGGCTAAAGAGCATCCTCCTAAAGAATGAATGGGTCAACCAGGAAATTAAAGAATAATTGAAAAAATTTATGGAAACAAATGAAAATGAGAATACAACAGCCCAAATCTGTGGGACACAGCAAAGGCTCTCCTGAGAGGAGAGTATATAGTGATACAAGACTTCCTCAAGAAATAAGAAAGGTCTCAAGTACACAACCTAACCCTACACCTAAAGGAGCTGGAGAAAGAAGAGCAAAGAAAGCCTAAACCCAGAAGGAGAAGAGAAATCATAAAGATGAGAGCAGAAATCAATGAAACAGAAACCAAAAGAACAGTAGAACAAATCAATGAAACTAGGAGGTGGTCCTTTGAAAGAATCAATAATATTGATAATTCCCTGGCCAGACTTAGCAAAAAGATAAGAGAAAGGACCTAAACTAATAAAATCATGAATGAAAGAGGAGAAATCACAACCAACACCAAAGAAATACAAATGATTATAAAAACATATTATGAGCAACTATACATCAGCAAATTTGACAATCTGGAAGAAATGGATGCATTCCTAGAGACATATAGACTACCAAAACTGAACCAGGAAAAAATAGAAAACCTGAACAGACCCATAACCAGTAAGGACATTGAAGCAGTCATCAAAAATCTCCAAACAAACAAGAGCCCAGGGCCAGACGGCTTCCCAGGGGAATTCTAACAAACATTTAAAGAAGAATTAACACCTATTCTCCTGAAACTATTCCGAAAAATAGAAATGGAAGGAAAACTTCCAAACTCATTTTATTAGGCCAGCATTACCTTGATCCCAAAACCAGACAAAGACCCCATCAGAAAGGAGAATTACAGACCAATATCCTTGATGAACACGGATGTGAAAATTCTTACCAAAATACTAGCCAATAGGGTCCAACAGTACATTAAAAGGATTATCCACCATGACCAAGTGGAATTTATTCCTAGGCTGCAAGGTTGGTTCAATATCCACAAATCAGTCAATGTGATACATTAATAAAAGAAAGAACAAGAACCATATGATCCTCTCAATAGATGCTGAAAAAGCATTTGACAAAATTCAGCATCCTTTCTTGATGGAAACTCTTCAAAGTGTACGGATAGAGGGCACATACCTCAATATCATCAAAGCCATCTATGAAAAACCCACAGCGAATATCACTCTCAATGGGGAAAAACTGAGACCTTTTCCCCTAAGATCAGGAACACAGCAGGATGTCCACTATCACCACTGCTATTCAACATAGTACTAGAAATCCTAGCCTCAGCAATCAGACAACAAAAAGAAATAAAAGGCATCTGAATCAACAAAGAGGAAGTCAAACCCTCACTCTTTGCAGATGACATAATACTTTATGTGGAAAACCCAAAAGACGCCACTCCAAAAGTGCTAGAACTCATACAGGCATTCAGTAAAGTGTCAGGATATAAAATTGATGCACAGAAATCAGTTGAATTTCTACACAGCAACAGCAAGACAGAAGAAAGAGAAACTAAGGAGTTGATCCCTTTTACAATTGCACCCAAAACCATAAGATACCTAGGAATAAACCTAACCAAAGAGGGAAAGACTCTGTACTCAGAAAACTATAGAATACTCATGAACGAAATTGAGGAAGACACAAAGAAATGCAAAAACTTTCCATGCTCATGGACTGGAAGAACAAATATTGTGAAAATGTCTATACTACCTAGAGCAATCTATACATTTAATGCAATCTTTACCAAAATACCATCAACTTCTTTCAAAGAAATGGAACAAATAATCCTAAAATTTGTATGGAACCAGAGAAGACCCCAAAGAGCCAAAGGAATGTTGAAAAAGAAAACCAGAGCTGGTGGCATCACAATTCCGGACTTCAAGTTCTATTACAAAGCTGTCATCATCAAGACAGTATGGTACTGGCACAAAAACAGACACATGGATCAATGGAACAGAATAAAGAGGCCAGAAATGGACCCTCAACCCTACGGTCAACTAATCTTTGACAAAGCAGGAGAGAATGTCCAATGGAAAAAAGACAGTCTCTTCAACAAAGGGTGTTGGGAAAACTGGACAGCCACATGCAGAAAAATGAAACTAGACCATTTCCTTACACCACACACAAAAATAGACTCCAAATGGATGAAAGACCTCAATGTGAGACAGGAATCCATCAAAATCCTTGAGGAGAACACAGGCAGCAACCTCTTCGACCTCAGCCGCAGCAACTTCTTCCTAGAAACATCGCCAAAGGCAAGGGAAGCAAGGGCAAAAATGAACTATTGGGACTTCGTCAAGATAAAAAGCTTTTGCACAGCAAAGGAAACAGTCAACAAAACCAAAAGACAACTGACAGAATGGGAGAAGATATTTGCAAACGACATATCAGATAAAGGGCTAGTATCCAAAATCTATAAAGAGCTTAGCAAACTCAACACCCAAAGAACAAATAATCCAATCAAGAAATGGGCAGAGGACATCAACAGACATTTCTGCAAAGAAGACATCCACATGGTCAACAGACATATGAAAAAATGCTCCACATCACTCGGCATCAGGGAAATACAAATCAAAACCACAATGAGATACCACCTCACACCAGTCAGAATGGCTAAAATTAGCAAGTCAGGAAATGACAGATGTTGGTGAGGATGCAGAGAAACGGGAACCCCCTTACACTGTTGGTGGGAATGCAAGCTGGTGCAGCCATTCTGGAAAACAGCATGGAGGTTCTTCAAAAAGTTGAAAATAGAGCTACCCTACGACCCAGCGAATGCACTACTGGGTATTTACCCTAAAGATACAAATGTAGTGATCCAAAGGGGCATGTGCACCTGAATGTTTATGGCAACAATATCCACAATAGCCGAACTATGGAAAGAACCTAGATGTCCATCAACACATGAATGGATAAAGAAGATGTGGTATATATACATGTGGCATATATATACGTGGTATATGTATTTAAGACATTTAACAGGAAATATTGAATGTCAATATTGAATATTGAATTTAACAGGAATTTATTGTGGTATATATATATATGTACATATATATATATACCACATCTTCTGTATGTGTATATATATATACACAATGGAATACTATGTGTATTCTACACAGCCATCAAAAGAAATGAAATCTTGCCATTTGTAACGACGTGGGATAGAACTAGAGGTTATTATGCTGAGCGAACTAACTCAATCAGAGAAAGACAATTATCATATGATCTCTCTGATATGAGGAGTTTGAGAGGCAGGGCAGGTGGTTTGGGGGGTAAGGAAGAAAAAAAATGAAACAAGATGGGATCGGGAGGGAGACAAACCATAAGAGACTCTTAATCTCACAAAACAAACTGAAGGTCGCTGGATGGTGGCGGGGGGTATGGAGACGGTGGTTGAGTTATGGACATTGGGGAGGGTATGTGATATGGTGAGGGCTATGAAATGTGTAAGCCGATGATTCACAGACCTGTACCCCAGGGCAAAAATACATTATATGTTAATTTAAAAATTTTTAAAAAAAGAAATATTAAAAGGGATTTCTTGAGTGGAAAGGAGTACCAAAAATGACAGTATAAATGTAGGAAATACAAAGCAGTGAAAATGAATATTTCTGGGAAAAAAATCAGTTGAGGACCTCACACAAGAAAGGATATAAAATATAACAACATATACCTAAAATATGGGGAGGAGAAAAGAGAGTGGGTTCACCTTAAATGACCATCAACTTAATACAGATTTCTGCTATATGCAGATGTTATATATAACCTAATGGTAACCATATATCAAAAACCACTAATAAATATGTAAAGAATAAAGAGAAAGAAAACTATATCACTAAAGAAAATCAGCAAATCAAAAAGACAAGAAAAGATCTTTCTTCAGAAAACAACCACAAAACAAATAAGAAAATGACACTTAATACATATCTATCAATAATTACTCTGAAAATAAATAGACTAAACACTGCAAACAGAAGACAGAGGGTGATAGAATGAATAAGAAATGAAGATCCATCTATATACTATCTACAAGAGACTCATTTTCTTTTTTTTTCTTTTATAAATAACTTATTTTGTTTAAATTTAATTAGTTAATCTGTAGTATATCATTAGTTTCAGATGTAGAGTTCAGTTATTCATTAGCTGCTTATAAGACCCAGTTCTCATTACATCATGTGCCCTCCTTAATCCCCCATCACCCTGTTTCCCCATCCCCTCACCAACCTCCCCTCCAGCAACTCTTTTTTTCCCCCTATAGTTAGAAGTCTTTTATGGTTTGTCTCTCTCTCTCTGATTTTGTCTTATTTTATTTTTTCCTCCTTTTCTCCTTTCCCCTGTGATCCTCTGTTCTGTTTCTTAAATTCCACTATGAGTGAAACCATTTGATAGTTGTCTTTCTCTTATTGACTTATTTTGCTTAGCATAATGCCCTCCAGTCCCACCCACATCATTGTAAATGGTAAGATTTCATCCTTTTTGATGGCTGAGTAATAATCCATTTTATATATTTTCCACATCTTCTTTATCCATTAAACCTAAAGACACCTAAAGGATCAAAGTGAGATGAAGAAATATTTACTATGCAATGGATGTCAAAAGAAAACTGGAGTAGCAATACTTATTTTGGAAAAAGCAGACATTAAAACAAAGACTGTAATAAGAGACAAAGAAAGACACCATATAATAATAAAGGGGATAATAAATATATGACAGAAAATATAACAATTGTAAATATGTATGCATGCAACATAGGAACAACAAATACATAATATGATTAAAACAAACATAAAGGAACTAATAATAATAAGGCAAAAATAATAGGGGACTTTAACACCCCACTTACATCAGTGGACAGATCCTCTAAACAGAAAACCAACAAGGAAACAATGGCTTTGAATGACACACTGGAACAGATGGATTTAACAGATATATTCAGAACATTCCATCCTAAAACAGAATACCTATTCCTTTTCAACTGCACATGGAACATCCCCCAGAATAGATCAAATGCTACCCCACAAAACAAGCCTCAACAAATTCAAGAAGATCAAAATCATGCCATGCACCTTTTGTGGCCACAATGCTATGAACTAGAAGTCAACCACAAGCAAAAACCTGGAAAATCACAAATAGATGGAGGTTATATAACAGGTCACTGAACAATGAATGGCTGAACCAGGAAATAAAAGAAGAAATTAAGAAATACATGGAAACAAATGAAAATGAAAACATAATGGTCCCAAACCTTTGGGATGCAGCAAGTGTTTTAAGAGGGAAGTTTATAGAAATACATGACTACCTCAAGAATCAAGAAAAATCTCAAATAAACAACCTCACATTGCACCTAAAGGGATTAGAAAAAATAACAACAAAGAATCCAAATTCATCACAAGAAATGAAATAATAAAGAGCAGAAACAAATGATACAGAAACTAAACAAACAAACAAACAAAAAGCAATAGAACAGATCAATGAAACCAGGACATGGTTCTTTGAAAAAAATTAACAAAATTTATAAGCCTCTGGCCAGACTTATCAAGAAAAAAAGAAAGGAATCAAATAAATAAAATCACAAACAGAGAGGAGAAATAATCCACAAAAATACAATTATCAGAATATTATGAAAAACTATTTTGAGTTTATTTTTTTGTGTAAGGTGTAATAAAGTGGTCCAGTTTCATTCATCTTCCTGTTGCTGTCCAGTTTTCCCAACTCCGTTTGTTGAAAAGATTGTCTTTTTCCCATTAGATATTCTTTCCTGCTTTGTCAAAGATTAATTGACCATATAAATGTGGTCTATTTCTGGGTTTTTTGTTTTGTTCCATTGATCTATGTGTCTGTTTTTGTGCCAGTACCATACTGTCTCAATGACTACAGCTTTGTAATATAGCTTGAAATTCAGAATTGTGATGCTTCCAGCCTTACTTTCCTTTTTCAGGATTGCTTTGGCTATTTTGGGTCTTTTGTGGTTCCATACAAATTTTAGGATGGTTTGTTCTAGCTGTGTGAAATACGCTGTTGGTATTTTGATAGAGATTACATTAAATGTGTATGTTGCTTTAGGTAGTATAGACATTTCAACAATCTTTGCTCTAATTCATGAGGAGGGAATAGTTTCCATTTCTTTGTGTCCTCTTCAATTTCCTTTTTAAGTGTTCTATAATTTTCAGAGTACAGATCTTTTACCTCTTCATTTAGGTTTAATCCTAGGTATCTTATTGTTTTTGGCACAATGCAAATAGGAACGATTCCTTGATTTCTTTTTCTGCTTCTTCATTACTGATGTACAGAAATGCAACAGATTTCAGGGTGCCTGGGTGGTTTAGTTGGCTAAGTGTCCAACTCTTGATTTTGGTTCAAATCATGATCTCAGGGTTGTGAGATCAAGCCCCACATCTGGTTCCCTGTTCAGCGTGGAGTCTGCTTGAGATTCTCTCTCTTTCTCCCCACCTCCTGTGCTCTCTCCCTCTCTCTCATAAATAAATAAATAAATAAATAAATAAAATCTTAAAAAAGAAATGCAACAGATTCCTGTACCTTGATTTTATATCCTGTGACCTTGCTGAATTCATGTATTAGTTCTAGCAATTTTTTGGTGGAATGTTCCGGATTTTCTATATACAGTATCATGTTGTCTCAAAATAGTGAAAGTTTGACTTCTTCCTTGCTAATTTGGATGCTTTTTATTTCTTTTGGTTGTCTGATTGCTGAGGCTGACTTCCAGTACTATGTTAAACAGTAATGGTGAGAGTGGACATCACAATCTTGTTCCTGACCATAGAGGAAAAGCTCTGTTTTCCCCCATATATGTCAACAAATTGGAAAACCTAGAAGAAATGGATAAATTCCTAGAAACATATAAACTACCAAAACTGAAACAGGAAGAAATAGAAAATTGGAACAGTCTAACAACCAGTAAAGAAATTGAATCAGTAATTGAAGAGATACCAATAAACAAAAGTCCAAGACCAGATGGTATCACAGGTAAATTCTACTAAACATGGAAAGAAGACTTAATACCTACATTTTCCAAACTATTCCAAAAAAAAATAGAAAGAAAAGAAAACTTCCAAATTTATTCTGTGGGGTCAGCATTACCCTCATACCAAAACCAGATAAAGACACCACTGAAAAAAGAGAACTGCAAGCCAAACTTCCTGGCTAACATATAGAGAAAAATTCTCAATAATTTTTTTATTAATTAATTAATTTATTTTAATAAACATATAATATATTTTTATCCCCAGGGGTACAGGTCTGTGAATCACCAGGTTTACACCTTTCACAGCACTCATCATAGCCCACACCCTCCCCAATGTCCATATCCCCACCACCTTCTCCCATCCCCCCTCCCCCAGCAACCCCAAGTCTGTTTTCTGAGATTGAGTCTTTTATGGTTTGTCTCCCTCCCGATCCCATCTTCTTTCACCCTTTCTTTTCCTACCTCCCCCCAACCCCCCCACATTGCATCTCCACTTCCTCATATCAAAGAGATCATATGATAGTTGTCTTTCTCCGATTGACTTATTTCGCTAAGCATAATACCCTCTAGTTCCATCCACGTCGTCGCAAATGGCAAGATTTCATTTCTTTTGATGGCTGCATAGTATTCCATTGTGTATATATACCACATCTTCTTTATCCATTCATCTGTTGATGGACATCTAGGTTCTTTCCATAGTTTGGCTATTGTGGACATTGCTGCTATAAACATTTGAGTGCACGTGCCCCTTCGGAGCACCACGTTTGTATCTTTAGGATATATACCCAGTAGTGCAATCGCTGGGTCATAGGGTAGCTCTATTTTCAGTTTTTTGAGGAACCTCCACACTGTTTTCCAGAGTGGTTGCACCAGCTTGCATTCCCACCAACAGTGTAGGAGGATTCCCCTCTCTCCGCATCCTCGCCAGCATCTGTCATTTCTTGACTTGTTAATTTTGGCCATTCTGACTGGTGTGAGGTGGTATCTCATTGTGGTTTTGATCTGTATTTCCCTGATGCCGAGTGATGTGGAGCATTTTTTCATGTGTCTGTTGGCCATCTGGATGTCTTCTTTGCAGAAATGTCTGTTCATGTCCTCTGCCCATTTCTTGATTGGATTATTTGTTCTTTGGGTGTTGAGTTTGCTAAGCTCTTTATAGATTTTGGATACTAGCCCTTTATCTGATATGTCGTTTGCAAATATCTTCTCCCATTCTGTCAGTTGTCTTTTGGTTTTGTTGACTGTTTCCTTTGCTGTGCAAAAGCTTTTGATCTTGATGAAATCCCAATAGTTCACTTTTGCCCTTGCTTCCCTTGCCTTTGGCGATGTTCCTAGGAAGAAGTTGCTGCAGTTGAGGTCAAAGAGTTTGCTGCCTGCATTCTCCTCAAGGATTTTGATGGATCCCTTTCTCACATTGAAGTCCTTCATCCATTTTGAGTCCATTTTCGTGTGTGGTGTAAGGAAATAGTCCAATTTCATTCTTCTGCATGTGGCTGTCCAATTTTCCCAGCACCATTTGTTGAAGAGGCTGTCTTTTTTCCATTGGACATTCCTTCCTCCTTTGTCGAAAATTAGTTGACCATAGAGTTGAGGGTCTATTTCTGGGCTCTCTATTCTGTTCCATTGATCTATATGTCTGTTTTTATGCCAGTACCATACTGTCTTGATGATGACAGCTTTGTAATAGAGCTTGAAGTCTGGAATTGTGATGTCACCGACTTTGGCTTTCTTTTTCAATATTCCTTTCGCTATTTGAGGTCTTTTCTGGTTCCATATAAATTTTAGGATTATTTGTTCTATTTCTTTGAAAAAAATGGATGGGATTTTGATAGGGATTGCATTAAATGCGTAGATTGCTTTAGGTAGAACAGACATTTTCACAATATTTGTTCTTCCAATCCATGAATGAAAGAGGAGAGATTACAACCAACACCAAAGAAATACAAACAATTATAAGAACATACCATGAGCATCTCTACGCCAACAAATTCGACAATCTGGAAGAAATGGATACATTTATAGAGATATATAAACTACCACAACTGAACCAGGAAGAAACAGAAAGCCTGAACAGACCCATAACCAGTAAGGAGATTGAAACAGTCATCAAAAATCTCCAAAGAAACAAAAGTCCAGGACCAGACGGCTTCCCAGGGGAATTCTACCAAACATTTAAAGAAGAATTAATTCCTGTTCTCCTGAAACTGTTCCAAAAAATAGAAATGGAAGGAAAACTTCCAAACTCATTTTATGAGGCCAGCATCACCTTGATCCCAAAACCAGACAAGGATCCCATCAAAAAAGAGAATTACAGACCAATATCCTTGATGAACACAGATGCGAAAATTCTCACCAAAATACTAGCCAATAGGATCCAACAGTACATTAAAAGGATTATTCACCACGACCAAGTGGAATTTATTCCAGGGCTGCAAGGTTGGTTCAACATCCGCAAATCCATCAATGTGATACAATACATTAATAAAAGAAAGAATAAGAACCATATGATACTCTCAATAGATGCTGAAAAAGCATTTGACAAAGTGCAGCATCCCGTCCTGATTAAAACTCTTCAAAGTGTAGGGATAGAGGGCACATACCTCAATATTATCAAAGCCATCTATGAAAAACCCACTGCAAATATCATTCTCAATGAAGAAAAACTGAAAGCTTTTCCGCTAAGGTCAGGAACACGGCAGGGATGTCTGTTATCACCACTGCTGTTCAACATAGTACTAGAAGTCCTAGCCTCAGCAATCAGACAACAAAAAGAAATTAAAGGCATCCAAATCGGCAAAGAAGAAGTCAAACTCTCACTCTTTGCAGATGATATGATACTATATGTGGAAAACCCAAAAGGCTCCACTCCAAAACTGCTAGAACTTATACAGGAATTCAGTAAAGTGTCAGGATATAAAGTCAATGCACAGAAATCAGTTGCATTTCTTTACACTAACAACAAGACCGAAGAAAGAGAAATTGAGGAGTCAGTCCCATTTACAATTGCACCCCAAACCATAAGATACCTAGGAATAAATCTAACCAAAGAGGCAAAGAATCTATACTCAGAAAACTATAAAGTACTCATGAAAGAAATTGAGGAAGACACAAAGAAATGGAAAAATGTTCCAAATTCTCAAAAAATTTAGCAAAACAAATTAAAGTCTACATTGAAAAATCATCACCATGATCATGTAGGATTTTTTCCTGTTCAATACTCACAAATCAATTAATGCAATACACCACATCAACAAGAGGAAAAATTAGAACAATATGATTGTTATAATAGATGCAGAAAAAACGTTAGGCATAGTACGTTATCCATTCTTGATAAAAACCCTCAACAAAGTAAGGATAGAGTAAACATACCTCAACATGATAAGGCCATATATGAAAAACCCACAGCAACCATCATCCTCAATGGGGAAAAACTGAGAACTTTTCTCCTAAGGTCAGGAACAAGACAAGGATGTCTACTCTCACCATTTTTATTCAACATAGTACTGGGAGGCCTAGCCACAGCAGTCAGAGGAACAAAAAGAAATAAAAGGCATCCCAATCAGCAAGGAAGAAGTCAAACTTCCACTATTTGCAGATGAAATGATACTCTATGTAGAAAACCCAAAAGACTTCACCAAAAAAGTGCTAGAACTGATCAATGAATTCAGTTAAGTCGCAGGATACAAAATCAATGTATAGAAATCTGTTGCATTTCTGTACGCCAATCATGAGGCAGCAGAAAGAGAAATTAAGGAATCGATCCCAATTACAATTGCACCAAAAATAATAAGATACCTAGGAATAAATTTAACTGAAAACTATAAAGCACTGAGGAAAGAAATTGAAGACATCACAAAGAATTGGAAAGACATTCCATACTCATGGATTGAAGAACAAATATTGTTAAAACATCTATAGTATCCAAAGCAATCTACACACTTAATGCAATCTCTATCAAAATACCAACAGCATTTTTCACACAGCTAGAACAAACCATCCTAAAATTTGTATGGAACCACAAAAGTCTCCTACAAACCTATAGTAACAAAAACGGTATGGTATCAGCATAAAAACAAGACACATACATCAATAGAACAGAATAGGAAGCCAGAAATAGACCCACTCTTATATGGCAAATTTATCTTTGACAAAGCAAGAAAGATATTCAATGGGAAAAAGACAGTCTTTTCAACAAATGGTGTTGGAAAAACTGGAGAGCTACCTGCAAAAGAATGAAACTGGACCACTTTGTTACACCATACACAAAAATAAATTAAAAGTGATTAAAAACCTAAATGTGAAACCATAAAAATTCTAGAAGAGAACAAATAGAGCAACTTCTTTGACATCAGCCTTAGAAAGTTCTTTGTAGATATGTCTCCTGGGTCAATGGTGTTTAAACAAAACCAATAATAAACTATTGGGACTTCATCAAAATAAAAAGCTTCTGCACAGCAAAGGAAACAATCAGAAAATGAAAAGGCATCCTAAAGAATTGGAGAAGATACTTGCAAATGATATATCCAATGAAGGGTTAGTATCCAAAATGTATAAAGAAGTTTATGTCAACACCCAAAAATCAATAATCCAGTTAAAAAATTATAAATGGCAGAGGACACGAACAGACATTTCTACAAAGACATCCAGATGGCCAACAGACACATGAAAAAATGTCCATATCACTTACCATCAAGTAAATGCAATAGATACACAATGATAGATACACAATGATACACATCATAGCTGTCAGAATGGCTAAAATCAACAACACAATCAACAACAGATGTTGGCAAGGATGTAGATAAAGGGGAATGCTCTTGCACTGTTGGTGGAAATGCAAACTGGTATAACCACTCTGGAAAACAGTGTGGTGTTAACTCAGAAAGTTAAAAATAGAACTATTCTATGATCCAGCAATTGCGCTTGGATATTTACCCACAGAATATAAAAACACTGTATTCAAAAGAATACATGCACCCCTATGTTAAGAGCAGAATTATTTACAATAGCCAAGATATGGAAGCAGCCCAAGTGCCCATCAACTGATGGATAGATAAAGAAATGCAGTATATATATATATATATATATATATATATATATATATCAGCTACAAAAAAGAATGAAATCTTGCCATTTGCAACGACACAGGTGGAGCTACAGAATATTATCTGAGGCAAAACAGGTCTGTTAAAAAGTGACATATGATTTCCATCATATATGGAATTTAAGAAAAGAACAAACCAGCAAATGGGGGGAAGGAAGAAACAGAGAGACAAACCAAGAAACATACTGTTAACTATGGAGACCATACTGATGGTTACCAGAGGGGAGAGGGGTGGGGGGGGATGAGTTACACAGGTGATAGGAACTAAGGAGAGCACTTGTGATTAGCACCAGGTGTTGTATGGAAGTATTGAATCACTGTATTGTACCCCAGTATCTAATATTATGCTATATGTTAAATAAAAACTTTAAAAAAAGAATTTGTAGTATTTCTGAAAATGAATGTGAACATAGAGATCAAAAGAGAAGGGCCAATTGAATATCCACTTAAAGAGTATTTAGAATGCCAAATTCCATCTTTACCTCAGCTGGGTGGATGATTGCCATGTTTATTCTCACGCCAAAGTCGACTGAGGTTTTATTCTCTGGAGAGGTCTCTGAACTGCAGGACAATAGGCCCATAACCTCACACTGACCCTAAACCTAACCCTGACCCTTATGCCAGTCATATGTCAAGCCCTACTCCAAGATCTGAGGAAAGAAAAGACTTGGTGTATATAGACAACGTTATATTACTCAGCCATGAAAAAGAAATCTTGCCCTGTGCAAGACACAGATGGAGGTAGAGAGTAAAAACCTAATCCTAAACCAAACCCTAACACTAACCCCAAACTTCTAACCACTAACCCCTAACCCTAAGCTCTCACCATGACCATAACCCTGCCCTAAACTTAGCCCTCTGTAGAGGTCTCTGAACTGCAGTACAATAGGTCCATACCCTCAGCACAGCCCTAACCCGAACCTTTACCCTTATTCCAGACCAACACTGAACCCTACTCCAAGATCTGAGAAAAGAAAAGATGTGATATATATATATATATATATATATATATATATATATATATACACACACACACACACACACAATGGAATATTATTCAGCCATCAGAAAGGATGAATACCCAACTTTTGTAGCAACATGGATGGGACTGGAAGAGATTATGCTGAGTGAACTAAGTCAAGCAGAGAGAGTCAATTATCATATGGTTTCACTTACTTGTGGAGCATAAGGAATAACATGGAGGACATTGGGAGATGGAGAGGAGAAGGGAGTTGGGAGATATTGGAGGGGGAGACAAACCATGAGAGACTGTGGGCTCTGAGAAACAAACTGAGGGATTTGGAGGGGAGGGGAGTGGAGTATTGGGTGAGCCTGGTGGTGGGTATTAAGGAGGGCATGTATTGCATGGATCACTGGGTGTGGTGCATAAACAATGAATTCTGGAACACCAAAAAGAAATTAAGAAAAAAAATTTTTAAGTACATAAAAAAAACTTTTTAAAAAAAGCCTTTAATATCTAGTATTCCATTCTCACCCTCAATAGATAACCCTATTTAACAAATTACCCTTAAGTTTACAATAACCTCCATATTGCTAATATCAAAGGTTAATTATTAGTCTTCATCTTAGTTGACCTGTCAGTATTACCTACATTGTCAATTACTCTCTCTTTCTTGGAACACTTTATTCATTTGGCCTCCAGGACACCTCTTTATACTTCTCCTATCTCACTGGTTATTTCTCCTCCATATCCTCTGGTAATATTTTAGCCCCCAGCTGCAAAATAGTGAAGTAACACAAGACTCAATCCTTAGTCCTATTCTCGTTTCTGTCCCCACTCATTCCTTCGCTGTTATCATCCAGTCTCATGACTTTAAATGCCTTCTATATGTAGAGGGCTGTCAAATTAATATCTATAGCTTAAGATCCCTCCCCTGAACTTCAGAATAACATATCCCACTACGTACTCAATGTCTCCACTTGGACGTTCAATAGATGTCTCCTACTTAACATGTCCAAAACCCCAGTTCTTCATTCTCCAACAAAAATAAGCCAGTTCTCCTGTAATTTTCTCCATTATAATAAATAGTACCTTAGCTACTCTACTTCCTCAGGCAAAATATTGGAGTTATTCTTGTCTTCTCTCTCTCATTCCCCAAATTTAAGTCACCAGCAAATCCTGTCCATATTTCCTTTTAGATATATCCAGAGTCTG
This sequence comes from Martes martes, assembly GCF_963455335.1. Classification (NCBI taxonomy): domain Eukaryota; kingdom Metazoa; phylum Chordata; class Mammalia; order Carnivora; family Mustelidae; genus Martes; species Martes martes. The sequence continues at coordinate 121,868,744 of NC_137897.1, read as the reverse complement.
ACCATATATCCTCATTCCCACTGGTAACATCCTGCTCTAAACCACAATCACCTTATTTCCATATCACTGTAATAACCTGCTAACTGGTCTTCCTACTTACACTCGTGTTCCCTCTAGCCTATTGTCTATACAGCCACCAAGGTGAGACTATTAAAATGTATGTCAGATTATGTCAGTCTTCACCTAGTAACCACACAATGGCTTTCCAAATATCTCATATTTAAACCCAAAATACAATGATTTACAAAATATTATATAACTGGGCCTGCTCTTATTGCTTTCATTTCAACTGTACCACTCTTTATTCAGTGTGCTGAAGACACACTGGTCTCCTTACTATTAATCAAAAACCCCTAGACACTCCTTTTGCTTAGAACATTCTTCTATCCTCTTGGCTCATCTTATCAGTTTCTTTAATTCCTGGCTCAAATACTACTTTATCAGAGAGGCCTATTCTTGTTGTTCTATCTACAATGGCATACACAATGTGCTCACATACTCACAGACACACATACATATGCCCCTGTCATTTGCTGTCTCCCTTATTCTACTTGATATCACTACCTGAATCATACGCTTTTAAAAAAAAGAGATTTATCTATTCATTTGAGAGGGGGAGGAGCAGAAGGAAAGAGAAAAGTAGGACCCAATGCAGGGCTCAGTCTCACTATCCTGAGATCGTGACCTGAGCCAAAACCAAGAGTCAGACACTTAACTGATTGTGCTACCCAAGCACCCCTTGAATCATACAATTTTGTAGTCTTTAGATTTTCACTGAAATATAAGCTCTATAAGAAATGAACTTTGTTTTACTTGCTGCTGTATCTCCTACCTCCAATGTCTAAAAGAGTAGTTGGCACATAGTAGCCACTCAAAAATCATTTTCTTATGCTTAGACAAAGCTATATGGATTATATTATATTATATTATATTATTTACAAATAAGAACCATGATTATTTCCTTTTTTTGAACAGGAGATTATTTTTATTTTATGAATGTGAATTATTTAATGATGTATTCTAAGGGTGATGAATCTTTCTCTAAATACTATTTAAGCATATTTATAGTTCTTTTCTGTTTTCTCCATTTACTATTTCCTTGAATATTAGTTATCATCTTAGTTGAGTCTGGTGACTCCCTTTAATGTTTTTACTTTTCAGTAAATACTTCCTTCTCCTAATGTCCTCCATGTTATTCCTTATATTCCACAAGTAAGTGCAACCTGATAATCTTCAATGTCAGACTTCATTTTTAAAAGTTTCATCCCGAAGCAATCACCAGTGACAGAGGAGGGCAAATCATGTAACTATTCCTCGGTTCTTTAATTAAATATACCATCTATCATTTTATGGTGCATTCCCCTCTCCTTTTTGCTACCTCTGACCTAAGGTTATCCCAGGGTTCTGGAAAAATTACTTTTTGAAGGGTCTCTCTTTTGCCTGTGTGGTGATGCCACTCCCTGAACTCTATATCTGGTAATTACCTAACTGAAAAAAATGATGTTTGATACAACCTGCCACCAGGCAAACATATTTTCCTTTACACATATGATTAGCAAAGAGTTGAGAAGTCCTGCTTTAGAGTGTCTCAATAATGCTTTTGGTGTGGTGGCATAGTTTCCTTTCTTGTATTACCTTTGTCTTACTCAGGGTTGGCCTTTATGCCAAGGGACCTGGCTGATTTCCAGGCAGTTGTTTCCACATAGTATAATAGCTATAGCCAGTGAACTGAAAGCGCATTTCCTGCCACCATACTATAAAATTATAATTAATGTAATAGGAGAATGCACTTCTGGTTTTGGCACTGATATTTGGGATGCTGCATCAGGGCTGGTAGCTTTAAAGAGTAGACAATATTTTGGAATATGGATTAATGGAGATAGAACCACTCTGAATACTTCCTGTTAAAATGTGCCATACTTGATCCATTTAGAGATAGATGTACAACATTTTGATAGTACAACATTTTAAATGAAAGTAGGGAAATCTTGGGCGCCTGGTTGGCTCAGTGGGTTAAGCCTCTGCCTTCGGCTCAGGTCATGATCTCAGGGTCCTGGGATTGAGTACCGAATCGGGTTCTCTGCTAGTGGGGAGCCTGCTTCCCCCCCCCACCCCCGCATACTTGTGATCACTCTCATTCTGTCAAGTAAATAAATAAAATCTTTTAAAAAAAAGAAAGTAGGGAAATCTTATTTTGGACTATAAAATTTTCCTTAAAGAAAACTTAGGGAGGTGGGTCTTATTTTAAGAAATATTTTTCTAACAACTAATAAAGTAGTCTTCTTTACCAGGTAAGTACTCAATTAGAGACTGATTTACAAACTATCATTGATACTGCAATAATGAATCCTTCAATGAGCTGAAAAATAGATTAAACTCTAGGGCCCTTTTCTCTTTTTTTAAGATTTTATTTATTTATTTCACAGAGAAAGACACAACAAGAGAGGGAATACAAGCAGGGGGAGTGGGAGAGGGAGAAGAAGCCTTCCCACTGAGCAGGAAGCCTGATGTGGGGGCTCAATCCCAGGACCCTGAGATCATGACCTGAGCAGAAGGTAGTTGCTTAATGACTGAGCCACCCAGACGTCCCTCTAGGGTCCTTTTCAAAGCAAGTTTCTGTAATTATGCACTGGGGTGATTTAGGCATCTAAGGAAAGAAAACTAATTTTGAATCAGGAGCATTAAACATGAGGACTTGTGATTTCCCTTTAATTTAGAGAAAAATTATCTTGTGCTTCAGAAAGGATGCAATGCTGTGGGCAATTAAGGGCTAAAATTTTGCTTGGAATCAGGTAATGTGATGCCTCCAGTTTAAACAAAACTGAGGGCATCACGTTACCTGATTCCAAGCTTTACTACAAAGCTGTGATCACCAAGACAGCATGGTACTGGCATAAAAACAGACACATAGACCAGTGGAACAGAGTAGAGAGCCCAGATATGGACCCTCAACTCTATGGTCAAATAATTTTTGACAAAGCAGGGAAAAAATATACAGTGGGAAAAAGACAGTCTCTTCAATAAATGGTGCTGGGAAAATTGGACAGCTATGTGTAGAAGAATGAAACTCGACCATTCTCTTACACCATACACAAAGATAAACTCAAAATGGATAAAAGACCTCAATGTGAGACAGGAATCCATCAGAATCCTCGAGGAGAACATAGACCGTAACCTCTTCGACATCAGTCACAGCAACTTCTTTCAAGGTATGTCTCCAAAGGCAAAGGAAACAAAAGCGAAAATGAACTTTTGGGACTTCATCAAGATCAAAAGCTTCTGCACAGCAAAGGAAACAGTCAACAAAACAAAGAGGCAACCCACAGAATGGGAGAAGATATTCACAAATGACAGTAGAGACAAAAGGTTGATATCCAGGATCTATAAAGAACTTCTCAAACTCAACACACACAAAACAGATAATCATGTCAAAAAATGGGCAGAAGATATGAACAGACACTTCTCCAATGAAGACATACAAATGGCTATCAGACACATGAAAAAATGTTCATCATCACTAGCCATCAGGGAGATTCAAATTAAAACCACATTGAGATACCACCTTATACCAGTTAGAATGGCCAAAATTAGCAAGACAGGAAACAACGTGTGTTGGAGAGGATGTGGAGAAAGGGGAACCCTCTTACACTGTTGGTGGGAATGTAAGTTGGTGCAGCCACTTTGGAGAACAGTGTGGAGATTCCTTAAGAAATTATAAATAGAGCTTCCCTATGACCCTGCAATTGCACTACTGGGTATTTACCCCAAAGATACAGATGTAGTGAAAAGAAGGGCCATCTGTACCCCAATGTTTATAGCAGCAATGGCCACGGTCGCCAAACTGTGGAAAGAACCAAGATGCCCTTCAACGGATGAATGGATAAGGAGGAAGTGGTCCATATACACTATGGAGTATTACGCCTCCATCAGAAAGGATGAATACCCAACTTTTGTAGCAACATGGACGGGACTGGAAGAGATTATGCTGAGTGAAATAAGTCAAGCAGAGAGAGTCAATTATCATATGGTTTCACTTATTTGTGGAGCATAACAAATAACATGGAGGACATGGGGAGATGGAGAGGAGAAGGGAGTTGAGGGAAATTGGAAGGGGATGTGAACCATGAGAGACTATGGACTCTGAAAACAATCTGAGGGTTTTGAAGGAGCGGGGGTTGGGTGGTTGGGAGGTTGGGTGAGCCAGGTGGTGGGTATTATAGAGGGCACGTATTGCATGGAGCACTGGGTGTGGTGCATAAACAATGAATTCTGTTACACTGAAAAGAAATTTAAAAAAAATTGCTTGGAGATATATGTGGTCCATAGTTTAGAGCCAAAAGGAGACAACAAAGAATTCAAAGCAGTAAATGAAAAATAAAAGTACGGAAATATAGTACCTGGAAACTTTGTGTGTAAAGTAAACATTTCCAATAGCCTTCTTACAAAATTCTGACCATTCAATCATCCAACTTTCAAAAACTATTCCCGTGCTTCTAGCCTAGAATTAGTTGCAGATTATTCCAGAGTTCATTCATTGAGGCTATACAGCAGTCCATTATAGATAACCAGGTTAGTCCTTCCAGAAGTTGAGGGCACTCTAGTGAAGAAAGACTAATGTAGATGTACAGTTATTTATTAATGTTAGAGAATGTAATACTCCAAACACAACAGGGTAAAGTAGAGTGAAAAATAACTGGTCACTATTGTAACCATCTTAAGGCTTGACAAATACATAAGAGAAAATGTTTTTTTCCTCTGTACAATTATAAATTGAAAATTAACAGATATCCAAGTTATTATTGGAGATATGAAATCCTAGAGAATAGAAAAGCTAATTTAAAGTGAAGAGATTTTCCAACTGTTTATAAAGCCTTTGTATTGCCTTTTGTTCATTAAAATGAAAACATGTAATGACAATATTAGAACAATATTAAAAGAAATATTAGAAATGTGTTGCTAATGAAACTCTTCTCTACTGAAATAATTTCTTAAAATCAAAGCAATAGGAAAAAATTAATGTCAAATTTCCCAAAGTGTCTAAACCAGTTCATTTCTATAAATTATTCTTGACCAAATGTCCCAGAAACAAATCAATGTAAAAGATTATTAAGATTCATTTGCTTACAGGTATGAGAGAAAGTAATGTGAAATGCTTTTTGAAGAGAAGAATTTTGTTATGAGCCAATTCATACTGCTGCAAATATCTTGGATCCAAGTCTGAAAGGCAGAAATGCAAATAATGATAGCACTGCTGCCGCTGCCCTAGATTGAATTACAAAACAAGCAGCACATTTAGAAATTCATGCTGGAAAAATCCTTTCAAATGTGTCTGAATACAGAACAGTTACAGTGTTTGTGCAGTCATGCAGTTTGGTCTTGTGCCAAGTGTAACGCTCTTATTCCTGGTCCCACCCTCCTGATGAGGAATCTGAAGGCCAGGTTACAATTCAAGGTCTCTATGGCTGGCTCAAATTCCTACCCAGTGCTTCAGAGCCTTCGGCCCTACTAAATTTGCTAGTGAAAATAATATTAATAACCTTTGGTCCTTACTAGGCACCAAGCATTATGCAAGGTTAATTACATATTTTGTTTCAGTTAAGCTTCACAACAAATTTATAAGGTAAACAGTCATATTCAGATAGGGAAATTGATGCTCAATGGGGTTAAAAAATCCTCAAGGCCAAATTGTTTTATTTGTTCAAATGGAAGTCTACTGAGATATTAGTAGTCAATTCTGAGGTCAAGGATGATTTTTGTCTGGAAGACAAAGCCAGGTATGTTAGTATAGTAAGGTCTCCTAAGCCTGAATGACGAAGTTTTTGTCATTCCTGTTGATTACTTACACCCAAATCTTTATTTTTTTAAAGATTTTATTTCAGTTCAAATTAGTTAGCATTTAGTGTATTATTAGTTTCAGGGGTATAATTTAGTAATTCATCACTAGCATATAACACCCAATGCTCACCACATTAACCCTCCTTAATGCCCATCACTCATTTACCTCCATCCCCCATCCCCTTCCCCTCCAGCAACCCTTGTTCTCTACCGTTAAGAGCCTCTTATGGTTTGATTTCCCCTGTTTTTATCTTATTTTACTTTTCCTTCCCTTCCCTGTGTTCGTCTGTTTTGTTTCTTAAATTCTATATATTATTGAAGTCATATGGTATTTGTCTTTATCTGACTGACTTGTTTCGCTTATAGCATAATACAGTCACACCTTTAAAAAGCTGTCAGTGGGGGCGCCTGGGTGGCTCAGTGGGTTAAAGCCTCTGCCTTTGGCTCGGGTCATGATCCCAGGGTCCTGGGATCGAGCCCCACATCGGGCTCTGTGCTCAGCAGGGAGCCTGCTTCCTCCTCTCTCTCTGCCTGCCTCTCTGCCTACTTGTGATCTGTCAAATAAATAAATAAAATCTTTAAAAAAAAAAAAGCTGTCAGTGGCTCTCAATAGCTATGCTTCATGATGGTCCTTGTACCAGGCCCCAGTCTTATGTGTTCCTCTGTACTAATGTAACTTATTACAACAGAGTCTCTGATGCACCCTTACTGACAGAAAGAGTTAAGTAACAGGTGAAAGACCCTTTCCACTCTCCAAGAAAACCAACCTATGGAACACCAACTAGCGTATCCCTTCTAATTGCCTATTCTTTGATTTAAGCAAAATTTAGGGAATTAAAGTTTGTCTTGGATGAGGTGAGTTTCTCCAGCTTAGAAAAAGATGGTTTTCTCTAGAGCTCTTTCTGAGACTGGAGTTGCATTGGATCTCTCTGTTCTCCATAAGAAATGTTTGAGTGGTGGCAAGAAACTAGGAATTGAAGGGTGTTTCTATGTTCCTTAGACATGAATTCAGACATTATTGGAAGTTGGTAAAGGAGTTTTGCAGTCAGTACTTTACCATTCTAGTCTTCCTTGATCCCATGTTTTTCTAAAATACAATTTGATCAGATGCACATCAAAAAGAGCCCCCAAGGCCCAATCCAATGAATTGAGGCAGCCTGAAAATATAGGCATTACCTGAAAAGGCTGCCAAGAAACAATCCACAAGTAGAATGGTCCAGGCCAAGCCAAAGGAGTCCATTACTAAGAATGGTACAGCAGGTTTTTCTGGAAGACTTTGTTTCCCTCTATAATGTGAGCAAAGATTGTGTGAAGCTGTGGCTCTCTCTGACTTTGGTGTTCTGGGTCTGTACTCATATCAGACTTTTTTCTTCTTTTTGGTGTGTGTGTGTGTGTCTAATTCTCTCTGTGGGATTAGTATTTTTCTGTACAACATGACACTGAAAGAAACATTTTAAAATGCATTTGCTAGGAAAAGTCCCTTCCCCTTGGAATCTGAAGTGAAACCTAGGAACCTAACCCTAGGAAGCAGGATCACTTTGGTTGCTTATTAACCACTTCTTGCCCATTACTGTGGCAGATTGGCTTCTTTCTCACAAATTAACTTAGGTCTTCCAGATAATATTGAGCCTGACCTTGCAAGAGCACATTATTATAAGATGTTCCCTGTTCATGCTGTTCTTATTTCTCCAACACTCTTGCTCATTCATAGCATTTGGCTGGAATTTTTACAGTAGGAGCATGCACGCATGCACGTGCACATACACACACACACACACACACACACACACACACACACAGAAACCAGAGTTTCAGAGTTGTCTGGAATTATGCTTTTTGAATATTCAAACGAATTTTCCAGACCCTCACCTCCCTTACCTCCAAAGTCCCAGAGTGGCAAGATGCCTTGAGTGTTAGGCTCTCTTCTTTCTTCTCTTCTCTGTACCCCTCTCTTGCCAAAGTCACTGGGCTACATATAATTGCATGCCTTGCTGTGTTGCATTATTTCTGTGGGCAGTCCAGCTCCCAAGAAGAGAAGAGAAAATTGGGCTATGCAAACACACCTTTTCCTTAATATAAATATATAAAATACATAAAATATATAATATAAACTGAAACATGGAATATTTGTCCTTTTGTGTCTGGCTTATTTTATTTAGCATAATGTTTTCAAGGTTCATTCATATTGTAAGGTGTGTCAGAATTTCATTACTTTTTAAAGCTGAATAATACACTATTATATGGACAGACCACATTTTCTTCATCCATTCATCTGTTCATAGACATTTAAGTTGTCTGCCACTTTGGGATACTGTAAATAGGAATCCTGTGAAATTTGGTGTACAAGTTTTTGCTTAAAAACCTGTTTTCATTTCTTTTGTGCATATACTTAGGAGTGCAATTGCCATGTCATATGGTAATTCTATGTTTAAAGTTTTGAGGAATTGTTAAACTGCTTTTCACAGTGACTGAATCATTTTACATGTACATGTACATGTACCAGCAATGTGCAAGGGTTCCAATTTCCCCACAGCCTCACCACTTGTTATTTTCCATTAAAGAAATTATTGTGGCCATCCTAGTTGGTATAAAATGGTATCTCATTGTGGTTTTGATCTGCATTTCCCTAATAGGGGAATGAGTGAGAATCAAAGAAAAGATAGATATGTTTTTGTTTTCCTTTCATGTAAAATATACCAGGAGAACTGTTTCTCTCAGAATAGATTTATGAGATAGGAACTATTATTGCTTTAATAAATAAGGAAACTGAACTCAGAGAGCTAAAATTATTTACCCAAGGTCACACAAACAGGTGATAAAGTCATGTCACCCATGAAATTTGACCTCAGAGTCTGTATGCTTAACCACAATGCTGCAATGACACTCTGAAACTAAACTAAAAGGTACCTAGGAACGGACACCATGTGTCTTCTATGCTTGCTCCACCTCTCTCACAAACTAGACAATACTGGACTTTGCACACTAGAAGAACTCTAGAAATATTTGTTAACCAATCATGGAAATACCAAAAGCCTTGCTGAAGGGCTCAGAATTGTTGAAACGGAAATTGTATGAGTAGAGTAATTGTAACTAGAAAGAGTTTTATTAATACTTCCTGATGCAGCTGTTCTAATCCGAGTGGTTCTTATCTGTTATCTCCCTGGGAGATATTTTTTTTTTCTTCAGGACCTACATTTTTCTGTGTACTGTGTAAATAAAAGAGGAATTCAAAAACCCCATCTTGTGGGAAGACATTCTTCCTGCCTAAAGTTCAAACTTAAAACCAGTCTTGCACTTTGCTCTAGCTTGTATGATAGGAAAAAGAATTGAAATAAAAGTACTTACAACTTATACTCCATACATCCACTTAGAATTATGCCCTTGCACACTGTGTTCCTGGACTTTGTTCCAAAGATCAGGATAATGGTTAAGAGAGAGAAATGAAACAAGCCAGGATTTGTTTGATTTATATTGGAAAGAGTAGACAATTACTAAAAGAAGGAAAAATTAACTTGGGCTAGATACCAGTGTTTTAGGTAATTTTGAAAAAGAGAGAGGTTGGAGTATCTACTGTACCATGATGAGTGGGGATTTCAGGAAGTAAATAGGTGAAAAAAAATTTTAAGATATTTTGCTGTGTGTTGTGAAAGGCATATAAGAAGCAAAAATCAAATGTAATATTTTACTTTCTTTTTGGATTTTAAACAACTGTTTATTTGAACATGACACCATGCTGAAACTGCCACAAGGTGGATTGATTTTTTATAGGTTATATTTGGAAAATAAGATCTAATTTTAGCAAGGGTGTGGGGAAATGATGGAGATACATATTGATACAGCCACTTTGGGGCATAATCTGGCAGTTATAGTAAAGTTCAAAATCTTAATCTATGACACATCAATTTTATTTCCTCCCCTGAGAAAAATATACATGTGTATTAGAAGACATGTACAAGAATATTTTCTACAACACTGCAAAAACTTGAAAACAGCCTGAATGTCCAATAACAGAGAAATAGTTAAATAGAAATCATATATCAAATTGAATGTCACAGTCACAATAAATTTATTAAAGCTATATATATATCAGTATGAATATATCTTTAAGATATAACATTGACTGAAAAAAGCAAGCTACAGAATGGCACACACCACATGACAACATTTATGTAGAAAGCATGCAAAAATAATACATATATTTACACATATTTTTGTAAGTGCATATATGTATGCATAAAATAAAAAAGAATTATGAAATGGTACACACTAAACTTAGAGCAGTAATGACTTCTGGGGTGGAGAAGTGAATGTAATCAGAAATAGTGACCAAAAGGGACTTTAGACTTATATGTGATATCTTAATTCTTTTTCTTTAAAGTCAGTATACCTTTAATATAATACTACCCTTAGTCTCACCTTATATTTCTGTATCACATTATAGTTTTACAAATTTTTCATATATTTTATCTCACAATCTTCATAACAGCCCTCTTAAGTGAGCAGAACAAGAAAAATGATCGCAGTTTTTTTTGTTTTGTTTTTAAAATTATTTATTTATTCATGAGAGACAGATAGAGGCAGAGGGAGAAGCAGGCTTCCCACAGAGCAGGAAGCCCGAAGCAGGACTTGATCCCAGGACCCTGGGATCATGACCCATGCCAAAGGCAGACGCTCAACCATCTGAGGCACCCAGGTGCCCATGACTGCAGTTTTATAGAGAGGGAAAATGAAGCTAAAAGAAATTAAATGACTTGCCTAAAATCCTATAGTTAAGAAGGAAAGAGATAAAAACCCAAATGTCATGTCTCCTGGCCCCATGAGATCCCACCCCACCACAGGTGTCTCCAGACCTGACATTCTTAAAAGTTGCTATTATTTGAAGCATATTTGGACTTGTCCTTATCGCCTTAAGTGGCAGGTAGGAAATATACAAGAAAATAATCTTAACTGTTCCAAAGCTACATCTTATGTCTGACTTAAAATTATATGTCCCATGTGCTTTATTCACAAGTATAAGACTCTGATGATGCATAACTGTTCTTAAAAATCAGATTGACCTTCAGAAGAGAAATAATCTAAAATATACCTCAGATTATGGTGATATTTTAAAACTGGAGTTATACATTTTTCAGTGCTAAAGTGTTTGCATTGATCAATGCAGTTTTTTTGTTCAGTTCTCTTTATGACCAAAATAATTTGAAGTAGTTACAGTTACAACACAGTAGTTTGTCTTGAGAAAAAAATAATACATGTCACAACTGAGGGTTGAATTCAAGGTTTTTGTTATTAATTTTCTTAAGTGTTTCTTCACAATCTAGGAAAGTATTCTTTTAAAACTTATTTTGAAATGGGAAGCTACAAAAATAGTCTACAAAATTTTGTGAACCCTTCTCCCATCTTCCTCTAATGGTGACATCTTATATAATTTAGTATAATATCAAAACCAGGAATCTGACATTGGTAAACTACTATAAGACCACAGATTTTATTCAGTTTTCACCATTTTAAAATCTGCATCTGTATGTGTTGGTTCTATGCAATTTAATTCCATGCATAGTTTTGTGTAAGCATCACAACAATCAAGATACAAAGCTATTCCATCACCATAAAGGAACTACTTTGTTCTACCTATTTGTATTCTCGCTCACCCCCTACCACACCCCACCTCCATCCCTGTCCCCTGGGAACCACTAATCTGTTCTTTACTTCAGTAGTTTAGTCATTTTGAGAATGTTATATAAATGGAAACATACAGTATGTAACATCTTGGAATTGGCTTTTTTCTTTAAGCATAATACCCTTGAAGTGCATCTAAGTTGTTGCATGTATCAATGGTCCATTCATCTTTATTGCTGAGTAGTATTCCATAGTTTAGATCTAAAATAGTTTGCTCAAGGGGCGCCTGGTTGGCTCAGCGGGTTAAGCCTCTGCCTTCAGCTCAGGTCATGATCTCAGGGTCCTGGGATGGAGACCTGCATCGGGCTCTCTGCTCAGCAGGGAGTCTGCTTCCCTCTCTCTCTGCCTTCCTCTGGGCCTACTTGTGATCTCTGTGTATCAAATAAATAAATAAAATGTTAAAAAAATACTTTGCTCAATCATTCACATGGTTGAACAGCATTTGAGTTGTTGCCAGTATTTTTCTATTTTTACTTATTATTATTAATATTAATGTACAGGTTTTTTTAATATGAATATAAGTATTCATTTCTTTGGATAAATGTACAGGAGTATAAATGCTTGGTTTTATGGTAATTGAATGTTTATAAAAACTGCAACAATTGTTTTCATAGAGCCTTTACTATTTGGCATTCACACCAGTAATGTATTAGACATCCAGTTTCTGTGTATCATCACTAGCATCTGGTATTATCACTACTTTTCATTTGACTACTATAATAGGTCTGTAATGATATTGCATTGTGGTCTGAATTTGCATTGCCCTTATGGATAATAATATTGAACCTCTTTCCATGTGCTTATCTGTCATCTGTATATTATTCATCCTCTTTGGTGAAATGTCTGCTCATGTCTTTTAACAATTTTCCAATTGAATTGACTGTTTTTACTGTTGAGTTTTGAGCACACTTTATATATTGTAGATACAGGTCCTTTGTCAGACACATGGTTTGCAAATATTTTCTTTCAATCTGCACCCTGAGTTTTCCTCTTAACATTATTTTCCTCTTAACATTATTTTCACAGTGCAAAAGTTTTTAATTTCGATGAGGTCCAATTTATCCATTTTTTCTTTTATGGGTTGTGCTTTTGATATCTTGTCTGAGAATGCTTGGTCTATCACTAGGTCCCCAAGATTTTATCCTGTGTTAACTTTCTAAAACGTTTAGTGTTACATTTTATGTATAAGTCCATGATATATTTTGAATTAAATTTTGTATAAGGTGTGAGGATAGTTTTACATATTACTTGGATAATTCAAATTGAATTAAAAATAAAATCAGGGGTGGTATTAATATAGGATTAAAGATATCCTATATTTCCTTACTCCAATTCATTTTCCATTTTGAAGGTAGAGAATCTTCCCTTTTTTTCTTTAGTTTTTATTTAAATTCCAGTTAGTTAACAAGTAGTGTAATATTAGTTTCAGGTATACAATTTAGTGACTCAACACTTACATAAAATACCTGGTGCTCATCACAACAAATGCCCTCCTTCATCCCCATCACCTATTAAATCCATCCCCCCACCCATCTCTCCTCTGCTGACCATCAGTTTGTTCTCCATAGTTTTGAGTCTGTTTCTTGGTTGGCCTTTCCCTTTCTTTCCCCTATGATCATTTCTTTTGTTTCTTAAATTCCATATGAGTAAAATCATATGGTATCTGTCTTTCTCTGACTGACTTATTTCACTCAGCATAATACTCTCTAGCTTCATCCACATCTGCAAATGGCAAGATTTCATTTGAATTTGTTTTTGTGTATGGTGTAACAAAGTGGTCCAGCTTCATTCTTTCGTATGTGGCTGTCCAGTTTTCCCAACACCACTTGTTGAAGAGACTGTCTTTTCCTTTGGATAGTTTTTCCAGCTTTGTTGAAGATTAATTGACCATAGAGTTATGTGTTTGTTTCTAGGTTTTCTATTCTGTTCCATTGATCTATGTGCCTATTTTTGTGCCAGTACTATACTGCCTTGGTCATTACAGCTTTGTAATATAACTTGAAGTCAAAAATCATGATGCTTCCAGTTTCCCTTTTTTTTTCAATGTTGCTTTAGATATTCAGGGTCTTTTGTGATTCCATATAAATTTTAAGATGGTTTGTTCTAGCTCTGTGAAAAATGTTTTTGGTATTTTGATAGAGATTGCATTAAATGTGTAGATTGCTTTGGGTAATACAGACATTTTAGCAATATTTGTTCTTTCAATCCATGAGCATAGAATGCCTTTCCATTTCTTTGTGTCACCTTCAATTTCTTTCAACAGCATTTTATAGTTCTCAGAGTACAGATCTTTTACCTCTCTGGTTAGGTGTATTCCTAAGTATCTTATTAATTTTTGGTATAATTGTAAAAGGGATTAATTCCTTGACTTATCTTTATGTTGCTTCATGATTGGCATATAGAAATGCAACAGATTTCTGTACGTTGATTTTTGTATCTTGCGACTTTACTGAATTTGTGTGTCAGTTCTAGCAGTTTTTTTGGTGGAGTCTTTCTGGTTTTCTATATAGAGTATCACATCATCTGCAAAGAGTGGAAGTTTGACTTCTTCCTTCCCAATATGGATGCCTTTTATTTGTTGTTGTTGTTGTTGTCTGATCACTGTAGCTAAGACTTCAGTAGAGAATCTTTCTAATATACAGTTAAAATCATGTCACTCACCAGTTTAATTTTTTTCAATGGCTCTTTACTTATCTTAAGACAAATTGCATACTCCTTAATATGAGCAAAAGTCTTCACATAATTTGGACTTTGTCCAGTCTCATTTCACCACCCTGCCCCTAGTCCCAGATCACATTGCACAATCCAACTACAGTGAAATTCTTTAAGTTCCTAAAAATGCATTGCTATCACCTCTTGTTCTTCAGACATGTTTAAAACCCTTTTTAATTCCCCTTTTCCTGGTTAGCTTTTATTCATCCTTTAGGTCTCAGTTTGGTCATAATTTTCCCAATAAAATCTTCCCTGACTCCCTAGTCTGTATTATCTGTCCTTCCTATGTTCTTACATAAAACTCTATATGATCCTTACTATGGCACTTTTCAGATGGTGTTATAGTTGTCTGTTTAATTGTCTGCATCTTACTTCCAGATTGTGAGTCTCACAAGACCAAAGATTGTTTCTGTTTTGTTCATCATTTTTTCACAGGTAACTAACACATTGCCTGAATCATACTGATTTCAACAAGTATTTGTTGAATGAACAAATAATAACATAGAATAATATAATTAATTAACAATGTTGGACAAAGTTAGCATATTTTTAGAAGTTATTTGTAAAGGTCTATAGAAAAGTTATAAAATTTATTGTATAATGTGCTATGAAGCAAACTCAAAAATTTTAAAAATAAGAGTTAAGGGACAAATGCTCTGACCACATTTAATTAAGATAAAAGTTAAATAAAAAACAAAATGGAAACACATGGAAGATTTTAAACATCACTTTAAATATGTTGGGCAGATACAGTTCTTAAAACATAATTAAATTTAAGAAATCATAAAAATTAAAAACACTTCTGGTTTCTGGACTGACATGTGAATAGGTTGGAAGTCACCATTCCTGTTCTCACAACCAGAAAAAAAATCCTGAAAACTGAAAATGAACAACTCTTCTTAGATACATCAGAGAATTGAATTCGCAGGGCAAGACAACTCCACAAAAACTGGAAAGGCAGAGAAGACAGGTGGATATAGAGAATTATAGTTTAGTGGGAGCAGAAACTACACTGAAGCCAGTATGAGATACAAACACAAGGTAATTGGCTGGTTGTTGGAGACTAAACATGGATTAATTTGAGAGATTAAAAAGTTCTAGAGGTCCATCCTTAGGGGAGACTCCACACTTTCAAGAGTTTTACCCCTGGGAATCCAACCATGGTAGAGATCAGAGAAAAATCCCCTCATGTTTCCTTCAGAGGGAGGAGGAAAAATAACTATTTTGAAATAGACCCAGAGTATTCTATACTCCTTAACAAAGTTCTGTCCTCAAGAGAAACTACTTTATCAGAACTACAATGAGATATCACCTCATACCTGTCAGAATGGCTGAAATCAACAACACATGAAACAACATGTGTTGGTGAGATTGTGGGAGAGGGGAACCGTCTTATTTTGGGTGGGAGTACAAACTGGTGCAGCCATTCTGGAAAGAAATATGGAGGTTCCTCAAAAAATTAAGAATAGAACTACCTTACAGTCCAGCAATTGCACTACTAGATATTTACCCAAATAATACAAAAATGCCAATTCGAAGAGATACATGTACCCCTATGTTTTTAGCAGCATTATCAATAATAGCCAAACTATGGAAATAGCCCAAGTATCCATGGACTGATGAATGAATAAAGAAGATGTAGTACATGTACGCAATGGAAAGTTACTTGATCATAAAAAGAATGAAATCTCACCATTTGCGATGATGCGGATGAAGCTAGGGAGTATAATGCTAAGTGAAATAAGTCAGTCAGAGAAAGACAAACACCATATGATTTCAGTCATGTGTGGAATTTAAGGAACAAAATAAATGAGCAAAAGGAAAATAGAGAGAGAGTCAAAACAAGAAACAGATTCTTCATTACAGAGAACAAGCTGAGGGTTACCAGAGGGGAGATGGTTGGGGGGATGGGTGAAATAGGTGATGGGGATTTAGGAGTGCATGTGTTGTGATGAGCACCAGGTATTGTATGGAAGTGCTGAATCACTATACTGTACATCTGAAACTATTATTATATTCTATGTTAACTAACTGGAATTTAAATTAAAAAATTTAAAAAGAGAAGCAACTTTACCAGAGTCTAACCAGTGTGGATTTTACCAGAGTCTAAATGATTTGAGGAAAAGGAAATACCAAACTCCAGAATTTTCTATTCTTCCTGGTGGGAGGAGATAAATACCCCATTCTAGGCTGAAGCACTTGTGAAAGTCAGAGCCCAGAGGCACTTACTCACTAAAAGACTAAGATGGGAGATTTCTAACATAGCTATATTTGCACATTATTATTTTCAATATACCATTCAATTCAACTTGTCAGTATTTTATTTATTTATAATTTTAAGGCATAAATCTATAGTTAAAATAGATTTTTAATGAACTTATTGGTGATATATTTCTTGGCATTCTGTGTTAGGGTTTTGCTAGCTTCATAAAATGAAGTACCTTTCAATATTTTCCTGTGTTCTGGGATAATTTCTATAGGTTTTAAATTAACTTCCCTTGACATTTTCTAAAATTTATCCAAAAGTTTGTAGGGCTCAGGTCACCTTTTTCTTTGTTGATTATTTGTCTATGCATTTTTATATGTCTTCACTGAATTTAGGTAATTTACATTCTTACAAAAGATTGTTCCTTTGAGATTTTCTAAAGTATATATTTTTATGTATTGTAATTTTCCCTCTGTATCTACTACATTATCCTTCTTTCTAACTAACTGGAATTACTGATAATAATCAATAATCTTTTACATTAACTATATTTGCCTGAG
Source organism: Martes martes (assembly GCF_963455335.1). Classification (NCBI taxonomy): domain Eukaryota; kingdom Metazoa; phylum Chordata; class Mammalia; order Carnivora; family Mustelidae; genus Martes; species Martes martes. The sequence goes on along the minus strand of NC_137897.1, from coordinate 121,851,755 downwards.
ATTTGTCTATCTTATTGCCTTTTTTCTAAGATCACCTTCTTGGAATTATTTATAAAACATTTTTTGTTTCATAATTTACCTATTTTGCTTTTTATATTTGTCATTTTCTTCTTTTTGCTTTATTGTATCCTTTTTATAACCTTTTGAGTTGACTTTTACATTTTGACTTTATATCTGGATAGAGCTTTCATAGTACTTCATGAATTTAATTTATTTTAATTTTTAAATACTTTATTTGACTCTAGTTTTTAGAACAGTTGTAGATTTATAGGGTCAACTTCAGGAATGAGCACAGAGCAGACATTACTTAACTTGCTTACACCAAGCCCTAATCTCCCATGCCTCAATGGAACCACCCTTCGCAGTCACACTCACCCTAGTTTGGGGGAGACAGACCCCCACCCCCAGAAGACTGGACCAAACCCCTGTTCACATGACATCTCACAACCTGGAAGTTTTGTGAAGCCTCAGTTCTGGCAGGTTGTCTCATTTCACAAACAGACCAGAGCACACCTAGTTAAAATGTACCACATTCAGACCACGGATCAAACACTGCCCACAGTAGGCAAAGAGAGTCTCTGTAGACAACTGGCCTGAAGGATAAAGCAGCCAGGAAAAAATATGCATGTGCCACATACTTCGGAGACACTCCTGGAAGTGCCAGGCCCTGGGGAACAGGGGACATTACATGGCAGGGCAATATAGGACCTCTGCTTCCTAAGGCTATTACCCTCAAGAAAAGGAGATGTAGCTGAATTTTTCAAAACAAAGAAACAGGCACAGCAACCTAGACAAAATGAGAAGACAAAGAAATTTATCCCAAATGAAAGAACAGAACAAGACCATGGCCAGAGATCTAAGCCAAACAGATATAAATAACATACTTGATAGAGAATTTAAAGTAATTATCATAAGGATGCTCACTGGACTTGAGAAAAGAGTGGAGAGCATGAGTGAGACTCTTCACACAGAGATAAGGAATAGCATACCAGAGATAAAAGGCTCAATAAATGAAATGAGAAACTCTCTTGATGGGATGAACAGCAGGCTGGAAGGAGCAGAGGAATGAATTAATGATCTAGAAGCAGAGTAATGGAAAGTAATCAAGCTGAACAAAAGAAACAAGAATTACACAAAATGAGAATAGACTTAGGGAACTCAGTTACTCCATCAAATGTAATAACATTCATAATATATAAGTCCCAGAAGAAGAGAGAAAAAAGGAGGCAGGCAAAACATTTATTTAGAGAAATAATAGCTGACAACTTCCCTAATCTGGAAAAGGAAACAGATTTCCAGACCCAGGAGACACAGAGAATGCCATCAAGATCAACAAAAGCAGACAAATACCGAGATGTACTGTAATTAAATTAGCAAAATGTGGTGATAAAGGAAAAAAAAATAAAATCAGCACGACAAAAGAAGACAGTAACTTACAAGGTAAAACTCATAAGGCAAGCAAGAGATTTTTCAGTGAAACTTTGCAAGTCAGAGGGAGTGTCATGCTACTTTCAAAGTGCAGAATGGGAAAAATCTATAGGAAAGAATTCTCTGTTCTGAAAGGTTATCATTCTGTATAGAAGGAGAGATAAAGAGTTTCCCAGACAAATAAAAACTAAAGGAGTTTGTGGCCACTAAACCATCTCTGCAAGAAATATTAAAGGGGACTCCTGGAGTGGAAATGAGAGACCAAAAGTGATAGTATGAAGGTAGGAAACACAAAAGCTATAAAAATGAATATTTCTGTTAAAATCAGTCAAGGAACTTGCAGAATAAAAGGATGTAAAATATGACAACATACACCTAAAATGTGGGGAAGAGAGGCTTAAGAATGGGTTCAAACTTAAACAAACATTAGCTTAATATGGACTCTTATATGCACAAGATTTTGTATACAAACCTAATGGTAGTCATGTATCAAAAACCACTAATAAATGTGTAAAAAATAAAGAGAAAGAAACCCAAATAAAATACAAAAGAAAACCAGCAAGCCATGAAAGAGAGAAAGAAGGATCAAAGAAAATATGCAGGAAAAAAAACAAATAATAAAATGACAATAAATACATATCTATTAATAATGAATTTGAATGTAAGTGGACAAAATGCTCCAATCAAAAGAAATAGGGTCACAGAATGGATAAAAACCAAGATCCATCTATATGTTGCCTACAAGAGACTTATTTCAGACCTAAAGACACCTGTAGAGTGAAAGTGAGGAGATGAAGATCTATCATGCAAATGGATGTCAAAAGAAAGCTGGGGTATCAATACTTATATTGGACAAAGTAGACTACAAAACAAGCACTATAACAAGACATAAAGAAAGACATGGTGTAATAATAAAGGGGACAATCCAATAAGAAGGTGTAACAATTGTAATTGTATTATACACCCAAATACATAAAACAGTTAAGAACAACATAACAGAACTAATTGACAATAATACAATAATAGTAGGGGATTTTAAAGCCCCACTTACATCAGTGGACAGATCATCTAAACAGAAAATAAACAAGGAAACAATGGCTTTGAATCACACCTCTTGAACAGATGGATTTAACAGATATGTTCATCCTAAAACAGAAGTCTATCCTAAAACAGAAGAATACACATTCTTTTCAAGTACACACAAAACATTCTCCAGAATATACCACATATTAGCCCACAAAACAAGCTTCAACAAATTCAAGGTGAAAAATCATACCATACACCTTTTGTCATCACAATGCTATGAAACTAGAAGTTAACCAGAAGAAAAAATCCTGGAAGGAAAAATAAAGGGAAATTAAATAACATGCTACTAAACAATGAATGGGTCAACTAGGAAATGAAAGAAAAAGTTTTAAAAGTACATGGAAACAAATGAAAAGAAAACACAATGGTCAAACCCTTTGGGATGCAGCAAAAGTGGTTCTGAGAGTGAAGTTTATGGCAATACATGCCTACCTCAAGAAGCAAGGAAAATCACAAATAAACAACCTAACATTACACCTAAAGGAACTAGAAAAATAACAACCAAACCTAAAACCAGCAGAAGGAAGGAAATAATGAAAATAGAGCAGAAATAAATGATACAGACATTTAAAAAAAAAAACAATAGAACAGATCAATGAAACCAGGAGATGGTTGGTAAACTTCTACCAGATTTTTCAAGAAAAAAAGAGAAAGGACTCAAATAAAATCACAAATGAGAGAACAGAAATAATAACCAACGCCACTGAAATACAATTATAAGAGAATATTATTTTAAAAACTGTGTCAACAAATTGGACAACCTAGAATAAATGGATAAATTCCTAGAAACATAAACTATGAAGACTGAAACAGGAATAAATACAAGATTTGAGAGACTGATAACCAACAAAGAAATCAAGTTAGTAACCGAAGAAAACCGCCCAAGAAACCAAAGTCTAGGACCAGATGGCTTCACAGGTGAATTCTACCAAACATTTAAAGAAGTGTTAATACATATTCTCAAATATGCCAAAAAATAGAAAAGGAAGGAAAGCTCCCAAACTCACTCTATGAGGCCAGCATTATTATCCTGATACCAAAACCAGATAAAGATGCCATTAAAAAAAGACAACTGTGCGTTGATATTCCTGATGAATATAGCTATAAAAATACTCAACAAAATACTAGCAAACTGAATCCAACAAATACATTTAAAAAAATCATTTACTACACACAAGTGGAATTTCTTCCAGTTTTACAAGCATGGCTCAATATTTACAAATCAATTAACATAATACATCACATCGATAAGAGAAAGGATAAGAATTATGTGGTCATTACAATAGATGCAGAAAAAACATTAAGACAAAGTAAAACATTCATTCATGATAAAACCCTCAACAAAGTAGGGATAGAGGAAACATACCTCAATATAATAAAGGTCATGAAAAACCCCAGTAAACATCATCCTCAATGGGGAAAAACTGAGAGCTTTCTCCCTAAGGTCAGGAACAGACAAGGATGTCTACTCTCACCATTTTTATTCAACATAGTACTGGAAGGCCTAGCCACAGCAGTCAGAGGAACAAAAAGAAATAAAAAGAAATAAAAGGCATCCCAATCAGCAAGGAAGAAGTCAAACTTCCACTATTTGCAGATGACATGGTACTCTATATAGAAAACCCAAAGACTCCATGAAAAAACTGTTAGAACTGATCAAAAAATTCAGTAAAGTCGCAGCATACAAAAACCAATGTACAGAAATATGTTGCATAATAGGGTGATGGGTATTGAGGAGGACACATGCTGTAATGAGTACTGGGTGTTATACTTGACTAATGAATAATTGAACATTACATTAAAAACTAATGATACAGTGGCTAACTGAACATAAGAAAATTAAATAAATAAGCAAATAAATAAATAAAAATAAAAATTTGAAACCCATTTGTGCATTTCCTGTCTACAGAAATATAATTGAATTTTCTATCCTGACTTAGTAAATTTATGACCTTGCTAAACTCATATGTTAGGTCTAGGATCTTTTTTTGTAGATTCTTTGGTATTTTCTTCATTAAATAATTATGTCACCTGAAAGTATAGACAGTTTTATTTCTTCTCTTTCAGTCTCTTACATTTTATTTTTGTTTTCCCTTATTGCATTGATTGGGACTTCCAGTATTTTGTTGAATAGGCATTAATTATGAGAGTATTTCCCTGCTTTGTTTTGCATCTTTGAGAAGTATGGTATTAACTGCCAGGTTTGACTGTAGCCCCTTTATCATGTTAAGGAACTTTCCCTCTAGTCCTATCTTTCTGGGAGTTTTTAAAATATCATGAATAGATGCTTAATTTTATCAGATGCTTTCTCTGCATCTGTTTAATCATCATACACTTTTTCTTATATTACTAATATGGTGAATTACATTGATTTTCAAATGTTGAACCAGCCTTTCATTACTAGAATAAACCACTCCCACCCTGGTCATGATGTATTATGCATTTTATACGTTGCTATATTTGATTTGCTAATATTTTATTGAGTATTTTTGCATTTATATCTATGAGAAATATTGGTTTTTAGTTTCTTTTTTGCAATATATTTGATTTGCTATTAGAGTAATGCTTGCCTCATAAGTTGAGAAGTATTTCTTCTTCTATTTATAAAGAACATTGTATGACTGAGAATCTTAAATTTATTGAGGTTTGTTTTATGACACAAAGTATGATCAATAATGGTGAACATTCCATGTACACGTGAAAAGAAATTGTATTCTACTTTTGTTACGTGGAGTGCTTTATAAATGTAAACCAAGTCTTGTTGTTCAGCTCTTTTTTTTTTTTTTTTAATTTTCAGCGTAACAGTATTCATTGTTTTTGCAGCTCTTCTTTTTTTAAATATTTTATTTAGGTGTTTGAGAGAGAGAAAGAGAGACAGAGATCACACATGAGCAGGGGGAAGGGATAGAGGGAGAGGGAGAAGCAGGCTCCCAGCTGAGCAGGGAGCCTTCTTACACTGTTGGTGGGAATGCAAGTTGGTGCAGCCACTTTGGAAAACAGTGTGGAGATTCCTTAAGAAATTACAAATAGAGGTTCCCTATGACCCTGCAATTGCACTACTGGGTATTTACCTCAAAGATATAGATGTAGTGAAAAGAAGGGCCATCTGTACCCCAATGTTCATAGCAGCAATGGCCATAGTTGCCAAACTGTGGAAAGAGCCAAGATGCCCTTCAACAGATGAATGGATAAGGAAGATGTGGTCCATATGTACTATGGAGTATTATGCCTCCATCAGAAAGGATGAATACCCAACTTTTGTATCAACATGGATGGGACTAGAAGAGATTATGCTGAGTGAATAATCATATGGTTTTGCTTACTTGTGGAGCATAAGGAATAACACAGAGGACATGGGGAGATGGAGAGGAGAAGGGAGTTGGGGGAAATTGGAGAGGGAGATGAACCATGAGAGACTGTAGACTCTGAGAAACAAACTGAGGGTTTTGGAGGGGGGGAGGATGAGAGTTTGGGTGAGCCAGGTGGGTATTATAGAGGGCACGTATTGCATGGAGCACTGGGTGTGCTCCATGCATAAACAATGAATTCTGGAACACTGAAAAGAAATAAAAAATAAGTCTGCCATTTTGATAGCTGTTTCCTAATTGTTCTATGTCATCTTTATTTCTTTATTCCTCCTTTTCTGCTTTCTCTTCCTTTAGTTGAAAATTTTAAACTTCTATTTTATCTCCTTTTGATGTACTATTTATACCCCAATTTTAATACATTTTTAGTGGTTACTCAGAGTATGATTTTATATTTTAATCAGACTCTACTAGCAAGTATTATTTTCCCACTTCACAAGGCGTATAAAACTTTTACAACAGTATATTCCTGTATATTCCCAATTAACCCTTCCTATACTTCGTGCTTGAGTTGGAATAACTTCCACTTTTATATATACTATGAAAACATAATAAATTGTTACTATTTTCCCTAGATGATGAATTATCATTTAGGCCAATAAACATAAGAAAAAGTAAATAATACAATTTTACCTTCATTTATTTCATTTTCAGCATACTTTATTTCCTTCTGTAGTCAGTCCCACATTTATCTGCTACAGTATTATTTCTGCATTAAAAACTTCCTTTTAGGGACGCCTGGGTGGCTCAGTTGGTTAAGCTGCTGCTTTCGGCTCAGGTCATGATCCCAGGGTCCTGGGATCGAGTCCCGCATTGGGTTCCTTGCTCGGCGGGGATCCTGCTTCTCTCGCTGCCTCTGCCTGCCTCTCTGCCTGCTTGTGTGTACTCTCTCTCTCCCTCTCTCTCTCTGGCAAATAAATAAAATCTTTTAAAAAAATTTTTAAAAAACCCAAAAACTTCCTTTTATCTTGTAGAGTGGGCCTTCTGACAATGAATTCTCTCAATTTTGGCTTGTCTGATATGGTATTTTACCTTCATTAAAAAAAAAAAAATCTGGGCAAAGAATCCTAGATTGAATGTTTCTTCTTTCTACACACTAAAATAATCCCTCATTGTTTCCTGACTTGCACGGTTTCCAACAGGCAGTCTGCTGTTATTCTTTTTTCTCTGCCTTCAAGATTTTCTCTTTGTCTTTTGTTTCCAGCTGTTTGAATATCATATGCTTAGCTTCTTCATTCCTATTTGGAGTACTCTGAGTTTTTGGAAAAGTGGTTTGGTGTCTGTCATTCCATTTCAAAAGTTCTCAGACATTATTTCTTTAAACATCTTTTCTGCACCACTCTTTCTCTTCTCTTTCTGAGATTCTAACTAAAATGATGTGACCTAAAGTTTTGTTGTTGTTGTTCTTATTGTTATTTCTGTTGGTTTTTTTCTTTTTCTTTCTTCCTTTCTTTTCTGGACAAAATGACAAGACAGAAATTTACCCCAAAAGAAAGAACAGGAGATGGTACTCACTGCCAGGAATTTAATCAATACGAGTAAACTAGAATTTGAAGCAATTATAAAGATACTAGCTGAACTTGAATAAAGTATAGAAGACACTAAGAAATCCCTTACTGTAGAAATGAAAGACCTAAAATCTAGTCAGACCAAAATTAAAAATGTTATTACTGAGATGCAGTCCCAAGTGGATGCTATAGAAATGAGGATGAATGAAGCAGGAGAATCTGTGATATAGAGGATAAAGGGATGAAAAATAAGGAAGCTGAAAATAAGACAGAAAGAAAACTATCAGATTATGAAGGGAGACTTATAGAACTCAGAAATTCCATAAAGTGAAATAATTTCTGTATATTAGGGGTCCCAGAAGATGAGGAGTTGGAGAAAGAGGCAGATTTATGTCAACAAATTATAGTTGGGAACTTCCCTAATCTGAGGGAGGAAACACGCATTCAAGTCCAGGAGGCACAGAGAACCCCCCTGAAAATCAATAAAAATAAGTCAACAGCTTGCCAGATTATGGTGAAGCTTGCAAATTTCAAAGATAAAGAGAAAGTCCTGAAAGCATCTTTTGACAGGAGGCCCTTAGCCTACAAGTGTAGACACATAAGGCTGGCAGCAGACCTGTCCACAGAGACCTGCCAGGCTAAAAAGGACTGGGATGATGTATTAAATGGGATAAAATGGGAAAAATATGAAACTAGGAATACTTTATCCAGCAAAGCTGTCATTAAGAATAAAAGAAAGAGGGGTGCCTGGGTGGCTCAGTGGGTTAAGCCTCTGCCTTCAGCTCAGTTCATGATCTCAGGGTCCTGGGATCGAGTCCCACATCCGGCTCTCTGCTCAGCAGGGAGCCTGCTTCCTCCTCTCTCTCTTTCTGCCTGCCTCTCTGCCTACTTGTGATCTCTCTCCCTCTCTGTCAAATAAATAAATAAAATCTTTTAAAAAAAAGAATAAAAGAAAGATAAAGTGTTTCCAGGACAAACAAAAAATTGAGAAATTTGTGAACACTAAACCCTGCAAGAAATATTAAAGGGGATCCATTGAGTGGAGAGAGAGCCCAAAAGTAACACAGATGAGAAAGGAAAGGAGACAATATATAGGAACAGTGACTTTACAGGTTAATACAATGGCACTAAATTCATATCTTTCAAAAATTACTCTGAATATAAACGGACAAAATGCTCCAATCAAAAGACATAGGGTATCAGAATGGATTAAAAAACCCAAGACCCATTGATATGCTGCTTAAAAGAGACTCATTTTAGACCCAAAGACATCACCATATTGAAAGTGAAGGGGTCAAGAACCATTTATCATGCCAATGGACTTCAAAAGGGAACTAGGATGACAATCCCTATAGCAGACAAACTTGATTTTAAACCAAAGACAGTAGTAAGAGATGGAGAAGAACATTATATCATAATTAAAGGGTCTATCCAACAAGAAGTTCTAACAAATGTAAATATTTATGCCCCTAACATGGAAGCAGCCAAATATATAAACCAGTTAATAACAAAATTCAAGAAACTCATTGAAAACAATACAATAAGAGTAGGAGATTTTAACACCTCACTCAGAGCAATGGACAGATCACCTAAGTAGAATATCAACAAGGAAACAAGGGCTTTGAATGACACACTGGACCAGATGGACTTAACAGATATATTCAGAGCATTTCATCAAAAAACAGCAGAATACACATTCTTCTCTAGTGCACATGGAACATTCTCCAGAATAGATCACATACCAGGTCATAAATCATGTCTCAATTGGTACAAAAAGACTGAGATCATATCATGCATCTTCTCAGGCCACAATGCTTTAAACTGGAAGTCAACCATAAGAAAAAATTTGGAAGGACCACCAATACATGGAGGTTAAAGAGCATCCTACTAAAGAATGAATGGGTCAACCAGGAAATTAAGGAAGATTTTTAAAATACATGGAAGAAAATGAAAATGAAAACACAACAGTTCAAAACCTTTGGAATACAGCAATGGTAGTCCTAAGAGGGAGTTGTATAGAAATACAGATCTTCAAAAAACAAGAAAAGTCTCAAAAACACCATCTAAACACACACCTAAAGGATTCGGAAGAGAACAGCAAATAAAGCTTAAATTCAGCAGGAGAAAAGAAATAACAAAGATTAAAGCAGAAATCAATGACAGAAGTAAAAAACAAACAAACAAACAAAAAACACAGTGGCACAGATCAATGAAACTAGAAGCCAGTTCCTAAAAGAATAAGATCAATAAACCTCTAGCTAGATTTATCAAAAAGAAAAGAGAAAGGACCCAAATAGATAAAATCATGAATGAAAGAGGAGAGATCACAATCAACACTGAAGAAATATAAACAATTATAAGAACATATGATGAGCAACTATATGCCACCAAATTAGACAATCTGGAAGAAATGGATGCATCCCTAGTGACCTATAAACCACCAAAACTGAACCAGGAAGAAATAGAAAACCTGAACAGACCCATAACCACTAAGGAGATTGAAGCGGTAATCAAAAATCTCCCAACAAACAAGAGCCCAGGGCCAGATGGCTTCCCAGGGGAATTCTAACAAATATTTAAAAGAATACCTATTCTTCTGAAAGTTTCCAAAAAATAGAAATGAAAGGAAAACTTCCAAGCTCATTTTATGAGGCCAGCATTACCTTGATCCCAAAACCAAAGACCCCATCAAAAAGGAGAATTATAGACTAATATCCCTAATGAACATAGATGCAAAAATTCTCACCAAAATACTAGCCAATAGGATCCAACAGTACATTAAAAAGATTACACACCACAACCAAGTGGGATTTATTTCTGGGTTGCAAGGGTGGTCCAATATCTACAAATAAATCAATGTGATACAATACATTAATAAAAGAAAGAACAAGAACCATATGATCATCTCAATAGATGCTGAAAAAGCATTTGACAAAGTACAGCATCCTTTATTGATCAAACTCCTCACAGTGTAAGGATGGAGGGTACATACCTCAATATCATAAAAGTCATCTATGAAAAACCCGCAGTAAATATCGCTCTCAATGGGGAAAAACTGAGAGCTTTTCCCCTAAGGTCAGGAACACGGCAGGATGTCCACTATCACCACTGCTATTCAACAAAGTACTAGAAGTCCCAGCCTCAGCAATCAGACAACAAAAAGAAATACAGAGCAACCAAATTGGCAAAGGAGTCAGATGATATGATACTTTAGGTGGAAAACCCAAAAGATTCTACCCCAAAACTGCTAAAACTCATACAGGAATTCAGTAAAGTTTCAGGATATAAAATTGATGCACAGAAATCAGTTGAATTTCTACACAGCAACAGCAAGACAGAAGAAAGAGAAACTAAGGAGTTGATCCCTTTTACAATTGCACCCAAAACCATAAGATACCTAGGAATAAACCTAACCAAAGAGGGAAAGACTCTGTACTCAGAAAACTATAGAATACTCATGAACGAAATTGAGGAAGACACAAAGAAATGCAAAAACTTTCCATGCTCATGGATTGGAAGAACAAATATTGTGAAAATGTCTATACTACCTAGAGCAATTTATACATTTAATGCAATCTTTACCAAAATACCATCAACTTCTTTCAAAGAAATGGAACAAATAATCCTAAAATTTGTATGGAACCAGAGAAGACCCCAAAGAGCCAAAGGAATGTTGAAAAAGAAAACCAGAGCTGGTGGCATCACAATTCCGGACTTCAAGTTCTATTACAAAGCTGTCATCATCAAGACGGTATGGTACTGGCACAAAAACAGACACATGGATCAATGGAACAGAATAAAGAGGCCAGAAATGGACCCTCAACCCTACGGTCAACTAATCTTTGACAAAGCAGGAGAGAATGTCCAATGGAAAAAAGACAGTCTCTTCAACAAAGGGTGTTGGGAAAACTGGACAGCCACATGCAGAAAAATGAAACTAGACCATTTCCTTACACCACACACAAAAATAGACTCCAAATGGATGAAAGACCTCAATGTGAGACAGGAATCCATCAAAATCCTTGAGGAGAACACAGGCAGCAACCTCTTCGACCTCAGCCGCAGCAACTTCTTCCTAGAAACATCGCCAAAGGCAAGGGAAGCAAGGGCAAAAATGAACTATTGGGACTTCGTCAAGATAAAAAGCTTTTGCACAGCAAAGGAAACAGTCAACAAAACCAAAAGACAACTGACAGAATGGGAGAAGATATTTGCAAACGACATATCAGATAAAGGGCTAGTATCCAAAATCTATAAAGAGCTTAGCAAACTCAACACCCAAAGAACAAATAATCCAATCAAGAAATGGGCAGAGGACATCAACAGATATTTCTGCAAAGAAGACATCCACATGGCCAACAGACACATGAAATAGTGCTCCACATCACTCGACATCAGGGAAATACAAATCAAAACCACAGTGAGATACCACATCACACTAGTCAGAATGGCCAAAATTAACAAGTCAGGAAATGACAGATGTTGCAGAGGATGTGGAGAAAGGGGAACCCTCTTACACTTTTGGTGGGAATGAAAGTTGGTTCAGCCACTCTGGAAAACAGTATGGAAGTTCCTCAAAAGTTGAAAATAGAGCTACCCTATGACCCAGCAATTACACTACTGGGTATTTACTCCAAAGATAAAAATATAGTGATCTGAAGGAGCATGTGCACCTCACTGTTTATAGCAGCAATGTTCACAATAGCCAAACTATGGAAAGACCATGGATGTCCATTGACAGATGAATGGATGAAGAAGATGTGGAGTATATATACAATGGAATATTATACAGCCATCAAAAATGAAATCTTGCCATTTGTAATGACGTGGCTGGAACTGGAGGGTATTAGGCTAAGCGAAATAAGTCAATCAGAGAAAGACAATTATCATATGGTCTCACTGATATGAGGAAGTTGAGAAACAAGACAGAGAATCAGAAGGAAAGGGAGGGAAAATAAAACAAGATGAAACCGGAGAGGAAGACAGACCATAAGAGACTCTTAATCTCAGGAGACAAACTGAGGGTTGCTGGAGTAGAGGTGGGTGGGAGGGATGGGTTGGCTGGATGATGGACACTGGGGAGGGCATGTGCTATGGTGAGCGCTGTGAATTGTGTAAGACTGATGAATCACAGACCTGTACCTCTGAAACAAATAATACATTATATGTTAATAAAAGAAAATACAACTTAAAGGTCCAGGAATTCCCCTTTTAAATGTTTACCAAGAGAAATGAAAACTTTTCTCCTCATGAAGAGCTGAATGTGAATGTTTAGCAATTTAGTTTTAATAGCCAAAAAAGAGAACACCACAAATATTCATCAACTATTGACAAAATATTGTGTATAAATTCAATAGAATACTACTCTGAAAAAAGCAGAAATGAATGATACTCAAAGTAACATGGATATATCTCAAAAAAGTATAGTAAGTAAAATAAGTGACATATAGAAAACTATATACTGTGTAACTGAATTTATATAAAAGCCTAGTAAATGCCAACTAATCTATAGTGAGATAAAACAGATCCATAATTTCCAGGATATGGGGTACAGGGATGGAGGGATGACAAATGTGCACAAGGAACCTTTTGGAGGTTATAGAAATGTTAAGTATCCTAATTTGGTGGTAATTTCATATATGTATACATTTCTCAAAATTCTTTAAATTGAATATTTTAAATATGTGCTGTATAAAATGTATCTCAATAAGGGTAATTTTAAAAGAAATTAGCAATAATAAATTTATAGAAAACTAGATGGTTAATTGAGAAATGTAAGTCTTAATTAAGCTTTTTATTATATTTAAGGCAAATTATTTGGAGAAACAAAGAGAGATTCAATCCACCACCTGTAAAATTTTCTTCCTCTTGTCTTCCAGTTCAGGTATATAGCCTAGTGTCATGTAGAAGTTTGAGATTAAATTTAGATGCCTAGTCTGTTGGAGATCATGTCATTAATATAATGATCTTACATAGCAATTTCCCTGTACTTGTTCTTGTAGTCCATGAATCTTTGGGTGGTTTTTCCTCTATATGCTGAAGGTTTTGGCACCTGAATCACAATTACTATCTGCATGCCAATTTGCAACCCTAGTTATTTCTTTGACCTCATCTATGGATCTTCCACTTACGCCTCCCACTTACCAAATCCTTGGGCTGGTGGACTTCCTCTCTAACTCATTCATTCATTGAAGAAACATCTGTTGAATGTTGTATCAATTAGGATGGACTAGACTGTTGCTGTAACAAATATCCTCCAAATGACTTTGCCTCAGTGCAACAAAAGCTAGTTTCTTCCTCATACCACATATCTAAAAATGGTCAATAGGGTTGTTATCTTTATACAATCACTTAGAGACTCAGAGTAATGAAAGCTCTACCATCATCTATCTATACCATCTGGAACATGGTCTTCTTGGTTACCACCACAGGGGAGACATAACTGGCTGTTTTTACATCAATAATCAAAATTTTGGTGCACTGACAAGAGCTAGTCATATGTCCTCACTTAGCTACAAGGCAGCAGGGAAATGTAATCTTCTCCTATGCTTAGAAAGAGAGGAAAAGTGGAGATTGGGGAATACTAGGAATTTCTAACACAAGTGTCTACTATGTTCCAGGTTCTTTTCTAGGTGCTAGGGATATAGCAGAAAAAAGACATTGCTTCTATAAACATTGGGGTACAGATGGCCCTTCTTTTCACTACATCTGTATCTTTGGGGTAAATACCCAGTAGTGCAATTGGCCACGGTTGCCAAACTGTGGAAAGAACCAAGATGCCCTTCAACAGATGAATGGATAAGGAAGATGTGGTCCATATACACTATGGAGTATTATGCCTCCATCAGAAAGGACGAATACCCAACTTTTGTAGCAACATGGACAGGACTGGAAGAGATTATGCTGAGTGAAATAAGTCAAGCAGAGAGAGTCAAGTATCATATGGTTTCACTTATTTGTGGAGCATAACAAATAATAAGGAGGACAAGGGTAGATGGAAAGGAGAGGGGAGTTGAGGGAAATTGGAAGGGGAGGTGAACCATGAGAGACTATGGACTCTGAAAAACAACCTGAGGGTTTTGAAGGGGCGGGGTGTGGGAGGTTAGGGGAACCAGGTGGTGGGTATTAGGGAGGGCACAGATTGCATGGAGCACTGGGTGTGGTGAAAAAATAATGAATACTGTTACGCTGAAAAGAAATTAAAAAAAATAATAAAAAAAAAAGAAAAAAGTCAAACAAAGTCTCTTCTCTCTTAGACCTTACCTTATAGTTTGGGAGCTATCCAACAAATAAGTAAACATATTCTAAAACATTATCTTTTCTTGACTTCTCTTGTTACCATATTCTCCTGGTTTTCTACTTCTCTGGATATTCTCTGCAGTCTCTTTTGTAAAATTACTTTTTTTCCCCTATCCCTTAAATTTCAGTGTTCCTCAAGGATCTAGGCTTTCTCTTATTTAAAAAGAAATTAATACCTAAGTCATACATGAACACATTCTCATCGTAACAACCACAAATGTTAATAGATAATGTAAATGTCTCCTTTTTGTGTGTTTTTATTTAAATTCTAGTTAGTTAACATACAATGTAATATTAGTTTCAGGTGTCCAATATAGTGATTCAATACTTCAAAACAACACCATAAGCTTATCACAAGTGTCTTCTTAAATACCCATCACCTATTTAACCCATACCCCTACCCACCTCCTCTCTAGTAACCATCAGTGTATTCTCTGTAGTTGAAAGTCTGCTTCTAGGTTTGCCTTTCTCTATGTTTTTTTTACCTTTGATTAATTGTTTCTTAAATTCCACATATGAGTGAAATCATATGGTATATGTCTTTCTGTGAGTGACTTACTTCTCTTAACATTAATACTCCAGCTCTTGAGATGCCTGGGTGGCTCAGGCGGTTAAGCATCTGCCTTTGGCTCAGGTCATGATCACAGGGTCCTGGGATTAAGTCCTGCATTGGGCTTCTTGCTCAGCAAGGAGCCTGCTTCTCCCTCTGCCTGCCACTCCCCCTGCTTATGCCCTTTCTCCCTCTCTCGCTGACAAATAAATAAATAAATAAACTCTTTTTTAAATTTAAATGTTATGCTGCTGCTGCTGCTGCTCCAGAAATCAGACTTTTAGACCTCCAGTTGTAGAATATATCTATTCATTCTCCCTCTTATTATCTATTGCCTCTTTATCCAGTAATGCCATCCTGATTTTACTTAGGGAAGATCATCCTTGATGATCAGTGATGTGCTTTGTTTATGTGCTTTGAGTACTAACTTTAGCTTTGGTTTCCAGAGTATACATGTAACACAGGCCAGGCCAATCATTCCTAGGTCACAATATGTGATTAGAATACGGGCATGTGACTTAAGTAAACCATTCTGTTTCAATCAAAGATAATACTAGGAATATTGTTCAAGAAAATAGAGAAAGAAGTTCTCTCTGTTCTGCTGGACTTAAAGTCATGACACTGTAAATGAGAAGTTATTGGTAACCCTCTTGCCATGATGGGGGAAGAAGCTATAAGAAAATGAATACAATGTTAGGAAAAGCATAACTGAGAAATGGAGAGAGCTCATGTCTTGATGAGATTATAAGGCCATGGATTAGATCATATTACCTAAAACTTGATCTATTCCTGGGCTATTCTGTTACATGAGCCAACAAATTTCCCCATTGATAAAGCCAATTTAGACTGAGTTTCTCACCAGTTGCAAATGTGAGTCATAGCTGAAATACCACTCAGTCTTATGGGTACAGGTAATTATTTCTGTTGATATTAAGGTATCTTGAGGCCTGCAGCAAGTCAGTCTAGCCTACACTGACAGGTGGAAGGCAGGTGGGTCAGAGACTCAGAGCTAAGTAAGCCAGGTTGAATCTGGAACATTCCCTGACTAATTTCCAAATGATGTTCAGTTGTAAATGTATCATGGAAGAACACTAGAATTTGAAATATCTCAAACCAGCACAATTTTTTTCTGATATCCCCTCATGAGGGGATTCAATGTAACTCCAAACTCATAAGTGAATACTGTACTACAAAGAGATTCAGAGGAAGTCTGGCTTAAGGAGTAGAAAATGTAATACCTAAGCTCGAGAATGGGGAAATCTCTCATTTTTTGCCTCCTTTTATTCCATTAATTTGTGCCCCAACCAACAGGCAATCCTGTGGCAGTAACATTGGCTGGCAAGGGAGGTATATAGGAGACAATACTCAAAGAGGGGAATATTCCTTTCCTTTGGATGGAATTGTGGATCCAAAAAGGCAGAAATAAATCCCACTGCTTTTTTTCCTTTTCTTTGTCTTTTTTCTCCTCGACTCTGGACACGGTACAATCATGGAAGTGGGTGGGTAGGTTTTGGGTGAAAGACTAAAAACAAGATTTCACAACCAAAACCATGAGGTCCAGAAGGAAGTGCACAATCTTTCAAGTGCTGAAATAAAAGAACTGTCAACTCAGAATCCTAAATCCAATGAAAATGTCCTTAATAAAGAAGGTGAAATAGGGGTGCCTGGATGGCTCAGTGGGTTAAAGCCTCTGCTTTTGGCTCAGGTCATGATCCCAGGGTCCTGGGACTGAGCACTGCATTGGGCTTTCTGCTTGGCAGGGAGTCTGCTTCCCTTCCTCTCTCTCCGCCTGCCTCTTTGCCTACTTGTGATCTCTGTCTGTCAAATAAATAAATAAGATCTTTTAACAAATAAAATAAAGAAGCTGAAATAAATATATTCTCAAATGAAGAAAAGTTAAGAGAATTTGAAACAGGAGAACTGTTTTAGAAGAATTGCTAAAATGTTCTTCAGAAAGAAAATGATACCAGAAGAAAAGTTATAACATCAGGAATGAAAAAAAGGGCAACAGAAATGGTAAATACCTGAGAGGGATTTCAATTATGTAGATATAAGACAACTATAGCATAAATATGTGGAAGGTAAAGGTATTTATATGGTGGAATGATTTCTACATTTCAACTGAATTATTAAGATATTGATTTGAATTTATTCTAAATTTATTGATTCTAAATAAATTGTGAAAAGTATACATTTGGTAATCCTTAGAGCAACCACTAAAAATTTTGCACACTACTTAAAAGTACTATAGCTAAATTACAATGCAATACTAAAAAAATTCAAAAATAAAATATAAAGCAATAGACATAATTCCAAATATATCAATAATTACACTAAATGATCTAAACACACCAATTAAAAGAGAGAGATTATGAGGCTGGATGAAAGAAAACGTGACCCAAATATATGCTACATGTAAGAACAAAGCAACTCAAATGTTCTTCAATAGGTGAATGGATAAATGGTGATACATCTGTATAATGGAAGATTACTCAACAGTATAGAAGAACAGCTATCAATTCAAAAACTTGACTGGTTCTCAAAGGTATTATACTGAGTGAAAAAAGCCAGGCTCAATAGATTACATACAAATTCCATTTATATGACATTCTGTAAAAGAAGAAACTATAGGGAGAGAAGAGATAAGTGGTTGCCAGGGATAATGGGTGGGAAAGAGGATATGACTAAGAAAGGGATAGCAAAAATGAGGTTCTTAGGGTAATGGAACAGTACTACATCCTAATTATGGTGATGATTACATGAATCCAGACATGTGCAAATTTTACACAAAAATTGAAAGACAAATTTTAAAAAGAGCACCAAACACAGTATATGGACTTTATTTACATCCTAACTTTAAAAAACTCTGTAAAAAATGTTTTACATTTATAAGACAATTGGAAATTTGAATGTATACTGTATATTTAATATTAAGTAAATTTATTATTTTTTTAGGATTTTATTGATTTATTTGACAGACAGAGATCACAAGTAGGCAGGGAGGCATCGCCAAAGGCAAAGGAAACAAAAGTGAAAATGAACTTTTGGGACTTCATCAAGATCAACAGCTTCTGTACAGCAAAGGAAACAGTTAACAACACAAAGAGGCAACCCACGGAATGGGAGAAGATATTTGCAAATACCACTACAGACAAAGGGCTGATATCCAAGATCTATAAAGAACTCCTCAAATTCGACACCCAAAAAACAGGTAATCATATCAAAAAATGGGCAGAAGATATGAACAGACACTTCTCCAAAGAAGACATACAAATGGCTAGCACACACACAAGAAAATGTTCATCATCATTAGCCATCAGGGAGATTCAAATCAAAACCACATTGAGATACCACCTTACACTAGTTAGAATGGTGAAGATTAACAAGGCAGGAAACAACAAATGTTGGAGAAGATGTGGAGAAAGGGGAACCCTCTTGCACTGTTGGTGGGAATGCAAGTTGGTGCAGCCACTTTGGAAAACAGTGTGGAGATTCCTCAAAAAATTAAAAATAGAGCTTCCCTATGATCTGGCAATTGCACTACTGGGTATTTACCTCAAAGATACAGATGTAAAGAAAAGAAGGGTCATATGTACTCCAATGTTCATAGCAGCAATGTCCATAATAGCCAAACTGTGGAAAAAGCCAAGATGCCTTTCTTGAATGGATAAAGAAGATGTGGTCCATATATACAATGGAATATTACTCAGCCATCAGAAAGACTTTTGCCTCAACATGGATGGGACTGGAGGAGATTAGGCTGAGTGAAATAAATCAAGCAGAGAAAGTCAGTTATCATATGGTTTCATTTACTTGTGGAACATAAGGAATAACATGGAGGACATTAAGAAAAGGAAAGAAAAGGTGAATTGGGGGAAATCGGAAGGGGGAGATGAACCGTGAGAGACTGTGGACTCTGAGAAACAAACTGAGGGTTTCAGAGAGGAGGGAGGTAGGGGAATGGGTGAGCCTGGTGGTGGGTATTAAGGGGGGCACATATTGAATGGAACACTGGGTGTTGTACATAAATACAACTGCATTTTTGAAAACTGCATCAAAAACTAATAATGTATTTTATGGTGACTAACACAACTCAATAAAAAAAGTAGCAATAAAGAAAAAAATATAAAAACAGCAAGAGAAAAGAAGACAGTTACATACAAAAGAAACCCCATCAGACTATCAGTAGATTTTTCAGGATAAACTTTGCAGGCCAGAAGGGCGTGGCATGACTTATTCAGAGCTCTAAAAGGAAAAAAATCTTCTGCCAAGAGTGCTCTATCCAGCAAGGCTATTGTTCAGATTAGAAGGAGAGATAAAGAATTCCCAGACAAACGAAAACTGAAGGGGTTCATGACCACAAACCAGCCTTATAAGAAATATTAATGGGAACTCTGAGTGGAAAGGAAAGACAAAAAGTGAGAGCATAAAAGGTAAAAAAAAAAAAAACCACAAAAGCAGTAAAAATAAGTATTTCTCTAAAAATCATTCAAGGGATTCATAGAATAAAAGAACGTAAAATATGACACCATATACCTAGAACATAGGAGAGGAGAGGAGAACAGAATTGGCTCAAACATAAACAACCATCAACTAAATATAGACTTCTGTATGCAGAAGATATTACATGCAAATTTAATGGTAAATACAAATCAAAAACCAGTCTAGAGCAATCTGTACTTTTAATGCCATTCCGATCAAAATTTCACTGGTATTTTTCAAAGAGATGGAGCAAATATTCCTAAAATTTGTATGGAATCAGAAGAGACCCCGAATTGCTAAGGAAATGTTGAAAAACAAAAACAAAACTGGTGGCTTCACGTTGCCTGATTTCAAGCTTTACTACAAAGCTGTGATCACCAAGACAGCATGGTACTGGCATAAAAACAGACACATGGACCAGTGGAACAGAGTAGAGAGCCCAGATATGGACCCTCAGCTCTATGATCAAATAATCTTTGACAAAGCAGGAAAAAATATACAGTGGAAAAAAAGACAGTCTCTTCAATAAATGGTGCTGGGAAAATTGGACAGCTATGTGTAGAAGAATGAAACTCGACCATTCTCTTACACTGTACACAAAGATAAACTCAAAACGGATAAAAGACCTCAACGTGAGGCAGGAATCCATAAGAATCATCGAGGAGAACACAGGCAGTAACCTCTTTGATATCAGCCAAGCAACTTCTTTCAAGATATGTCTCCAAACGCAAAGGAAACAAAAGCGAAAATGAACTTTTGGGACTTCATCAAGATCAAAAGCTTCTGCACAGCAAAGGAAACAGTCAACAACACAAAGAGGCAACCCACAGAATGGGAGAAGATATTTGCAAATGACAGTACAGACAAAAGGCTGATATCCAGGATCTATAAAGAACTTCTCAAACTCAACACACACAAAACAGATAATCATGTCAAAAAATGGGCAGAAGACATGAACAGACACTTCTCCAATGAAGACATACAAATGGCTATCAGACACATGAAAAAATGTTCATCATCACTAGCCATCAGGGAGATTCAAATTAAAACCACATTGAGGGGCGCCTGGGTGGCTCAGTGGGTTAAGCCTCTGCCTTCGGCTCAGGTCATGATCTCAGGGTCCTGGGATCGAGCCCCACATCAGGCTCTCTGCTCAGCAGGGAGCCTGCTTCCCTTCCTCTCTCTCTGCCTGCCTCTCTGCCTACTTGTGATCTCTGTCTGTCAAATAAATAAATAAAATCTTTTAAAAAAAATTGAGATACCACCTTATGCCAGTTAGAATGGCCAAAATTAGCAATACAGGAAACAACATGTGTTGGAGAGGATGTGGAGAAAGGGGAACCCTCTTACACTGTTGGTGGGAATGCAAGTTGGTGCAGCCACTTTGGAAAACAGTGTGGAGATTCCTTAAGAAATTATAAATAGAGCTTCCCTATGACCCTGCAATTGCACTACTGGGTATTTACCCCAAAGATACAGATGTAGTGAAAAGAAAGGCCATCTGTACCCCAATGTTCATAGCAGCAATGGCCACGGTCGCCAAACTGTGGAAAGAACCAAGATGCCCTTCAACAGACGGATGGATAAGGAAGATGTGGTCCATATACACTATGGAGTATTATGCCTCCATCAGAAAGGATGAATACCCAACTTTTGTAGCAACATGGACGGGACTGGAGGAGATTATGCTGAGTGAAATAAGTCAAGCAGAGAGAGTCAAGTATCATATGGTTTCACTTACTTGCGGAGCATAAGAAATAACACACAGGACATGGGGAGATGGAGAGGAGAAGGGAGTTGAGGGAAATTGGAGGGGGAGATGAACCATGAGAGACTATAGACTCTGAAAAACAATCTGAGGGTTTTGAAGGGACGGGGGGGTGGGAGGTTGGTGGAGCCTGGTGGTGGGTATTATGGAGGGCACATATTACATGGAGCACTGGGTATGGTGCATAAACAATGAATTCTGGAACACTGAAAAGAAATTAAATTTAAAAAAAGTAACAAATATCCAAAGAATAAAGAGAAAGGAATCCAAGTATATTACTAAAGAAAGCCAGCAAAACATGAAAGAGACCAAGAGAAAAAATGATCAGAGAAAAACTACAAAAACAACCAACCACAAAACAAGCAAGAAAATGACAATAATACACATTTATCAATAATTACTTGGAATATAAACGAACTGAACAAGCCAATCAAAAGATAGAGTATGAGAATGGATTAAAAAAAATAAGACCCACCCATCTGCTGCCTACAAGAGACTTATTTTAGACCTAAAGTCTACTGCAAATTGAAAGTGAGGGGATGAAGAATATCTATCATGTAAGTGGATGTCAAAAGGAAGCTGCTGTATCAATACTTATATTGGACAAAACAGACTTTAAAACAATGAGTGTAATGAAGGACAAAGAGGGACACATACAATAGTAAAGGGGACAATCCAACAAGAAGATATAACAATTGGAAGTATTTATGCACCCAACATGGGAGCACCCAAATCCATAAAACTGTTTATAACAAACATAAAGGAAATAATAGATAGTAATACAATAATAGTAGGGGACTTTAACACCCCACTAACATCAATGGACAGACCATGCAATCAGAAAATCAACAAAGTAACAATGGCTTTGAGGAACACACTGGATCAGATGGATTTAACAGATATATTCAGAACATTCCATTCTAAAACAGCAAAATACACATTCTTTTCAAGTGCACACAGAACATTCTCCAAAATAGATCACATTAGCCACAAAACAAGTCTCAACAATTCAAAAAGATAGAAGTTAAACCATGCACCTTTTTACTTTTTCTTTTGTTTTATTTTTTCAGTGTTCCAAGATTGATTGTTTATGCACCATACCCAGTGTTCCATGCCATACATACCCTCCTTAATACCCACCACCAGGCTCACCCAACCCCCCCCCACTCCCTTCCTTTCCAGAACCCTCAGTTTATTTCTCAGAGAATGTAGTCTTTCATGGTTCGTCTCCCTCTCCAATTTCCCCCAACTCTCTTCTCTTCTTCTTCTCCCAGTGTCCTCCTTGCTATTCCTTATGCTCCACAGGTAAGTGAAACCGTATGATAACTGACTTTCTCTGCTTGATTTATTTCACTCAGCATAATCTCCTCCAGTCCCGTCCATGTTGATACAAAAGTTGGGTATTCATCCTTTCTGATGGAGGCATAATACTCCTTTGTATATATGAACCATATCTTCTTTGTCCATTCATCTGTGAAAAGCATCTTGGCTCTTTCCACAGTTTGGCGATTGTAGCCATTGCTGCTATGAACACTGGAGTACATATGGCCATTCTTTTCACTACATTTGTATCTTTGAGGTAAATACCCAGTAGTGCAATTGCCAGATCATAGGGTAGCTCTATTTTTAATTTTTTGAGGAATCTCCACACTGTTTTCCAAAGTGGCTGCACCAACTTGCATTCCCACCAACAGTGTAAGAGGGTTCCCCTTTCTCCACATCTTCTCCAACATTTGTTGTTTACTGTCTTCTTAATTTTGGCCATTCTAACTGGTGCAAGTGGTATCTCAATGTGGTTTTGATTTGAATCTCCCTGATGGCTAATGATGATGAACATTTTCTTGTGTGTGTGCTAGCCATTTGTATGTCTTTTTTTGGAGAAGTGTCTGTTCATATCTTCTGCCCATTTTTTTTTGACATGATTATCTGGTTTTGGGTGTTGAGTTTGAGGAGTTCTTTATAGATATCCATGTACCTTTTTTGACTACAACATTACAAAACTAGAAATCAAGCACAAGAAAAAATCTGGAAAGAGCATAAATCCATGAAAGTTAAAAACATGCTACTAAATAATGAATGAGTCAACCAAGAAACAAAGAATAAATAGAAAATTACACGGAGACAAATGAAAATGAAACAGAACAGTCCAAAATATTTGGGATGCTTCAAAAGCTGTTCTCGGAGGGGAGTTTATAGCAATACATGCCTACCTCAAGAAGCAAGAAAAATCTCAAGTAAACAATTTAATGTTACA
Source organism: Martes martes (assembly GCF_963455335.1). NCBI lineage: Eukaryota > Metazoa > Chordata > Mammalia > Carnivora > Mustelidae > Martes > Martes martes. The sequence continues at coordinate 121,828,015 of NC_137897.1, read as the reverse complement.
CATAAAGGAGCTAGAAATACAAGAACAAACAAAACTCAAAACCAACAGAAGGAAGGAAATAATAAAAATTAGAGCAGAAATAAATGATATGGAAACTTAAAAAGCAATAGAACAGATCAATGAACCCAGAGCTCTTCTTTGAAAAGATCAACAAAATTGATAAACCTCTCGCTAGACTCATCAAAGAAAGGAAGAGGATCCAAATGAACAAAATCACAAAGAAAGAGGTGAAATAAAAACCAACATCACAGAAATACAAACAATTGTAAGAGAATGTTATGAAAAACTGTATGCCAAAAAATTAGACAACCTCAAAGAAATGGATAAAATCCTAGAAACATGTAAGCTACCAAAACTGAAACAGGAACAAATAGGAAATTTGAACAGCCTTATAACCAGCAAAGAAATTGAGTCAGTAAGGAAAAAAAACTCCCAACAAACAAAACCAGATGGCACAGGGGAATTCTACCACCATTTAAAGAAGATTTAAACCTATTATTTTCAAACTATTCCAAAAAAATGGAAATGGAAGGAAACTTCCAAACTCATTCTATGAGCTCAGCATTACTATGATTCCAAAACCAGATATACACACCAAGAAAAGAGAGACCTACAGGCCAATATCCCTATTAACACAGATGCAGAAATCCTCAACAAAATATTTGCATATCAAATCCAACAATACATTAAAAAAATCATTCACCACACTAAAGTGGGATTTATTCTTGGGTTGCAAGTGTAGTTCAATATTCACGAATCAATCAACATGACATCACATTCATAAAAGAAAGGATAAGAACCATTGGATCATTTCAACAGATTCAGAAAAAGCATTAGATAAAGTGTAACATCCATTCATGATAAAAACCCTCAACAAAGTAGGTTAAGAGGGAACACACCACAACATAATAAAGGCCATAAATGAAAAACCCACAGCTAATATTATCCTTAATGGGGAAAAATAGAGCTTTCCTCCCTCCTATGGTCAGGAACAAGAGAGGGATGTCCACTCTCACCATTTTTATTCAACACTACCAGAAATCCTAGTCTCAGCATTCACACAACAAAAAGAAATGAAAGTCATCCAAATTAGTAAGGAAGAAGTCAAAGTTTACTCTTTGCATATGACGTTATGCTCCATTTAGAAAACCCAAAATACTCCACCAAACCACTACTAGAACTGATACACAAATTCAATAAAATTGCAAGATACAAAAATCAACGTACAGAAATCTGTTGCATTTCTATACACCAATCATGAAGCAGCAGAAAAATAATTTAAGGAATCAATCCCATTTACATCCGTACCAAAAATAATAAAATACCTAGGAATAAACCTAACCAAAGAAGTAAAAGACCTGTACTTTGAAAATTATAAAACACTGATGAAAGAAATTGAAGATGAAGGACAGAAATGGAAAGACAATTCATGCTCAATGGATTGGAAGAACAGATATTGTTAAAATGTCTATATTACCCAAAGCAATCTACACATTTAATGCAGTCTTTATCAAAATACCAACAGCATTTTTCACAGAGCTAGAAGAAACCATCCTAAAATTTGTATGGAATGAGAAAAAATCCTGAATGGCCAAAGCAATCTTGATAAAGAAAAGCAAAACTGGAGGCATCACAGTTCTAGACTTCAAGTTTTATTGCAAAGCTATAGTGATCAAAACAGTATGGTACTGGCACAAAAAATAGACACATAGATCAATAGAACAGAATAGAAAAACCAGAAGTCAACCCACAACTATATGGTCAACTAATCTTTGACAAAGCAGGAAAGAACGTCCAAAGGGAAAAAGATAGTCTTTTCAACATATGGTGTTGGGAAAACTGGACAGCTACATGCAAAAGAATGAAACTGGAACATTTTCCTACACTATACACAAAAATAAACTCAGAATGGATTAAAGACCTAAATGTGAGACCTGAAACCAGAAAAATCCTAGAGGAGAACCTCATTGGCCATAGCAACTTTTTTCTAGATATGTCTCTTGAGGCAAGGGAAACAAAAGCAAAAAAAAAAAAAAAAAAAAGAAGAAGAAGAAAGAACATATTGGGACTACATCAAAATAAATGGCTTTTGCACAGCAAAGGAAATAATCAATAAAACTAAAAGCCAGCCCACAGAATGGAGGAAGACATTTGTAAATGTTATATCTGATAAAGTGCTTGTATCCAAAATATATAAAGAACATTTACAACTCGACACCTAAAAACCAAATAATCTAATTAAGAAATGTGAAGAAGATATGAATAAACATTTTTTCAAAGAAGAAATCCAGATGGCCAACAGACACATGAAAAGATGTTCAACATTACTCATCATCAGGGAAATACAAATCAAAACTACAACAAGAATGCGTCTCACACCCATCAGAATAACTAAATTAATAACACAGGAAACAACAGGTGTTAGTGAGGATGCAGAGAAAGGGGAACCCTCTTGCAGTGCTGGTGGTAAGATAAACTGGCACAGCCACTCTGGAAAAAAAAACAGTATGGAGGGTCCTCACAAAGTTAAAAATAGAACCACCATATGATCCAGTAATCGCAATACTGGGTATTTACCCAAAAAATACAAAAACACTAATCTAAAGTGACACATGCACCCATATGTTTATTACAGCATTATTTACAATAGACAAATTATGGAAGCAACCCAAGTGTCCATTGATTGATGAAAGGATAAAGAATGTGTCACACACACACACACACACACACACACACACACAGGAATATTATTCAGTCATAAAACAAATGAAATCTTGCCATTTGCAATGACATGGACGGAGCTATAAAGAATAATGCTAGATGAAATAAGTCATTCTGGGGCACCTGGGTGGCTCAGTTGGTTATGTGGCTGCCTTTGGCTCAGCTCATGATCCCAGGGTCCTGGGATCAAGCTCCGCATGGGGCTCCCTGCTTGCTGGAGAGCCTACTTCTCTCTCTCCCTCTGCCTGCCTCTCTGCCTACTTGTGCTCTCGATCTCTCTATCAAATAAATACAATCTTAAAAAAAAGAAATAACTCATTCAAAGAAAGACAAGTATCATATGACTTCATTCATATGTGGAATTTAAGAAACGAAATGACCAAAGGAAAAAAGAGAGAGAGAGGCAAACCAAAAAACAGACTTCTAACTATAGACGGCAAATAGAAGGCTATCAGAGGGGAGGTGGGGTGGGGGCTGAAATAGGTAAAGGGAATTAAAAAGTACACTTACCATGATGAGCAATGAGTAAAAAATTTTAAAAACAAAGAAAACTTAGGGAAAAACTTTGCAAAGAAAATAAGGAAAACTAAAACACATCGTAATAAATGAGATTATAGATTACAGGTTTCTCATCCACATTTAAATAAAATGTAGCCTAGACTGACATGACTTGCACTGTTTCCAAGGCATCACGATTTCCTATGCCTTTCCCTTGCCTCAAGAAGTATTAAAAACATCACCTAAAAGCCACTCTTTTTAGTTTTTTAACAGTATAGTTACTCCTCTCCAACTTTTGGTCCATTTTTTTGCTCCAAGTGAAAGGGATGATATGGGAGCTTTGGCAAAGGAACACAGACTGTTAATTTGCTAAGTATTTGCTAAGGGATTTCTCTAGCCAGAAAAAAAAGGACATTAGAATTGGATACTTTATAGATTAACATAACAGAATCACAAATAGAAGGCCAGCATCTTACTCAGCATGGTTTTTCCCGTCCCTTCTGAAGGGTACTGGAGTCATTTACTGCAGTGATCAAAGTTTTTTTTCTTTCCTAAAATAAAATTATAGGAAATTTCTCCTAACTGCATTTTAAGAGGTTGAGTGGTAGAACGTTTTTTTTCCTAAATTCAGAGCACAGACAAAGGTAAGGAAAGAGGATTTCTGTTATACTGGAAGATCCCCTTTTAAAACAAGCCCATTCAGTCATAGTCCATTAGAGTCTCTAGGAAGCCTCACATTTCAGCTCAGGCCCTCATTCAATGTGACAGTGCTGAGATACCCCTGGAAATATTTCTTTGCTTTGTTTAAAAAAAAAAAAAAGCCTACAAGCTTATGTGGAAGGTGCTAGTATAGCCTGGCACAAGTCTAAGGGTTTGTTGTTTGTTTGTTTGTTTGTTTGTTTTTTAAGAACCACGCCTTGTGTGCTGTCTTTTTGGTGGGAGTTTTCCAAAGTTACTGGAGTGTCCAGTACCAAATTGTCCCTAGGTAGGCATTTTAGTCTGCTAACAGAAGTATTGAAAGAATTTTACATCAGGAGATCCACAAAGTCTTGGCCAGGAAAATAGACATTTGTGTTCTGATAAGACATTCGTTGGAATGACTCCCCAGATACATAATGGAGCATGACTGAGGTCCACAGAGTTTGCACTCACTTTCTATGGTTGTTGAAATTTTACTTTCTGATTATATGGATTTTAGAGGGCCACAATATAAACCCCCTCTTTCTTTGCCAGAGTTTGGAACCAATTGAAAGTTAGAGAAGTCATGCACATGGAGATCAAAACATTTTATTACTGATAAAACTAATATTGGAGAATGTGGGTTTCCTAACATTGACTGAATCAAAGAATCAGTCAGACTTACCCACTCATTTACAGGCACTACTATACAACCACAGGTATCCTTATGTGAAAGCCTGTCCCTGTAACACTTAAGGAAGAAGCAGACACAAATGTATGTGGGTAGTTGGCAGCCAAAGGAACAGAAGGAGGAGGAGGCGCAGTTGCACATGCTCATTTATGCTCCCAAATTCATCAGTCGGGAAAGTCACCAGAATAAGTAGGTGAGGTAACAGACAGGAGCCGGGAGAGAGCAGGGTAATTCTTTCGTCATGGAAACCAGAGGAGAGTGGAAAAGTTGGTCTCTATTACCCAAAACATCTTTTTCACCTGTGACATTAAACATTCTAAAAGTCTATATCTATAGGTAGGGTAATTAGATATTTCCAAACTTTGCATCAGTATTTTTTATTAATGGGTATTTATTTTTAATTTGATGTTACTGGTAACACAATGGTATCTTTGCAAATGACTCTAATTTGTTGCGGTTCTTATTGTGAACATGCTATGAGAGATGAAACTATATATTTCTTTGATTCAATTATATCTATACTCACTGATCTGAATTGGCTAAAATACTTCTAGAAATGGACAGGATTAAAAATAAAGCACAGGTGGTAGGGAAAGGGTGGTTGGGTTATGGACATTGGAGAGGGTATGTGCTATGGTGAGTGCTGTGAAGTGTGTAAGACTGAGAATTCACAGACCTCTACCCCTGGGGCTATTAATACATTATATGTTAATAAAAAATGTAAAAAACAAAACAAACAAAAAAGCATAGGAAGAACACAAAAGGAGTCCATGATGTCTTTAGGAGCAATGAATAACATAAGTGGTAAGTATCCATTTCTTTGGAAGCTTCATATTCAAATACACCCTTAGAACCACAGAATCTATAAAAGATATTGTGCATCATTTGCCCCAACTCATTTGATACTAAGTTCCATAGAGGGGAAGCAATTTGCCAAAAATCAAAACAGTAAATATGAGCACAGGGAAGGAAGTGGGATTAAAAATCAGGTATTCTGATTCTCATTACAAGATCTATCACCAAGATTTATCCTTTGAGCACCACTCATATATGCTGATTCACATGGGGAAAATGCTTGGCCTATATGCCAACATATGATTTTTTTTAAAGACCAGAATTACTTAGCTACCATTTTGCCCCAATTCTCTCTGTCGAATATAATAATTTTTACACTAGACATATTACAATTTTGGAAAGACAGATTTTAAGCCTAATATAGGTGATGAAACAGAAGAAAGTATGTAGTTAACCCAATAGGCTCAAGTCTCCTGACCAGGTGAATCATATTCATACTGAGAAGTGTTATGGATGAATTCTTTTTGGTAATCTTTGAAGACTTGAATAGAGAGGCCTCCATATGTTTTCCATAGTGGAAATTACAATATGATCTAGCAATACCGCTTTAGGTGTATATCCAAAAGAATTGAAATCAGGATTTCAAAAATGTATCTGCACTTGCATCTTCAATACATTACTCACAAAAGCCAAGACATATAAACAACCTAAATGTCCATTGACAGATGAATGAAAGAAGAAAATGTGCTAAATATGTACATTTGAATATTATTCAGCCTTATATAGATGGAAATCCTGCCACATGTGACAACATGGATGAACCCTGGGGACATGGTGGTTTCCAGGGGCTAGAGGAAGGGGAAATGGGGAGCTGTTGTTCAATAGGTATAAAGTTTCAGTTATGCAAGATAAGTAAGTTATAGAGATCTGTTGTACAACATAGTGCCTATAGTTAGAAACACTATATTGTATGTTTAAAATTTTGTTAAGAGGGAAGATTTCATGGTAAATGCTCTTACCACAATTTTTAAATGGGTGAAATATCTGAGTAGACAACTCACCAAAGATATACAGATAGCAAATAAGCATATGAAAAGATTCTCAACATCATAAGTCATTAGTAATTGCATATGAGAATTATAAAGAGATACTGCCACACACCTATAAGGATGATGAAAATCCAATAAGGGTGGTCCATTTAGACAATAGAATATTATTCAGCTCTAAAAAGAAATGAGCTATCAAGTGATGAAAAGATATGGAGGAAACTTCAATGCATATTACTAAATAAAAGAAGGCAATCTAAAAAGACTACATACTGTATGATTCTAACTATATGACATTCTGGAAAAGGCAAAACTATGGAGACAGTAAAAAAGATCAGTGGTAGCCAGGGGTAAGACAGAAAGGAATAAAAAGGCAGAGCACAGACGATTTTTGGTTCAGTGAAACTTCTATATGATGTTAAAATGGTAGATGGATGTCATTATACATTTGTCTAAACCCATAGAATGCACAGAACCAAGAGTGAGTATTAATGTGCATTGTGGACTTTTGGTGATAACAATATATCAATATAGGTTCATCAACTGTAACAAATGTACCACTTTAGCGTGGGATGTTATTGGGGGAAATCTGTGCATGTATAGAACAGATATTTTATGGAAATTCTCTGTACTTTCTGCTCATCTATGCTGAACATAAAACTTCTCAAAAATATAAGGTCTATGAAATAGAGGCTGAATAACACAGTCCTTAGATTCAAAAGAATACAGGGAAATTTCAAAACTTATAAAATGTGATCTCAATGTTAAGTTTAGTCAGGGCTTTAGAATGGATTACTAAAAAAGAATTATTGATGAGAAGAAAAAGAAAAGTGCTGATCTCCAAGAACTAACATGTGTGACCAACAGTTTTGACAGAATACTCTAATTTCCTACTGAAAACTCCATGCTAATATTTGATAGAACAAAAGGCCCAAATTAAGTTACTATGAAAACTCTATTTTGGTATATGGTACAGCTAGAAATATCTGTTGTACTGAGGCAAGCAGTTTTCTTTTCCCCTAAGCATCATATTTTGCATATTGTATACCCTTGGCACAATGTTACATTAAGAAGCTCAATTAACAGAAAACAATATATAACAACATTGTCAGTAGCTGGCATATGTAGCTGGCCAGACACATCTCTCCCATACTGCTTAATTCATAGTCTTTTGGATGTCCTTTGTCTCACTTATAATGACCAAAGTTGTAGAAAATATTCCTGTTTAGGAACCACCATCTTTGTTTCTCCTAATACCTAAAATCTTGCCCCTCCCACTCTGGTGGGCCTCAACTGACTGCTTTACTTCTTACTTTTGGAGTTCCTATCATTTCTTTAAGCTATGTGGTCACTCTCAATTATTCTGACTTCTGCGTTCCCATTGCATGATCCCCCCCAAAGTTCCTTTTCTCTTTCCATGCGGAGACATATTACTGGTTTCCCTTGGAGCCCTTCTCAAACAAGCCAGGGACACATCCCCAGATTCTTCCTGTGTACTCATGGCAAATGACAGCTAATATTCAAACTTATAATTTCACACATTTTCATAGACATGCTGTGCTTCCTTCTTAAGGTTTACTACGTTAGTTGATAAGGTGAATGCTATATATATACCATAACTAGATTGAACAACCCAGGCATTTGACAAAGTTGCACATGAGATGTTTATTAAAAAAATGGGAAGGTGACAATACAATTAAATGGGCTCACAACTAATTGAACAATTACACCAAAACAGTTCTGTCTACTGGATTAATCATAAGCTCCATGAGGAAAGGAAATGCAGGTATTTTGTTCATCACAGAAAAGGTGCTCAAGAAATATTAAATGAGGATATATAAAGTATCAAATACAAGAGACTGGTAGTCCTTGACCTGCTCAATATTTTTGCCAATCAATTGGATAGAGATAAAGAAAGATGAAACAGACCTAGTATTTCAAAAACTGAGATGTGATAATTGGAAAAATCCTTCAGATACACAAGATGGAACAGAGTTGGCTTAAGAGCTTCATATGTGAAAATAAAGAGCTTCATATGTGAAAAAAAGATGTAGAAGACTTAGTTGACAGTAAGCCTGTGAATCAACAATGTATAATTACTAAAAATAAAAGGTAGTAAAATCTCAGTCTCCACTAGTAAAAGTATAGTATACAGAGGAAGGGTGGTGTAAAACTTCTACTTAGTTTTACTTCTTACTTAGTTTTACTTCTACTAGTTTGCTCCAACCAAATCCAATCTGAAGGAATGTATTCTATTGTGAGAGGCAATTTTTAGTTTGATAACAAGAACTATATAACCATTAGACTTAGCCCACAATGGAACCAATTTTCTTCCTTGATATACAGCGAGTTTCCCAACACTGGACATATTCAAAGAGAGAATGGAAATCTGCTTGGAAAGATTTTGTATAGAAAATTCATCTTCAGCCTAAGAGGATATTAGGAAAAAAAGAAATCTCAAAATTTTCCAATTGGTGTGTTGTTTTCAGCACAAATGTTTCTCCACAAATGTACTATAGGTATGCAATATAATATTGATTCCTTCAACCCTTGTGGTGAACAGACAGGGCTTTAGGTAACTTTAGCAACCTTACCTGTTTGTCTCAGTAAGATACACAAATATTGTTTTCTATTTGTATCATGATGTGAAAAACATTTGGATCCAAAATGAACTCTGGTTTCCTTTCAAAATTTAGTTATCAAAAGTGATAACTAAATTGTACAATTTAGTGTTAGAGTTGTCACTGGAAATTAGTCCAGAGTTTCTTTTTAAATTACAGTACCCATAATAGAGAGCAAAACATCAATAGAATCTTGAAGCAAAATAAGATAGCTGCTATGAAATTTGACTTAGAGAAGGATGGTAAAGAAGACAAATGGCATAGGCTATAGTTCTAACAGTCTGGCATATGGAGGAGAAATCTCCTTCTTTATGCATTAATTACAGAAAGGACCAGAGGTGAATATAACCGCCCTGTATTTAAGTGTATCCTGAATCGGTGCCTATCTCTGAAGGGTTAATCTTTCTAAGTCTATGACCTTGAGAAAAAGAGTATAGGTACATTTTGACCAGTAAAAAACTAAATAGAAAACTCCAAGAAGGAACTGCTCAAGTAAGGCGGATCTGGGTGAGATGCAATAGGGTTAGTTTGAAGGCATTGGAGATTTGCGAGCCAGTAGTCAGGGAGGTTGGAAGGGCACCAAAGAAACATTGGCTGATTTCACACTTTGGCAGCTTTTCTGACAAACTTCCACACTTTGGCAGCATTTCTGACAAACTGGCCAGAAACATCTCCCACTGCATCGTTCCCTTTTGAGAATACCAGGCAGGATTTACTAAAACCAACAAATGTTTTTCACAGAAGCTATATCAACATCTTTTCAAACCTACTTCATATTTAGTGAACAAAGAAGAAAACAATGTTATATACATGTAGTAGTTTGAAAGCATACCATGCTCTTAGTCATGTGTTGTGCCTATGACATGAGGTCATCGAAGGTAGAAACGATCTTGAGCTTTTCTGTTTACATTCTGGTGCCCAGCAGACCACAGCATGATGAATAGAGGACAGATTAAAATGATAACTTAGATAAGTAGATTATAGATAGAGAGGTGATAGATGATTGATCGATAGATAATAGAAATAGATAATGGATAGATAGATGATAGATATAGATAGATGATAGATAATAGATAGATGATAGAAGATGGAAGGAGGGAAGGAAGGAAGAAAGAAAGGAAGGCAGGCAGGCAGACAGACCATGGATATCTACTCAAAACCAATGTTTGAATGAAATGGGTAATTGTTAAGACTTGGAATGACACTCATAAGAAGACAGAATGATTTGTCCTAGCCCTTGGCACACCCTTCCTGCTTCCTCACTAAGCCCAAATACCAATCCTCAAAATATTCCCATCCCCCCAGACATTAGGAGAAGCAATAACCTTCCTGCAGAAGAAAACTGGCTCTTTGTCTCAGGGATCAGAATGACTCAGGAAATAGAGTGATTAACAAAAAATGTTATCAGGCTAAAAGATTACTATTTAAATTGTGGGTATCTTAGAAGAAAAACGATCTAAAATAAGTAACTGTCTTTCTCCTCCCAGGCCATCATTCCCCTATGTCTCCTACTTCTACATTCCCAAGCCCTCAGCTTCCTCATCACCTCTAAAATAAAGTATCATACCCCAGAAGATTGTGTTATCACCTTGCAAAACCTCAAAAAGTGGGAGTACAGTGGTTCAGCAGGACATAGATGGAGGTAAATGACACAGAGTATGCCAAGTGTGTTATATAAAAGGAAAAGATTGTCATGAGCTTACATCTGAGGACAAGGAAAAATCATAGACTAGTAACTGGTGTGGCTTTCCTCAGGGAACTCTGTTTGAGGATGATCAGTGAATCCAGCTACTAAAAGGCTTTAAAAGGCCAGTATGGTAGTATAGATAGGATATTGAAATAGAAAGTTTCTAGCTCTGGTTGTGTCTTGTGTGACTTTGAACAAGTTCTTTTGCCAATCTAGGCTTACTTTTTTTAAAAGATTTATTTGGGGGGTGGGTGCAGAAGGACAGGAAGAGAGAAACCCAAGCAGACTCTGCACTGAGTGGGGAGCCTGATGTGGGGCTAGATCTCAGGACCTGAGATCAGACCTGAGCCAAAACCAAGAGTTGGACACTTAACAAATTGTGCCACATGGGGCCCCTGGGTCTAATTTTTAATATAGAAAAAATATATACTTTGCTTAACTCACAGGTTATTGTAAGGTCAGATAAGATAGTTCCTATAAAAGAATTTTTTGAACTCTGAAGCAAAATACAAACAAAGGGAATTTGCTACTCTAGCCTCTTCATTTTACAGAAGAGAATTCTGAAGCTAAGACATATTATGGTACTTGCTCAAAACTACAGACAGTAGCACAGCCAAAATGGAACTCATTCTCCTGACCAAGCCAAGTGCTTTCTCCTCTACACCATTCTTACCTCCTTCACTAACTTGGTGTATGTGAGAACTCATTGACTGAACTGAAAGCGCGGGGTGTCTAATGAATTTAGAATGATAATCTACACATTCGCACTCACACTGCAATGGAATTTACTGAGGAATGTCTAGATATTGTCACTGTAGATTTAATTATTTTTCTGTGGATTTAAATTTAGAAAAATTTTTGTGGGGCACCTGGGTGGCTCAGTAGGTTAAGGATCTACCTTCAGCTTGGGTCATGATTTCAGGGTCATGGGATCGAGCCCCACATTAGGGGTCCCTGCCTGCTTTTCCCTCTCCTGCCCACCTGTGCTCTCTGTCACTCTTTTTATTTCTCTCTCTTAAATAAATAATTAAAATTTTTTTAAAAGATTAAAGAAAATTTTTTGTAATCATAAACATGTCTAGCCATTAATTGAAACAGTACAGTGGTCTGTGTTGTGATTAGCAGATAATGTATCAGCATAGGGATTATAAAAATGCTTATGACTCATCTTTTTAGAAGCTGTGAGATTTTCAGTTTAAGGTCAGTTTCTTAGAAATACAGGTAATAATGTGGGAGATTAATTTGACTTATACATATTGTATACCTTAAATACTTTAATGCTTAGAATGTGGAAGGTGAGAGATCCAGGATAAATTTTAAAAGGCTTTATAGAAAATGAATGAGGAATGCCACAGTATAAATGGATAGCATGATGTGAAGGAACAGGACTAGAAGGATAGAGGAAGAATGAGAAAAGAGGGCAAGAGAGATCAGCTTAAAGGTATAAAAGCCATTGATGATTATTTAGAGGCATATTAGAAATTATTCAGTGGGTACTTAAAGCCCAAAATAATCCCTTTATTACTTATCGAATCTAAGTTGTTTATCTCCTAAAGCAAATCATTGGAATGAAGCCATTATTGCATTAGGGTTACTAATAGCTCACTGTCTATGATGGCCTAATTTTTAAGACACTTAAAGAACGTAAGTACCCCTGGGCCCTTGGACCTTTGTAACATGGACAATCCTAAATCATGAAATAGGGAAGAGGGCAGAAATAGAATATCCTAGAGCTGATAGTTATGGCTTAGAACATAGTGACTGGAATATTCTATAAGGGGGCCTAAGCAAAGGAACAATATGGGGCCCATGGAAAGGTAGTTATTCTGGAAGCCCCAGGAAAGTGTTGTTTCATGATTTAAAAAAGAGGCTCAAAACAAAGGAGTGAGGAGAGATTTAATATAAGAATTTCCTCAGAACCTTAAGATATAACATGCATAAAATGCATAAAGAACAATAACCTGGTCTTTTCTGATTCTATATTCCATTTGTCCCTTCCCAGGAGGTAACCCCTATTCTGACTTTCTGTTATCATAGATTAGATTGGCTTTTTCTAAAAATTGATATAAATGGAATAACATAATATGTACTCTTCTACGTCCAGTTTTTTTGTCCAGCAAACTGCTTAGAGTAATACTTTCTAGCTTCATCCATGTTGTTGCAAATGGCAAGATTTCATTCATTTTTATGGCTGAGTAATATTCTTTTTTCTTTGCTGCATGCCAGAAGTTTTGGACCATTGTGTTTTCATTTTCATTTGTTTCCATGTACTTTTTGTTTCTTTTTTTTTTTTTTATTTCATGGCTGACCCATTCATTGTTTAGTAGCTTGTTATTTAACCTCCATGTATCTGTTGTCTTTCCAGATTTTTTTAATTATAGTTGACTTTTATTTTCATAGTGTTGTGGTCAGAAAAGATGCTTAGTATGATTTTGATCTTCTTGAATTTTTTGAGGTTTGTCTGGTGGGATAATATGTGATTTATTATTGGGACTGTTCTGTGTGCACTTGAAAAGAATGTGTATCCTGTGGTTTTAGGGTAAAATGTTCTCAATATAGCTGTTTAATCCATCTGGTCCAGTGTGTCACTCAAAGCTATTGTTCCTGTGATGATTTTCTGTTTAGATGACCTGTCCATTGATATAAGTGAAGTATTAAAGTCCCTACTATTATTGTATTATTACCTATTAGTTCCTTTATTATTATACGGTATCCTATTTGTTTCCTGTTATCATCTTTGTTTTAAATTCTACTTTGTCTGATGTAAGTATACCTACCCTGGCTTTCTTTTGATACCCATTTGCATGACACATGTTTCTCCATCCTCTCTCACTTTCTATCTGCAGGTGTCTTTAGTTCTAAAATGGGTCTGTGGTAGGCAGTATATAGATAGGTCTTATTTTTTGTCCATTCTGTTACCTTATGTCTTCTGATTGAAGCATTTAGTCTATTTACATTCAAATTAATTATTGATAGATATGTTTTTATTGTCATTTTATTATTTATTTTGTGGTTATTCCTATTCTTAGCTTTGTATATAACATCTTCTGCATATAGCAGTCTATATGAAGTTCACAGTAGTTGTAGTTTGAATCCAGTCTTTTCTTCTCTCATCTCCATGTTTTAGGTATATGTTATTATTTAGATTCTTTTTTTGCGTGAATTCCTTGGCTGATTTTTTTACAGAAATATTCATTTTTAATGTGTTTGTGTTTCCTACCACCATACTGTCCATTTGGTCTCTCCTTTCCCTTGTTGTTTTTCTGTTTGGATGATCTCTCCATTGATGTAATTGGGGTTCTAAAGTCCCCTACTATTTTGGATAGTACATAGATACTACTTTCTGTCTTTTTTTTTTTTTTTTTGAGAGAGAGAGAGATAGAGAGTTGGGGAGGAGAAGAGGGAGAGGGAAAGAGAATCTTAGGCAGGCTCCATACCCAATGTGGAGCACAACATGAGGCTCAATCTTACAACCCTGAGATAACGACCTGAGCTGAAATCAAGAGTTGGACATTTAACCAACTAAAACACTCAGGCACACCATACTTTGGCTTTCTTTGACATACATTTGCATAATGTTTCTCCACCCCCTCATTTTCAATCCCCAGGTGTCTTTAGGTCTAAAATGAGTCTTTTGTAGGCAGTATATAAATAGATCTTGTTTTTTATGCATTCTGACACCCTACGTCTTTTGATTGGAGTATTTAGTCCATTTACAATCAAAGTAATTATTTTTTTAAAGATTTTATTTATTTGACAGAGACTCAGTGAGAGAGGGAACACAAGCAGGGAGAGTGGGAGAGGGAGAAGCAGACTCCCCACTGAGCAGGGAGCCTGATGCAGGGCTTGATCCCAGGACCCTGGGATCATGACCTGAGCAGAAGGCAGACGCTTAACAACTGAGCCACCCAGGTGCCCTACAATCAAAGTAATTATTGATAGATATGTATTTATTGTCATTTTATTACTTTTTTATCATTTTTAGAGAATTTCTCTGATCCTTTCTTGTTTTTATCATTTTGGGTCTCTCCTTCCCATATTAAAGGATCCCCTTTAATATTTCTTACAGAGCTAGTTTAGTGATCATGATCTCCTTTAGCTTTTGTTTGTCTGGGAAAGTATCTCTCCTTCTATTCTGAATGATAGTCTTGCTGGATAGTTTCCTGGGTGCAGATTTTTCCCATTCAGCACGTTGAACATATCACGCCACTCTCTCCTGGCTTACCAAGTTTCTGTTGAGAAATCTCCAGCTCGCCTTATGGCTTTTCCTTTGTAAGTTAAGGACTTCTTTTTTCTTGTTGCTTTTAGTACTTTTTCTTTATCACTATATTTTGCAAATTTAATTACAATATGTCATGGTGTTAGCCTGCTTTTGATGGGAGTTCCCTGTGTCTTCTGGATTTGGACATCCATTTCCTTCCCCGGATTAGGAAAGTTTTCAGCTATTATTTCCTCAAATAAACCGTCTGCTCCTTTTTTTCTCTTCTTCTTCTGAGACTCCTATAACACAAATGTTATTATGTTTGATGGAGTCACCGAGTTCCCTAAGTCTATTTTCATGTTCCATAATTCTTCCTATCTTTTGTTCAACTTCACTATTTTACATTATTTTGTCTTCAGTATCACGAATTCATTCCTCTGCTTCTTCCAGCCTGCTATTCATTGCATCAAGCCTATTTCCAATCTCATTTATTTCATTTTTCATCTCTGATTGATTTTTTAAATTATTTATCTCTCCAATAAGGGTCTCACTGATACCTTCTATTCTTTTCTCAAGCCCAGTGAGCATCCTTACAATTGTTGCTTTAAATTCTCCATTAGGTCATGTTTCTTATATTTGTCTCACTTACATCTCTGGTAGTGGCCTTATCTTTATCTTCCATTTGGGATAAATTCCTCCATCTTGGCATTTTTGTCTAAGTCTCTGCCTTCTTCTCTGTGTAGAAAAGGCAGTTATGTCTCCTGCTCTTGAAAGTAATGGCCTTATGAAGAAGAGGTCATGTACTGTCCAGGCCCTGGAGCTTCAGGGATTGTCTCTGGTGTGTGTAGTGTGTGCTCTGCTGTTGTGCTTTGGCTGCTCTATCCTTCAAGCCAGTCATGTACAAAGGCTCTCCTGGCCTGCAGTGGGCAGTATTTAGTCCCTGGCCTGAACGTAGTGAATCTTAACTATGTCTGCTCTGGAGTTGGGAGATGTGGTGTGGGCGGTGGTTTGAGCTGGTCTTTGGAGAAGGGGTCTGCCTTGCTGGACTGAAACAAGCTTGACTGAGAAGGGCAGTCCTGCCAGAGTGCAGGGGCATGGGGTTTGGTATATGCAACTTAGGAGCCTGTGTCAGTGCTGCACTAGTTCTTGCCAGTGGCTTTGTGTTTATACTGAGGGGCAGGGGGGACATGGCACCAGCCATCTCCTTTGTTTCCAGAGAGGTGCCTTGAGAGTTTCCCAGGAAGAGCAAATAATCTCCTTGTGCGTCCCAGGTGTTTTTCAGATCATGTTTCTGCACTGTCTGGCCCCAGGTTGTTTGCCAACATTCTCTCCAGGAGTAGAGCAATGCCCTCTAGGCTCTATCCCATCCAAGCCTACTGACCTTTAAAACTCCAGGCTTTAAGCTCACTGGTTACAAGAACTCATGAAATTCAGCCCCTTTCATTTTCTAAGCCAGTGTCTTTGGGGAAATGTTCTCCGTGTGTGTTCCCCTCCGTGCTTCTCTCTCTCTCTCACCTTTCTCCCCAACTATAGCTCCCTCCTCTCTAAAGGAGCTGTGATCCATTTCTCCCCTAAACCAAATCTCCACACTTCCTACCTTCCTTGATGTGGCCTCTCTTCTCCCTTTAGTTGTGGAGTTGGTTCTGTGAGTCTTCAGGTTGATTTGTGGAGTATTTAGGATGATTGATAATTATCTATTTGTGTTCATGGGAGAAGAGAAACCCAGGGTTCTCCTACTCTGCCACCATCTTTCCAGACCCTCTCTACTTTTACATTTATTAGGAAATCGTTTTTTTAATTGAAGTATAATTGACATACAATATCCCATTAGTTTCAAGTGTATATCATAGTGACGTGAATTTTCACACATTATGAAATAACCCTCACAGTAAGTCCAGTTACTCTGTCACCACACAAAGTTATTATATTATTATTGACTATATTCTTTATGCTGTACATTTTACATCCCCATGACTTATTTATTTTATAATTGGAAACTGTACCCCTTAATCCATTTCACCTATTTTGCCCACCTCAATGCCTCCCCACTGTAATAACCAACAATTTTTTCCCTATACCTTTGAGTTCTGCCTCTGTATTGTTTTGTTTGTACATCTGTTTTGCTCTTTAGGTTTCACAAATAAGTGAGATCATAGGATAATTGTCTTTCTCACTTATCTCACTTAGCATAATATCCTCTAGGTCAATCCATGTAGTCACACATGGTGAAATTTCATTCTTTTTGTGGCTGAGTAGTATTGCATTGTCTGTGTGGTGTGTGTGTACCCAATATTCTTTGTACATTCACCTATCAATGGATACATGTTGCCTCTATATCTTGGTTATTGTAAATAATGCTGCAATGAACATAGGTGTGCAATACCTCTTCAGTTTGGAGTTTTCATTTTCTTTGGATAAATAACCAGAAGTAGAACTTCCCTGATGATTACTGGTGTTGAGCATCTTCATGTACCTGTTGGTCATCTGTATATCCTCTTTTGAAAAATGTCTCTTCAAGTCCTCTGCTTATTTTTTAATTAGGTTATTTGCTTTTTAATTAAGTTATATAAATTTCTTATATATTTTGAATATTAATCTCTTATCAGATGTATGATTTGCAAATATCTTTTCCCTTTCATTAGGTTGCTTCTTCATTTCATTAATCATTTCCTTCTTTCTGCAAAGCCTTTTTAGCTTGATGTAACACACTTGTTTATTTTAGTTTTTATTGCCTTTGCCTGAGAAGACTGGTCCAAAAAAATACTGCTAAGGCCAATATCAAAGAGCTTTCTATCTATGGTCCCCAGGAAGTTTTATGGTTTCAGGTCTTACATTCAAGTCTTTAATCCATTTTGAATTTATGTTTCTGTATGGTGTAAGATAGTGGTTCAGTTTCATTCTTTTGCATATAGCTGTTCAGTTTTCCCAACACCATTTATTAAGAAGACTATCTTTTCCCATTGTATATTTCTATCTCTTTTGTCCTAGATCAATTGATCATATATGCATGGGTTTTCTTTCTGGGCTCTCTATTTTATTCCATTAATCTATATGTCTGTTTTTGTACCAGTATATACTGTTACTATACTGTACCATACTGATTACTATAGCTTTGTCATATAGTTTGAAATCAGTGTGATAGTTCCAGCTTTGTTCTTTCTCCAAACTGCTTTGACTCTGCAAAATAAGGAAATCATGGGACACCTGGGTGGCCCAGTCACCCAGTCAGCCTTCAGCTCAGGTCATAATCCTGGGGTCCTGGGATGGAGCCCCACATCAGGCTCCCTGCCCAGCAGGGAGCTTACTTCTCCCTCTGCCTGTTGCTGCCTGTTGCTCCCCATGCTTGTGCTCTTGCTCGCTCTCTCTCTCTCTGAAATAAAATCTTTTTTTAAAAAATAAAGGAATCTTGCCATTTGGGAGAACATGGATGGACCTTGAGGGCATTGGACTCAGTGAAATAACTCAGACCAAGAAAGACAAATATCATATGATCTCACTTATATGTGGCATGTAAAAAAAAGGAGCTCAAAGATACAGAGAACAAACTGGTGATTGCCAGAGGAAGGCTGTGGAGCTAGGTGAAATAGGTAAAGGGAATAGAAATGTACAATTTTCCAGTTATAAAATAAATTAGTCATGGGGATGTAATGTATCATATGGTGACTAGAGTTAATAATGTTATATTGCATATTTGAAATTTGCTAAGATAGTAAATCTTAAAATTCCTCATCACAACAAAACATGATTTTGTAACTATGTATGGGCAATAGAGGTTAGCTAAACTTATTGTGGTGATCATTTTACTATATATACAAATATGGAATCATTATGTTGTACACTTGAAATATAATGTAATGTTGTGTCAATTACACTTCAATAAAAGTAAATCATTTTGGGGGCACCTGGGTGGCTCAGTGGGTTAAGCCTCTGCCTTCGGCTCAGGTCATGATCTCAGGGTCCTGGGATCGAGCCCCACATCGGGCTCTCTGCTCGGCGGGGAGCCTGCTTCTCCCTCTCTCTCTGCCTGCTGCTCTGCCTACTTGTGATTCTATCTCTCTCTCTGTCAAATAAATAAAATAAAATCTTTAAAAAAAATTAAAAAGATTTTTAAAAAAAAGTAAATCATTTTGTAAAAGAAAGAATGAATAAAAAAGTTTTGTTTTTCTTAAAAAGAGTTTATTATTTATTTGACACAGAGAGAGAGAGAGCGTGCGCACAAGCAGGGGGAATGGTAGAGGGAGAGGGAGAAGCAGGCTGGGATCATGACCCAAGTCGAATCCCACATCAGGCTCCCTGCTTAGTGGGGAGCCTGCTTCTCCCCCTGCCTCTGCCTGCGTCTTTCTGTCTCTCATGACTAAATAAATAAAATCTTTTTAAAAAATAGGGCATCAAAAACATCCCACAGTGCAAAAGAATGAACTTGGACCCTTATATCACCTCATATACAAAAATTAATTCAAAATGGATAAAAGATTTGAATGTAAGTGCTTAAACTATAAAACTTTTAGAAGAAAACATGTCTAAATTGCCATAACTTTGGTTATTAAGGCAATAGCTTCTTAGATATGACACCAAAAGGCCAATAGGATCCAACAGTACATTGAAAGGATTATTCACCACGACCAAGTGGGATTTATTCCAGGGCTGCAAGGTTGGTTCAACATCTGCAAATCCATCAATGTGATACAATACATTAATAAAAGAAAGAATAAGAACCATATGATACTCTCAATAGATGCTGAAAAAGCGTTTGACAAAGTGCAGCATCCCTTCCTGATTAAAACTCTTCAAAGTGTAGGGATAGAGGGCACATACCTCAATATTATCAAAGCCATCTATGAAAAACCCACTGCAAATATCATTCTCAATGGAGAAAAACTGAAAACTTTTCCGCTAAGGTCAGGAACACGGCAAGGATGTCCGTTATCACCACTGCTGTTCAACATAGTACTAGAAGTCCTAGCCTCAGCAATCAGACAACAAAAAGAAATTAAAGGCATCCAAATCGGCAAAGAAGAAGTCAAACTAAAACTCTTTGCAGATGATATGATACTATATGTGGAAAACCCAAAAGGCTCCACTCCAAAACTGCTAGAACTTGTACAGGAATTCAGTAAAGTGTCAGGATATAAAGTCAATGCACAGAAATCAGTTGCATTTCTTTACACTAACAAGACAGAAGAAAGAGAAATTGAGGAGTCAGTCCCATTTACAATTGTACGCAAAACCATAAGATACCTAGGAATAAACCTAACCAAAGAGGCAAAGAATCTATACTCATAAAAATATAAAGTACTCATAAAAGAAATTGAGGAAGACACAAAGAAATGGAAAAATGTTCCATGCTCATGGATTGGAAGAACGAATATTGTGAAAATGTCTATTCTACCTAAAGCAATCTACACATCTAATGCAATCCCTATCAAAATCCCATCCATTTTTTTCAAAGAAATAGAACAAATAATCCTAAAATTCATATGGAACCAGAAAAGACCTCGAATAGTGAAAGGAATATTAAAAAAGAAAGCCAAAGTCGGTGGCATCACAATTCCAGACTTCAAGCTCTATTACAAAGCTGTCATCATCAAGACAGTATGGTACTGGCACAAAAACAGACATATAGATCAATGGAACAGAATAGAGAGCCCAGAAATAGACCCTCAACTCTATGGTCAACTAATCTTCGACAAAGGAGGAAGGAATGTCCAATGGAAAAAAGACAGCCTCTTCAACAAATGGTGCTGGGAAAATTGGACAGCCACATGCAGAAGAATGAAATTGGACTATTTCCTTACACCACACATGAAAATAGACTCAAAATGGATGAAGGACTTCAATGTGAGAAAGGGATCCATCAAAATCCTTGAGGAGAACACAGGCAGCAACCTCTTTGACCTCAACCACAGCAACTTCTTCCTAGGAACATCGCCAAAGGCAAAAGAAGCAAGGGCAAAAATGAACTATTGGGATTTCATCAAGATGAAAAGCTTTTGCACAGCAAAGGAAACAGTCAACAAAACCAAAAGACAACTGACAGAATGGGAGAAGATATTTGCAAACGACATATCAGATAAAGGGCTAGTATCCAAAATCTATAAAGAGCTTAGCAAACTCAATACCCAACGAACAAATAATCCAATCAAGAAATGGGCAGAGGACATGAACAGACATTTCTGCAAAGAAGACATCCAGATGGCCAACAGACACATGAAAAAATGCTCCACATCACTCGGCATCAGGGAAGTACAAATCAAAACCACAATGAGATACCACCTCACACCAGTCAGAATGGCTAAAATTAACAAGTCAAGAAATGACAGATGCTGGAGAGGATGCGGAGAGAGCGGAACCCTCCTACACTGTTGGTGGGAATGCAAGCTGGTGCAACCACTCTAGAAAACAGTGTGGTGGTTCCTCAAAAAACCGAAAATAGAACTACCCTACGACCCAGCGATTGCACTACTGGGTATATATCCTAAAGATACAAACGTGGTGCTCCGAAGGGGCACGTGCACCCGAATGTTTATAGCAGCAATGTCCACAATAGCCAAACTATGGAAAGAACCTAGATGTCCATCAACAGATGAATGGATAAAGAAGATGTGGTATATATACACAATGGAATACTATGCAGCCATCAAAAGAAATGAAATCTTGCCATTTGCGACGACGTGGATGGAACTAGAGGGTATTATGCTTAGCGAAATAAGTCAATCGGAGAAAGACAACTATCATATGATCTCTTTGATATGAGGAAGTGGAGATGCAATGTGGGGGGGTTGGGGGGAGGTAGGAAAAGAAAAAATGAAAGAAGATGGGATTGGGAGCGAGACAAACAATAAAAGACTCAATCTCAGGAAACAGACTGAGGGTTGCTGGGGGGAGGGGGGACGGAAGAGGGTGGTGGGGATATGGACATTGGGGAGGGTATGTGCTATGATGAGTGCTGTGAAATGTGTAAACCTGGTGATTCACAGACCTGTACCCCCAGGGATAAAAATACATTATATGTTTATTAAAATTAATTAATTAATTAATTTTAAAAATAAAGTAAAAAAAAAAGATATGACACCAAAAGCACAAGCAACAAAAGGAAAAAACAGATAAAGTATACATCATGAAAATTAAAATCTTTTGCACTTCAAAGGACACCATTAAAACTATGAAAAGACTGCACAGAATGGAAGAGTATTTTGCAAATCATATATCTACTAAGGCTTTGTGTCCACAATATAAAAAGCATTCTTACAACTCAATAAAATAACAAATAACCAAATTTTTAAATGGACAAAAGATTTAGCAGAAATTTCCCCATAGAAAATATGCAAATAGCCAATATGCATGTAAAACACCTCAATGTCCATTCCTAGGCCTTAGGAAACTGCAAATCCAAAACATAATGTAATACCACATCACCCCCACTAGGACAGTAACAACTAAAAAAGAGAAGAAAATGACAAGTGTTGACAAAAATGTGGAGAGATTGGGACCCTCATAAATTGCTAGGGAAAATGTAAAATGATGCAGGTGTTGTGGAAAAGAGTCTGACAGTTCTTCACATGGTTAAATAGTATTACCACAAGACCCTGAAATTCCACTATTAGAGAAAAGAGAACATATCTCCACACAAAAACTTGTACCCACATGTTCATAGCACCATTATTCACAAAAGCCATAAAGTAGAAACAACCTAAATGTCCATTAACTGGAAAATGGATAAACAAAATGTGGCATATTCTTACAGTAGAACATTATTCAATCATATAAAGAAATAAAGTATTGATACATGCTACTGCATGAATTAACCTTGAAAATATTAAGCTAAATCAAAGAATCTAGCCACAAATGACCACACATTGTATCACTTGATTTACATAAAATGATCAGAATAAGCAAATCTTTAAATACAGAAAATGAATTGGCTGCCAGTGGCAGGTTTGGGAGTTGGGAGATTATGCCTAAAGAATGCAGTTTCTTTTTGGGGTAACAAAAGTGTTCAAATGTTATTGTGATGAAGGATGCATGCACAACTCTGACTATACTAAAAGTCATTGGACTATATACTTTAAATGTGTGAATTGTATGGTACATGAATTATATCTCAATAAATCTATTTAGAAAACATGCTCACAAATAATCAAAATTGAAACTCTGAGCAACTACAGAATAAAACAATCCTCCAATACCAACAGACACATGAAAAGATGCTCAACATCAGTCATCATCAGGGAAATATAATCAAAACTATGATGGGATATACCCTCACAGCTGTCAGAATGGTTAAATCAACAACACATGAAACGAGTGTTGGAGAGGATGCAGAGAAAGGGGAACCATCCTACACTGTTGGTGGGAATGCATGCTGGTGCAGCCACTCTGGAAAACAGTATAGAGGTTCTTCAAAAAGTTAAAAATAGAGCTACCCTATGACCTGGCAATTGCACTACTAGATATTTACACATAGAACAAAAAATAGTAATTCAAAGGAATATATGCACCCCAATGTTTATAGCAACATTATCAACAATAGCTAAATTATAGAAAGTGCCAAACATCCATCATCTGATGAACTGATAAAGAAGTGGTAAAAATATACGGTGGAATATTATGCAGCCATCAAAAACGAAATCTTGCCATTTGCAATGACGTGGAAGGAGCTAGAGAGTATTACGCTGAGCGAAATAAGTTGGTCAGAGAAAGACAATTATAATGTGATCTCACTGATGTGAGGAATTGGAGAAACAAGACAGAGATCATGAGAGACTAGAGGGAAAAGTGAAACAGACGAAACCAGAGAGGGAGACAAACCATAAAAGACTCTTAATCTCAGGAAACAACCTGAGGGCTGCTGGAGTGGGGGTGGGGTGGGAGGGATGGGTAGCTGGGGGTATGGACCACTGGGGAAGGTATGTGCTATGCGGAGTGCTATGAATTGTGTAAGGACTGATGAATCACAGACTTGTACCCCTTAAACAAACACATTATATGTAATGAAAAAATAAAAAATAAATAAAAAATATTGATTGATCAAGGCAAAAAAAAAGTTATCTTGGGGCCACTGGGTGGCACAGTGGTGAAGTGTCCAACTCTGGTTCCGGCTCAGGTAATGATCTCA